>NW_006209227.1:198896-199313 GCF_000334495.1 Tupaia belangeri chinensis | reverse complement strand
GGCCCAACCCCCTTGATTGGAACCAGACGCATACCCCCCACCAACAGTCCCTGAACTTCTGTGGACCAGCCTCTTCCCCTTATTTGGGGGCCTGGCGCCTAGGGCCCCCGTCCACTTTTGGAAGACACCTTGCGCCTTTCCCCGTCAGAGGGCCAGACACTTGAACCCTCTCCCACTCTTCGGACTTCTGTTTCTGGCAGTCGCTTTAGGGGAAGGCAGTTCCCCCTCCCCACTTTGGGGAGGACGAAGCATTCGAGACCCCCGGCCCGCTCCGCTCAAGGATCCGGGACCCCGAGGCGCCCAGGCAGTCCCCGCCCGGGTGGGGCGCGTCCCGGTCCCTCTCCACGCGAGTTTCTGGCCCCTCTCACCCTCGCCGGCGTCAGCAGAACCTCAGCGGCCGGGGGGGGGGGGCGGGCC
>NW_006209227.1:196723-198740 GCF_000334495.1 Tupaia belangeri chinensis | reverse complement strand
CCCCCCAGCTCTCCCCGCCCCCCTCCCCCGCGGGAGGGCCTTGGCGCCCGCCGCGCCTGCGCCCCCTTCCCGCCCGCGGGGCCCGCAGTGACCCCTGCCGGGCGCGCCGCTTCGCGCCTGGGGAGTACGGGGGGTCTCCCAACCGCTCTCTTGCTCACTCACTCATTCATTCAGTCGTTACGCATGGACTGTTTCCTTCGTACCTATCCCTTCCCGCTCCCTCTGCACGACCAGCGACCCTGCAGCACTCTGTAACGAGGTTGCCAGAGGATGCAGCTCTAGGCAAGGTCCCCGACCCCTGCCGGTTCCAAACGCTCCGCGATTCTTCCCAGAGAGAGGTGCGCCTTTCCTCCTGTGCTCTCTCCGCCTCGTCCTCCAGGTAAAAATGGGCGGGTCTGAGAGCCTGTCTTTTTTTAAAAATTATTCATTTTATTTTATTATTATTATTTAATTTGCTGTAGGGCATGTGCACTCTCCAGAGGGAGAGAGAAAGTGAGAAAGCAAGCCACCAGGTGTGGTACCCAACTACGCCATGTGGGAGCCCGGCATCCCAACCACCGCGCCACCTGTTGATCTCGGTCTTCTGATGATGGGAGCAACTTGTTTTCAGCTCTGCTTCCCTCACCACCACCTGCTGTGCTCCGTGCCTCTTTTCCGCTGAGGAGCTGTTTGGGAGCTGGGTGTTGGAGGTGATTTATTTATTTATTCTCCTATGTGCCATTTAAATCTTTTATTAATAAAATAGAAACCTAAACTCAGACAACCATTTTATTCTTGCATCTACTCTAACCATATTCTGTGAAAGCAATTCTAAGTGAACTGTCAATATACAGTTCCATCAAAAACTGCAAATTAGAAAGCCTACAGTTAGGTATGAAACTTTTTTTAAAATTCAACTTTATTGCTGGGCGCGTGTGCGTGCGTGCTCAAGATCCCAAGAGGAGAATGGAGGAGAAGGGATTGCGGTGTGACCATCCCCCTTGGGGGGTGATTTCTCGCTTTCTGTCTCTATGTCTCTTTCTGTCTGGCGAGCGCATGCGCCCTATAGTGAAAATCTCTCCAAAAAATAAATAAATAAATAAATAAATTCAACTTTATTTATTTTTAATTTGACCAGAGATAGAGGATGGGAGGGAGGGAGAGAGAGAGAGAAAGGGAGAAACCAAGCCGCCAGGTCTGGGACTCAAACTGTGCTTGGCCGTGTGGGAGTCCAGCGCCTTTAACCACCGCGCCACTTGCTGGCCCCGGTAAATGAAACTTTATTTAAAAAGAACAAATTAAATATTAGATATCACAGGATTCTCTCTCTCAAACATGAGAGGCCTCCTTTAATGTAGTCTTCAATATAGCTCATCTGCAATCAGTTGATCTAAATTCTAGACCAGTCCCGTTGCAGAAGCACTGAAAGAAAAAATGGGGGGGGAGTGATCTTCGGGTGATCTTCACACCTCCGTTGTAAAATCCGAGATCCAAAGGACTGTCATCTTCTTTAAACTGGACATCAATGCAGACACGATGGTTGCCTTGGTTGTTAATCTTCCAACTACTCTATAAAGCCAGAAAGTTCTTCGTTAAGAGGCGGCATCAACTCAACGGTCCCATTTTTCATTCTCCGTCTGAAAGGAGAAACATTTTTCCAATGGGATGAATCTTTTCCAGTCTCCATACAGAGCGGAGGGACCATCGATGAGCTGAGCTCGCAAGCTAGCATTGATGCGCAATCTGGGCACGCCATCACTTCCACCTGATGACTGCGCAAGAGTGTTTTAAAGTTAGGGAATGGGACCAGCAGTTGGTATAATGGCTATATTGCTGAATTCCCATGGAGCTAACTGTGGTTCGAGTCCCAGACCCGGTGGCTCAAACTCACGCCGGGCGCGTATGCATGCGTGCCCAAGATCCCGAGAGAAGAATGGAGGAGAAGGGATTGCAGCATGGCCATCCCCCGGGGGGGGGGGGTGATTTCTTGCTTTCTGTCTCTCTGTCTTTCTGGCGAGTGCACGCGCCCTATAGCAAA
>NW_006209227.1:194721-196642 GCF_000334495.1 Tupaia belangeri chinensis | reverse complement strand
CCCCCCAGCTCTCCCCGCCCCCCTCCCCCGCGGGAGGGCCTTGGCGCCCGCCGCGCCTGCGCCCCCTTCCCGCCCGCGGGGCCCGCAGTGACCCCTGCCGGGCGCGCCGCTTCGCGCCTGGGGAGTACGGGGGGTCTCCCAACCGCTCTCTTGCTCACTCACTCATTCATTCAGTCGTTACGCATGGACTGTTTCCTTCGTACCTATCCCTTCCCGCTCCCTCTGCACGACCAGCGACCCTGCAGCACTCTGTAACGAGGTTGCCAGAGGATGCAGCTCTAGGCAAGGTCCCCGACCCCTGCCGGTTCCAAACGCTCCGCGATTCTTCCCAGAGAGAGGTGCGCCTTTCCTCCTGTGCTCTCTCCGCCTCGTCCTCCAGGTAAAAATGGGCGGGTCTGAGAGCCTGTCTTTTTTTAAAAATTATTCATTTTATTTTATTATTATTATTTAATTTGCTGTAGGGCATGTGCACTCTCCAGAGGGAGAGAGAAAGTGAGAAAGCAAGCCACCAGGTGTGGTACCCAACTACGCCATGTGGGAGCCCGGCATCCCAACCACCGCGCCACCTGTTGATCTCGGTCTTCTGATGATGGGAGCAACTTGTTTTCAGCTCTGCTTCCCTCACCACCACCTGCTGTGCTCCGTGCCTCTTTTCCGCTGAGGAGCTGTTTGGGAGCTGGGTGTTGGAGGTGATTTATTTATTTATTCTCCTATGTGCCATTTAAATCTTTTATTAATAAAATAGAAACCTAAACTCAGACAACCATTTTATTCTTGCATCTACTCTAACCATATTCTGTGAAAGCAATTCTAAGTGAACTGTCAATATACAGTTCCATCAAAAACTGCAAATTAGAAAGCCTACAGTTAGGTATGAAACTTTTTTTAAAATTCAACTTTATTGCTGGGCGCGTGTGCGTGCGTGCTCAAGATCCCAAGAGGAGAATGGAGGAGAAGGGATTGCGGTGTGACCATCCCCCTTGGGGGGTGATTTCTCGCTTTCTGTCTCTATGTCTCTTTCTGTCTGGCGAGCGCATGCGCCCTATAGTGAAAATCTCTCCAAAAAATAAATAAATAAATAAATAAATTCAACTTTATTTATTTTTAATTTGACCAGAGATAGAGGATGGGAGGGAGGGAGAGAGAGAGAGAAAGGGAGAAACCAAGCCGCCAGGTCTGGGACTCAAACTGTGCTTGGCCGTGTGGGAGTCCAGCGCCTTTAACCACCGCGCCACTTGCTGGCCCCGGTAAATGAAACTTTATTTAAAAAGAACAAATTAAATATTAGATATCACAGGATTCTCTCTCTCAAACATGAGAGGCCTCCTTTAATGTAGTCTTCAATATAGCTCATCTGCAATCAGTTGATCTAAATTCTAGACCAGTCCCGTTGCAGAAGCACTGAAAGAAAAAATGGGGGGGGAGTGATCTTCGGGTGATCTTCACACCTCCGTTGTAAAATCCGAGATCCAAAGGACTGTCATCTTCTTTAAACTGGACATCAATGCAGACACGATGGTTGCCTTGGTTGTTAATCTTCCAACTACTCTATAAAGCCAGAAAGTTCTTCGTTAAGAGGCGGCATCAACTCAACGGTCCCATTTTTCATTCTCCGTCTGAAAGGAGAAACATTTTTCCAATGGGATGAATCTTTTCCAGTCTCCATACAGAGCGGAGGGACCATCGATGAGCTGAGCTCGCAAGCTAGCATTGATGCGCAATCTGGGCACGCCATCACTTCCACCTGATGACTGCGCAAGAGTGTTTTAAAGTTAGGGAATGGGACCAGCAGTTGGTATAATGGCTATATTGCTGAATTCCCATGGAGCTAACTGTGGTTCGAGTCCCAGACCCGGTGGCTCAAACTCACGCCGGGCGCGTATGCATGCGTGCCCAAGATCCCGAGAGAAGAATGGAGGAG
>NW_006209227.1:191367-194690 GCF_000334495.1 Tupaia belangeri chinensis | reverse complement strand
GGTTGCAAGGTGGTCCACCCCCGGGGGGGGGGGGTGATTTCTTGCTTTCTGTCTCTCTGTCTTTCTGGCGAGTGCACGCGCCCTATAGCAAAAACCTCTCCAAGAAGAAAAAAGTACAAAAAGTTAGGTAATGGGACCAAGCAGATGGCATAGTGGTTAAGGCGCTGGACTCCCACATAGTTGACTCAGGATACCAGTCTCAGATCTGGCAGCTTGAAACTCACACCAGGTGTATGCGCGTGCATGCCCAAAATCCCGAGAGGAGAATGGAGAAGAAGGGATTGCAGTGTGGTCATTCCCCCTGGGGGAGGGGGATGATTTCTTGCTTTCTGTCTCTGTCTCTTTCTGTCTCTCTGGGTTACCACAAGTGCCTTAAAGCAAAAGTCTCTCACTCCAAATAACAAAAAAAGTTAGGTAGGTAATGGGGCCAGCAGGTGGCGTATGATTAAGGTGCTCAACTCCCGTATGGCTGACTGCTGTTTGAGTCCTGGACCTGGCAGCTTGAGACTCATGTGAGGTGTGTGTACATCCCCAACATCCCGAGAGGAGAATGGAGGAGAAGGGATTGTGTGTGGAGTGGCCATCCCGCTTGGGATCGGGGGAGAGGGGAGATTTCTCACTTTCTCTCTGTCTCTCTGAAGCTGGGTAAGAACAAGCAATTTTGACAAAGATAGACCTCTGTGTACCCAACATACCGCGGCCTAGAACAGTTCCATAATCCCAGAAAGTTTCTTCCACCTCTTTTCCAGTAAAACACGCTCTTCTAGTGGCAGCCAGTATTCTGATTCCCATCACTAGAGACTAAGTTTGGCCTGCTCTTGAACTTCATGCAAATGGAATCGTGCTCTTTTATACACAGATTCTTTCAGTCAACATAATGTTTATGAGATTCATCCACCATAGTCGGTTCTTTTTTCTTGCTACATAATATTCCATTTTGTTCATAAACTACAATTTGCCTATCCATTCTCCTGTTGTGAACATTTGGGTTGCTTTCAGTTCTTGGCCACAATGAGTAAGACTGTTACGTATAGTTGGGTTGATATATGTTCTAATATCTTTCATTTAATTTAATTTAATCAGCATCAACAAGCACTAAATGAGAGTGGTCCACCCAAGGAGAAGGGCGTATGTTAGCACTGACATTGTTTAGAATTTCAAGTGCATGGTGATAAAGTAAAAATGGGCTATTTACTTATTTATGTTGCCAAAGGGCATGTGTTCTCACAGAGAGAGAGGGAGCACCGCACAGTGGAGCGTGGTCATACCACAATCTTCTTCGCTCCATTTCTTCATCCAGTCCGGGTGTTGGGCACAAATGCACATGCACCTGGCATTAGTTTTCAAGTCACCAGGGTTGGTGTTGGAACTGCAGTTGACTGTAGGGGGCCCAGTTCTCCAAGTACAGTGCTTAACCCCCCACCATGGGGCCAGCCCTCTTGGATGGTTTTAGTACTGTTTTTACATTCTCTATAGAAATTGCACTTCTACTGGGACCAGCAGTTAGCGTAATGGCTATGTCACTGGACTCCCGCGTAGTCGACTGCTGTTCGAGTCCTGGACTCCCACATAGTGGACTGCGGTTCGTGTCCCAGACCCGGTGGCTTAAAACTCACGCCGGGCACGTGTGCGTGCGTGCCCAAGATCCCGAGAGGAGAATGGAGGAGAAGGGATTGTGGCGTGGCCATTCCCCAGGGGGTGATTTCTCGCTTTCTGTCTCTCTGTCTGTCTGGAGAGCGCACGCGCCCTATAGCAAAAACCTCTCCAAAAGGAAAGAAAGAAAGAAATTGCACCGCTACTGCCTGATCTGTGGAGAGCACTCCCATGACTGTCCCGGCCTCGGGACCTCACTGCCTACACATGGCAGCGGTACTATTTTGCACTCCCACCAGCACTCTGTGAGTTTGCATTGCTCCCCAACCTCGCCAACACTGGGTGCTGTCAGTCATTTCAATTCTAGTTGATGCTTTATTGTGGCTTAATTTGCATTTCCCTGAAAATTAATGATGTTGGAACACCTTTTCATATTGGTATTGCAAGTTTGTGTATGTGTGTGTGTGTGTGTGTGTGTGTGTGCGCGCGCACGCGCATGCAGTGCCTATACAAGTTTTTTTGTCATTTAAAAAACTGTATTGTTAGGGGCAGCAGGTGGTTTTGTGGTTGGGGTGCTGGACTCCTAGGCTCCCACATGACTGACCGTAGTTTGAATCCTGGACCTGGCAGCTTGCTTTCTTGCTTTCTCTCTCTCACTCTGTCCCTCTCTGGTCAAAATAAAAATAAACAAATAAATAAGGTTAATTCTTAAAAAAATGATATATTTTTTAATTATTAGTTTGTAAATGGTCGTTGTATGTTCTGGATATAAACCCTTTGTCATATATCCTTTTCGTGAATATTTTCTTCCAGACTGTGGCTAGCCTTCTCATGTCTTAACTTTGTCTTAGTTTATAATTTTGATGAAAATGTATCACTCTTCTCATTTTTTTTTTTTTGAGAAGTTTTTGCTGTAGGGTGCATGCAGTCGCCAGAAAGAGACAGAGAGACAGAAAGTGAGAAATCACCCCCCAGGGGGGATGGCCATGCCATAATCCCTTCTCCTCTCCGATCTTGGGCACGCACGCACACGTACCCAGCATGGGTTTAAGCCCCCGGGTTCGGGACTTGAACCACGGTCGACTACATGAGAGTCTAGCAACATAGCCATTACGCCAACTGCTGGTCCCATCACTTTTTCATTTTTATTTTATGTTTAGTGCTTTTAGTGTCCTGTCTAAAAAAAAAAAAAAAGTTGTCTACTCATAGGTTTGAACGTATTCTCAAATGTTTTCTTCCGAAAACTTTGTACTTTCACACATAAGTTTATAATCCGTTTTTAACTGACTTTAATTGATGTAAGGCAGGGATGGAGGTTTCTTTTCCGGATGGTTACTCGGGTGTCACAGCAGCATATGTGTAAGAAACCTCCCCATTCTCATGTAATTGCCGCAGGCTTTATCAAAGCCAGTGACGGACCGCCAGGATCTGGTGGTTAAGGCAGCTCAAGCCTCCGACCCGGAGGCTCGAGAGACATGCCAGGTGCATGTGCGTGTGTGCTGCCCGAAACCCTGAGAGGAGAGTGGAGGAGAAGGGACTGTGGCATGGCCAACCCCTGGGGGGTAATTTCTTATTTTCCTTCTGTCTCTCTCCAGTGAGTGCATGTGCCCTCTAGCAAAACTATTTAAAAAAAAAAAAGTCAGTTGAGAATTTATGTCAACCAGACTCTGTTCTGTAACACTGATCTATTTTTTTAAAGTGTTGCCAGAGGGTATGTGCACTTCTTAGGG
>NW_006209227.1:184871-191336 GCF_000334495.1 Tupaia belangeri chinensis | reverse complement strand
CATGCAATCAACTGAGAGAGAGAGAGAGAGATAGAGGGAGAGATAGAGGGAGAGAGCACCCTCCACGGGGGCGTAGTCACACTGCAATCCCTTCTCTTCCATTTCTGCATGCTACTGGGATTTGGGGACATGCACACACATGCATGGCATGTCCCTTAACTACTGGGACTTGAACCACAAGGTTGCCATGTGAGACCTGCTTTCTTAACCAAGCACGAAGCCGGCGCTGATCTATTTTTTTCCTGCCCTTCTGTCCACACTACCTTGATTGCTGTAGGTTTCTGGTAACTATGGTAGCCAGGTACTGCGAATCCTCTGACTTCTTCTTTTTCAAGATTATGTTAGCTTTCTAGATCTCTCGAATCTCCTAATAACTTTGAGAACTGGCAATTTCTACAAAAGAAAATCTGTTGGATATTAATTAAGCTTGTGTTGAACTCACAGGTCAGTTTTGGAGGAAGCGACACCTCGGCAGTACTGACGTCAAACAGGCCAACGTGGGCGTAGCTCTCCGTTTGTTCAGGCCTTCTCTAACCCCCTCACTAACGGCGTGGAGTTTTTGCTGTAGAGGACACGCACGCCTTTGGTTAAAGGTGCGCCTACGCATTTTACGTATGGTCATTAGTAAGTGTTATCGCACTTACTAATTTACTTCTTTTTCTCATTCTGTACTTTCAATACGTAGATATACAATGAATTTTAGAAAATCAGCCTTATATCCTGCAACCTTAATATGCTTGGCTAATAGTAATTTTTGTTAAGATTCCTTGGGTCTTGGGAACCAGCAGTTAGCATAATGGCTATGTCACTGGACTCCCACGTAGTCGACCGTGGTTTGCATCCCGGACCTGGTGGCTTAAAACTCACTCTGGGCGCATGTGCGTGTGTGCCCAAGATCCCGAGAGGAGAATGGAGGAGAGGGGATTGCGGCGTGACCATCCCTCCTGGGGGGTGATTTCTCGCTTTCTGTCTCTATGTCTCTCAATCTCTGTCTGACGAGCACACGCGCCCTATAGTGAAAATCTCTCAAAAAAAAAAAAAAAAGATTCCTTGGGTCTTCTACATACCTAACGTGTCACCTGCTTTCTCTGTCTTGCCTTACCGATGAGGGCTCTGGTGTAAAGCCGACAGCAGTGGTGGGAACAGACATCCTCGCTTTGTTCTCACCTCCTTGTTCGCTATTTCCTCACGAGTGTGACTGAGGGGCGGGCTTTGCATAGATGCCCTTCCCTAGGTATAAAGGTGGGACCCAGCAGAGGTCCCAAGTCAAGAGACAGGACATGGGTGGGTCCCCTGACGGTCCTCATTCTTCCTGTCACCACTTCTGCCCCAAGGGTAACCACTGTCCTCGTGTCTTCCATCTTGAGGAATTTTGGCTAATTTTTAAAAACTATATACAAAGGTGCTTCAACAAGTTTGCAGAAAAAAATGGAATTAACACATTAACATATCATTTTATTTTGATGTGAAAAATTGTAAAATCCATGCAGTTTTTTCATAACACGCACTTTCCATGAACTTCTCGAAGATCTCTAATACACGAATCTCACGTTCTTTTTTGGTCTGGCATCCCTCAGGAGGCGGTATGGCCAAAGCTCTTGGAACTGAATCGTCCCCACCACTTCGTAACTCAGGGGCCCCCTCAAATAGGCTTCACGCTCTCTCCAGGTACTGGACTGCAGGAAGAGGACTGACCGCAGTGACTCTCCCGGGAAGGCTGCCTGCACTGTCACACCTCGGCAGTGGTTCTCACAGACCGTCAGCAGCTGGACACAGGATGGCCAAATGTCGCCTTCACGGTATAGAAATGCATAGGGGCCAGCAGGTGGCGTGGTGGTCAAGGAGCTGGACTCCCACATGGCCAACCACAGTTTGAGTTCCAGATCCAGTGGCTTGAAAAATCACACTGGGTGTGTGTGTGTGCATGCTCAATCCCAAGAGGAGACTGTGGGGTGGCCATCTGGGGGGGGGAGTGATTTCTCACTTTCTCTGTGTTTCCCTCCGCAGAGCATACTGCCCTATGACAAAAACCTAAACAAGGAAAAAGAAATGTGCCAACTCTACTGAAGGGAGAAAGCTTAAATTAATGGAGACTAAATTAGTTAATTAATTAAATCAAAGTCCTGAATGGGAAGATTACAGAAAGGTTCAACTGACTCCCAAATTAAAGCAAAGTCAATTAAAATCCTAATAGGTCTTTGTAGACAAATAGAAAAACTATTCTAACATGTGTCTTGAGAAGCAAATACATCACCATGGCCAAAGACTTTAAAGGAAAAGAGTGATTATGACTAACGATTTCAACATAATAGAAATAACAGTGCTAGAAGAGAACACTGGTGAATTTATAAAGATTAAAGTGGGGATTTTCTAAGTGTATAGGGAGGAAATTTGATATATAAGTATATAAAGGTTTTGGTTCAGGTGCATGTGCTTGTGAGAGAGAGGGGATGAGAAATCACTCCCAAGGGGATGGTCATGCTGCAATCCCTTCTCCACTCTCTTCTCGAGATTTTGGGCACACACGCATGCACCTGGCTTGTTTTCCAAGCTGCCAGGACAGGGACTCGAACTGAGAAGTTAGTCACATTAGATCCAGTGTCTTAACCACCATGTCTGGCTGGCCAAATCTGATATACGTGCGTATCTGACAGTATCATGAATAGAAACATTCTAGTGATTCTCATGGCTGTAGGGAAGGCTGAGAAATGTGGACTTTTAAAATAGGTAGCATTGAACTTTCTTACTAAAGAAGAAAGGAAAAACATGGGGCTGGCAGGTGGCATGGTGGTAAAGGCGGCTGGACTCTCACATGGCTGACCATAGTTTGAGTCCTGGACCTGGCAGCCTGCTTTGTCACTTTCCTTCTCTCTCTCTGCCTCTCTCTGGTCAACATCAAAAAATTAAAATGAAATAATGACAACAAATACAATTAAATTAAAATAATTCTTTTAAAAAAAGAAGAACCTTTCCTTTTGGCTGGAACCACCATCTTCCAGTAATTCACCAGAATGACGAACACAGAGGAGAGGCACCCGATATATGTTCTCTAGGCCTTTTAGAAAACATGGAGTGGTTCCTTTGGCAACATTATGTGCGAATCTACAAGAAAGGTGATATTGTAGACATCAAGGCCATGGGTACTGTTCAAAAAGGAATGCCCCACAAACGTTACCATGGCAAAACTGGAAGAGTCTACAATGTTACCCAGCATGCTGTTGGCATTGTTGTGAACAAGGGCAAGATTCTTGCCAAGAAAATTAATGTGCATATTGAGCATATTAAGCATTCTAAGAGCAGAGATAGCTTCCTAAAACGTGTGAAGGAAAATGACCAGAAAAAAGAAGGAAGCCGAAGAGAAAGATACCTGGGTTCAATGAAGCGCCAGCCTGCTCCACCCAGAGAAGCCACTGTGTGAGAGCCAATGGAAAGGAGCCTGAGCTACTGGAACCTGTTCCCTATGGATTCATGGCATGATGGGTGTTAAAAATAAACTAATCTATGGTCTATTAAAAAAAAGAAGAAGAAAGAAAGTATAGATATGTGAAGTCAGTTAGCAGCCCCTTTAGAAATTACCTGTAATAGAAAATAATAAGAATTTATCATTAAAATAATAAAAATAAGGAACTGACCTAAGTATTGATGTGAAGACCCTAAGGAACAGAACAAACCTAAAGAAAATATATTAAGGAGAAAATGGGAAAACGAAGAACTAGTCAGTATATTGAAGGGATAGTTCTTTTTTTTTTTTTGGAGAGTTTTTTGCTATAGGGCACGTGCACTTGCCAGACAGACAGAGAGAGACAGAGAGACAGAAAGCAGGAAATCACCCCCTGGGGGGATGGCCACGCCACAATCCCTTCTCCTCCATTCTCCTCTCGGGATCTTGGGCACGCACACGTGCCGGGCGTGAAGTTTAAGCCACCAGCTCCGGGACTTGAGCCACAGTCGACTACGTGGGAGTCCAGCGACATAGCCATTACCCTAACTGCTGGTCCCTTGAAGGGATAGTTCTTTTGAAATAAATCAGTATAAAAGGACAAATCTCTTTGTTTTTTGTTTTTGCTTTTAGTTTTGCTATAGGACAAAATAGTGCTTACTGGGGGAGGGGGAGAGACGGAGAAGAAGTGAGAAATCACCCCAGGGACGATGGCCACGTTGCACTTCCTTCTCCTCCCTTCTCCTCTTGGGAGTTTGGGCATGCACATACCCAGTGTGACTTTTAAGCCACTGGATATGGGATTTGAACTGCACAGTTGGCCATGTCGGATCCAGCCACCCCAACCATTATGCTACTAGATGGTTCCAAAAGGATAGATCTCTTGAAAAATGTAACTAATAAATAGAAAAGATTAATACAATGAGAAAGATTAAATAACCATAGATTTGGTGGCTATGACAAATTATAAACTATTTTTACATATATCCTACTTAATAAACATAAATATTTTGAAATGGATAACCCAATGGGAAAAAAAGAGTCCAACTGGACTTGAGAAGGGGAGAATCGTAATGTCCTATAAGCGAGGAAACGGCTGAAAGTGCTTTGAAAAAAGCAATTATCTCCAAGAACTCGTTCTGAGCACCAGAATTTAACTGGATCGTTCTTTCAAAAGAAAGGAACAGCTAATTCTGTTGATGACTCAATTAATTTTAGACATAGATTATATGTTCTGACACAAAAAAACTGACAAATAAAAGAGAAAAACAGTTTAGTTATGAATAGAGATACGAAAACGCAACAGTACAAGAACAGTGAAGTGTTATCAAGTAGAACTTCTCCTAGGGAATAAAGACATAAATTTCATGTTTAAAAATCTATTTGGAGAGAAATTGCTTCATAAAATAATGCTTAAAAGTAAAATTATTCACACTTGAAAAGCATAGGACAAACATAAAGGGAAAAAACCAACTATTGTGACAAAACCCAGGATAACCACTTCAGTACTTTGTTATTCTTCTCCCAATTTTTTTTAGAGAGATTTTTGCTAAAGGGGGCATGTGCTTGCCAGAGAGACACAGACAGAAAGCAAAAATCACCCCCCGGGAGTGGGGGGGATGACCACTCCGCAATCCCTTCTCCATTCTCCTCTTAGGATCGTGGGCACGCTCCTGCACACATGCCTGGTGTGAATTTAAGTCACTGGATCTGGGACTCGAACTAAGACAACTACGTGGGAGTCAAGCAATGTAACCATTAAGCCATCTGCCGGTCGCTCTCCCAGTGTTTTTTACTCTACATAGGTGTGTGTGTGTGTGTGTGTGTGTGTGTGTGGTGTACGTGCTGTTTTTTACAGAATTGGGACCACACTACGTGTGTGTGTGTTTCCCAGCTGGGGGCGATTTTGACGTCCAGAGCACATTTGGCAACGTGTAGAGACCTCTCAGTTGTGACAGTAAGTCTCTGTTTCTGGAGCGCAAGGCCCATGCAAGCAGGGGCTTCGCTCAGCTTGTTTTCTCAGAGGGCTCCTGCCTGGGAGGAGCCGGCTACAGGAGGGACTCAGCAGGGGCTCAGCAGAAACTGCCTGCTGGAAGGTCCCATGTCCGGGGTCACCTTGTACCTTCAACATTTGCCTATTGGAGACGCGGAGGGCATCCTGTTCGAATTTGCATTTCTCCGAGCACTGGGAGGTTTGGAGATTTTCTTAGTTCTTCCTGCAGAGCCCATCTCTCACATACAACGCATGTGTACACACAACAGAGAAGATTTTGTACATTAAGAATATTAACTCTGGGGGTTAGCAGGTGGCTTGGTGATTAGGGATCTGGACTCCCACAAGTCTGACCACAGTTTGAGTCCTGGACCTGGCAGCTTAAAATTTATGCTAGATGCAGGAGCATGCATGGCTGAAATCCCAAGAAGAAAATGGAGAAAGGATTGTGGCATGGCCATTAAAAAAAAGACTGGAAGTCCATTGGAAATCTCTGGTATTTTTCCATTTTAACATTCATGGACTCTCTCGGTATGTTTGGTGTGTAAGTCTATAAGACTTTTCCATTATGATTCCTACCTGCCTCTACATTTACAAAGTCTCCTCTTTAAAAGTGTGTACTCACCAACATTTTCACCAGCACTGTTAAAGCTCCATATACACGGAGTATGTATATATGTGTAGACACGTCAAAATCATTGGTCATCAACACTTCTTTTTTTTTTTTTAACCTTTTTGACAACTGCAATGCATTGCTTTTTCTAATTTCACCACAGAGTGCATGCACTCACTAGAGAGAGACAGAGACAGAGAGAGGGAAAGTGAGAAGCACCCCCAGGGGGACTGGCCACACTGCAATCTCTTCTCCTCCATTCTCCTTCAAGATTTTGGACACGCAAGCACACATTCCCAGTGCATTTCTCAAGATGTCAGGGCTGGGACTTGAACCTCATAGTCAGCTATGTAGAGCCAGCTGCCTTAATGCCACAGGCTGGCTCCTGCACTGGCTTTTTTTTTTTTTTTAATTCTTTTT
>NW_006209227.1:172958-184840 GCF_000334495.1 Tupaia belangeri chinensis | reverse complement strand
TTTTGGAGAGGTTTTTGCTGTAGGGCACGTGTGCTCACCAGAAAGACTGAGAGAGACAGAGAGATAGAAAGCAAGAAATCACCCCCCAGGGGGGATGACCACTCTGCAATCCCTCCTACTCCATTCTCCTCTTGGGATCTTGGGCACAAACGCACATGCGCCCAGCATGAGTTTAAGCCACCGGGTCCAGGACTCGAACCGTGGTTGGCTACATGGGAGTTCAGCGGCATAGCCATTATGCTAACTGCTGGTCCCACCTGCACTGGCTTTTAAAGACAAATTTTAGAATGATTTTGCCAATTGTCTGCAAAAGCCTCTTGAGGTTTGGATTAGATTTGCTATAATTTGGGGTAGAAACGACCTTTTGCAGTCTCCCCATCCAGCAATATGGCTGACCTCCCGTTTGCTTTCAGGATCATGGCTTCGGGTAAAGGTTTGCGCAGTCCTTCACGCTGGGTGTGAACTCGGTCGTGGGAATTCTGTATTTGCAGCTGTGGTGGCGAAGGGATATTTTTGTGACCAGCCTTCTTCCTGGGGACTCCTTTGCAGGCGAGCCCCTCTTCGTGCAGTGGAAGTAGCTGCACAGAACAGGCACCCTAAGGGACCGCGAACTTGCGGTGGGGGCTGACAGCGGGAGGCCACTACAGTCCAGGGCGCCCCGCATTGCCACGCTCTGGGCGATGCGCCGCGATTAACCGCGTTCCAGTGGCGCCCCTTGTGGCCGTTTCCAGGGCCGCGCTTCTGCTACAATATTTTCAACTCCGCTTCTCCAGCACCTCCTCCGTTTTCCTTTTCTGCTAGACGTTTGAGTCACCTCCTGGGAAGGAGGGCAAACGATGTTCAGTATTTTAGGCTCAGACGAATACAATTTGGAACGCGATGATGAAAAAGTCACTTTAGAGCCGGCTCCACTCTCAGGAGCGCGTCAGTTTCTGTTCATTCAACACCGATTGATGGAGCATGCCTCGTGGCCAGATGAGGGTGTCATGGCCAGGCAGAGACAGACGGCCCTCCGACTCTCTCAGCCATGTTCCAGTGAAAGGAGACAAGGATAAACCAACCAATGCGATCATTTCCAAGAGCGTTAAGTGCTTTGAAGAAAACAACACAGTGATTTTGTAGTAATGGGGAGAGGGATGGGGCTGACCGCATTAGCTGGTCAGGGCAGGCTTCTCAGCGGAGGTACCAGCCATGTCCTCTCTCCAGTGTTCTTAAGCACAGGGCGGGTGCTGAACCCCAAGGTACGAGGGAAGTTCAGATCCTTGAGGGAGGGGGGCGATTTGTACATCAGCAAGTTGTGCGTCTCTAGGAAGGTGGCTTGTGGTAGTGTCGGCTGCCAAAGCTCCCAAGTTGCGAGGTGTTGGGACCGGGATTTGAACCCTCAGCAGCCCATCTGCAGCGTCTGCACTCTTCACCATTGGCGTCTTACATCATCTCTCTGTGGCGCTCTGGCCTCAACTTCCTCTCCTACTAGACCACCGTCCTTGCCGTCATGACCGGGTGACTCAGGGGTCTCTTACAGCTCCTGGATGGAAACAGTTGCTGGCGCACTTGGCTGTCCTCGAGGGGAAGGTGGAATGTCTCGGCCCTCACTTGGTGATGTTCATCTCAGCGCAGGGACGCTCGTGACGTTCTTATCTTTCTTCCTGTCTGCCTGTGGAACCCCATGAAAATGACCTCTTCCTTCTCATCTTCATAAACCCAGCGGTTGTGATGTCTGCCTCCTAAAACCGTCCAGCAGCCGCTAACGGTAGGTCGTATTTTTAGTGCTTACTAAGTCCAGGCACCGTTCCAAACGTTTGACTTTTATTATTGTTTCTCTCAATGTGCACAAACCCCTTAGGTCGTCGGAATGTCATGGCGACTTTTTGCATAGAAAAACATAGGCGACTATGTCAGGACCTTCCCAACCCCCGACTGCAGTGCTACTTCCTGCCTGCTTTTACAGACAGGGTGACAGAAGTACAAAAAGATCGAGGCACTTGTGCAAGGTCACCTGTTTAAGGATTATAATCTTCACATCAAATTCACTTGCACCATGGTGCAGTTGCTCCTTAGCAAAAACCACGAAGAAGTCCCGGAGAACTACAAAGCATTCGCTGTGGTTCCAGGTCTTCCAGGGCAGGCTGACGGGCGGGTGGTGCTCTGCTTTCCGGGGTCTGTCTGGCGCAGTCAGAGTAGAGGCGTTGCTTGTTGGTGCTGGAGGGTGTGCCTTGGGGCATGGTCCTTGAACACGTTCATGCTTGCTTTCAGACAGCTTAAGGGCACAGGGTCCTCAGGGCCCCTCTGCAGAGCCCAGCGTCCAGTGGAAGCTGCATAGAACCCAGGTGGGTGATGGCGCCCTCTGCAGGTGGGTGGGATGAAAGTGCGTGAGCTGGGCAGTGCTGGCCATCAGGACCAGCTCTGGCGTGCCCCAGGGAAGCTGCTGTTAGCTTGGGGTGCCCTGACGGAGGGGTGCAGCCCTTGGTACTCCTCGAGTGGGGGCACCTGGTCCACGCCTGGCCTGGGCTCTGGAGGCCCCCATTGTCCAGCCTAGTGCTCTCCTTTCTGGGGGTTCTGGGTGTCTAGATGACGCCATGGTGCCAGAGCTGCCGTATCTGACATATCCACACACGCATACTGTCTCCTGCACACGCCACACACACTCTCACTACACACATGCTCACATGCACTGTCTCCTGCACACTCCACACACTCTCTCACTACATGCACACACGCACTGTCTACTGCACACGCCACACACACTCTCACTACACACATGCTCACATGCACTGTCTCCTGCACACGCCACACACACTCTCACTACACACATGCTCACATGCACTGTCTCCTGCACACTCCACACACTCTCTCACTACATGCACACACACACTGTCTACTGCACACGCCACACACTCTCACTACACACATGCTCACATGCACTGTCTCCTGCACACTCCACACACTCTCTCTCACTATATGCACACACACATGCACTGTCTACTGCACACGCCACACTCACTACACATGTGCACGCACACACACTATCTCACTACACACACTCTCTACACACACTCACACACACACAGTCTCCTGCACACTCCACACACTCTCACTATACACATGCTCACATGCACTGTCTCCTGCACACTCCACACACTCTCTCACTACATGCACACACACACTGTCTACTGCACACGCCACACACTCTCACTACACACATGCTCACATGCACTGTCTCCTGCACACTCCACACACTCTCTCTCACTATATGCACACACACATGCACTGTCTACTGCACACGCCACACTCACTACACATGTGCACGCACACACACTATCTCACTACACACACTCTCTACACACACTCACACACACACAGTCTCCTGCACACTCCACACACTCTCACTATACACATGCTCACATGCACTGTCTCCTGCACACTCCACACACTCTCTCACTACATGCTCACATGCACTGTCTACTGCACACGCCACACTCTCTCACTACATGTGTGCACACAGTCTCACTACACACACTCTCACTACACACATGCTCAAACACACTGTCTCCTGCACACTCCACACACATTCTCTCACTACATGCACTCACACACGCACTGTCTACTGCACATGCTACACTCTCACTACACGTGCGTGCACACACACTGTCTCACTACACACACTCTGACTACACACACTCACACACACACACACAGTCTCCTGCACACTCCACACACTCTCACTACACACATGCTCACATGCACTGTCTCCTGCACACTCCACACACTCTCTCACTACATGCTCACATGCACTGTCTACTGCACACGCCACACTCTCTCACTACATGTGTGCACACAGTCTCACTACACACACTCTCACTACACACATGCTCAAACACACTGTCTCCTGCACACTCCACACACATTCTCTCACTACATGCACTCACACACGCCCTGTCTACTGCACATGCTACACTCTCACTACACGTGCGTGCACACACACTGTGTCACTACACACACTCTGACTACACACACATGCACACACTGTCTCCTGCACGCTCCACACACTCTCACTACACGCATGCACATCCACACACACTCTTACTCTACACACACAGACACACACTGTCTCCTGCACACTCCACACACTTTCACTACATACACACACAGTCTCCTGCACACTCCATACACACACTTTCACTACATACACACACTCTCCTGAACACTCCACACACACTCCCTCTCAATACACACACACACTCACTACACACACTCTCTCCTGCACACTCCACATACACTCTCTCTCACTACACACACTCACTACACACACACACTCTCTTTCCTGCACACTCCACACACACACTTTCACTACACACACTCACATGCACACACACAGACATACTGCCTAGTTAAAATTTTTTCATTATTTATTTATTTAATTTATTATTACAATGATTTTTAAAGTTTGCTATAGAGCATGTGTGCTCACCAGAGAAAGACAGAAGGGGAGATAGAAAGTGAGAAAGCAAACCACCAGGTGCAGAACTCGAACCATGGTCAACCAGGTGAGAGTCCAGCACCTTAACCGCCACACCACCTGATCCCGCAGTTAAATTTGGATTTGGATAAATGCTAAGATGTTTATGTGCAGCGTCACTGGGCTTCCAAGATGTAATCCGGCACCTCCTCCTGGTGCTCGCCTGGCCTGTACCAAACGCCCAGTGGGGACACCGGTGCGAGGATACCCTTCAAAACCTTTAAACTCTCCCTCAGCGCTTCTGTCTGAGATATATTTGTTTTGTGGAATTGTCAAGGTTCCTTTTTTTCAGTCCCGTTACCATGTGTTCGTTCTCCCACGGGACACAGCTGGCTTGGCTGACGGTCCCTGCATCTTGGGAATCTTCCTGACGGCAGTTTGGCTTGTGCTCTCTGGGGGTCCAGCGTGGTTGGATTCTCCATCTGCTTTGGAAATATCGTCCCCTGCTGTTAAAGGGTAAGTGTGCTCTAGCTTGCTATCTGGTGAACATTAATTTCTTTTTAAAGAATTATTTATTTACTTTTATTCATTCATTAATTCATTCATTCATTTTATTTTAATTTGACCAGAGAGATATACAGAGAGAGAGAGAAAGAGGGAAAGTGGGAAAGCAAACCACCAGGTCCAGGACTCGAACCATGGTCAGCCATGTGGGAGTGTCCAGCGCTTTAACCACCATGCCACCTGCTGGTCCCAACATTCATTTCTTCTTCTTTTTTTTTTTTTTCTAGAAGTTTTTGCTACAGGGCGCATGTGCTCACCAGGAAGACAGAGGGAGACAGAGAGACAGAAAGCAAGAAATCACCCCCCAGGGGGGATGGCCACACCGCAATCCCTTCTCCTCCATTCTCCTCTTGGGATCTTGGGCATGCACGCAAATGTGCCAGGCGTGAGTTTAAGCCGCCGGGTCTGGGACTCAAACCTCAGTCGACTACATGAGAGTCCAGTGACATAGCCATTATGCTAACTGCTGATCCCCCCAACATTCATTACTTGATGTAATTCAGGAAGGACTTGCAGTTCCCGTGAGTGTTGTTGCCCCTCCCCGGGTTCGTCTGACTTCAGCGATGCAGTCTATGCAGACTTCCAGCATGGAACATCTATTATTTCACCTCCTTCAGCTAATTTAATGACATGCGTGCTTGTGTGTGTGTGTGTGTGTGTGTGTGTGTGTGTGTATTTTGTTTTTTGCCAGAGGGTGTGTGAGCTCACCAGAGAGAGAGAAAAAGGGAGAGAGGAGAGGGAGAAAACACATCTGCCCCCAGATGGGGCATGGCCACTCTACAGTCTCTTCTCCTATAGGAGATTTGGGGAATGCTTCTTAAACTACCAGGGCTGAGATTTGAACTGTGGTTGACCACATGGGATTCAACTCTCTTAACCACTTGGACATGGAGCTGCCCAGTGTACATTTGAGTTTTTAAAGTCTTTAAAATAACTCCTTGAGTTGCATCACTTTCTTCAAAACTCCTCCTGATTCATCTTCTAGGAGGTGTTTGTTTTGGATACGGTTGATGTATCTGAGTCGGAACTCCCACCATCCGTGTCGTCTTCTCCCTGGAATGCACCCAGTCACTCCCCTGCAAGCGAGTTGTCATGTAGGGGCTTGATCTGGCTTTCTTTAGAATTTTCTAGTGTTTCATTCTGTTTAATATGTTCACTCACTGTTCTCTTCCCCCCTTTGGCTTTTTGTGAGAACATCTTTACATATTCCTGAGGGTCATCATTTTCATTGATAGTATCTTTTAGTATTGTCTCCAGTTCTTCCTCCTTTTGATGTATTTTGAAGGCCATTTCAGTTCAGATACTTGATATTGTATGTATTTTGATGGACTTTCTGAAGACTCAGCACTTTTTATAATTCCAGCCATCAGCTCAACTTACTCTGAATGTTCAGATTTCTTTTTATATCTTTTTCTAAAAGCCTCTATTTTAAGCCCAAGAAAAGAGTTAGCAATTTCTAGCTTGCCATTAATGGCCTCCAGTTTTTATATTTCCAATAATTTGTTCTTCAATCTGGTTTCCATTAAATTCAAGGCCTTTATAGTCATTTTCCATGAGGCCAAGTTTCCAAAACTTTGGTGTCTTTCTCCAAGGAGGATAGACATTTCAGTGACCAGTTGTCTCCACTTGCATCAGATAGATTCTTAACGAAAGTCTTGACCATGATCACCAATGCCGCCATCTTGCCCAGTGGTCCCTGGGGAGCAGGGCCTGGACCAAGGTCTCGTGCATTGTTGCCACTGCCTAGCACCATGTCTTTAGGACCAACATGGCCACCAGCATACTCTACATGGCCCTGAGGTACCGAGGTGTCCTTTGACTTGCCAGGACCTTGTTGGCCCCAGAAGACTGAGGAGACCTCAAAGAGTGTTCCACCTGGAACCAGACCAGTGCCAGAGATTCGTCAGTCAGCTGGAGGTGACTGACTTGGGCTGGGCTGGGCTGGCCAGTTCTGTTATAACCTCAGCTGGACTCACTGAGAATCTGTGTTTCAGGGCCAGCTGAAAGTTGGCTGATCTATACTGTCCTTGGCTTGACCCGCTTGTGTGTCTCAAGGTCTGCTGAGGGCTGGTCTTTCTGAGCTGCTCTGGGAGGCTTGGCTGCTCTTGGTGGGGCTTGCTCAAGTGTCTCAGTGTTGGCTGGCGTCTGCTGATGTAGGCAGGGCTTAGAGGGGAGCTCAGTTCTGCCTCATGTGTCTCTCATCCTCTGAGATGTTAATTGATTTTGTTTTGTTTGAGAGAAAAAGAGAATGAGTGGGAGAAGGGAAGAGAGAGAGAGAGAGAGAAAGAGAGGGAGGGAGAGAGGGAGGTGTTCTTCTCGGCTCGTTGGTTTTTCGAACATGCAGAATCATCTCATTGAGCGGCTCTGGGAGGCTTGGCTGCTCTTGGTGGGGCTTGCTCAAGTGTCTCAGTGTTGGCTGGCGTCTGCTGATGTAGGCAGGGCTTAGAGGGGAGCTCAGTTCTGCCTCATGTGTCTCTCATCCTCTGAGATGTTAATTGATTTTGTGTTGTTTGAGAGAAAAAGAGAATGAGTGGGAGAAGGGAAGAGAGAGAGAGAGAGAGAAAGAGAGGGAGGGAGAGAGGGAGGTGTTCTTCTCGGCTCGTTGGTTTTTCGAACATGCAGAATCATCTCATTGCACTTATACACTCATGGTGGTGACTGTAACCCCTTTCCTCCTCCTGGTGCAGAGGCAGTCCTTCGGTGCCCCTAGAACAAGATGGGTGTTGACCAGGCTGGGGCTCACAGCCCAATTCCCAGTCTCCCAGACCTTCGCCTTTTGATCATACCATTTGAACTGGGAGCCAGTTGGTTTCCATGTCCACCGTTTGGGGTTCACATTTGGATTCAGTTCTGACAGAGCCCCAGGATCCGAGTAGCACAAGGATGTCTGGAATCACACATTTTCCTTCATATCGTCCTCTCCTCTCTTGCAAAACTCAGAGGAGAATATTTCTGGGCTCTGTGGGCTGTCCTCGTGTATAGGGATCTTCCAGACTCTAGTCTGTCCCAGAACCACTGTTTTCCAAGATATGTCTGATCTCCCTTTATTCTGGCATAGCTCTCCATCCTTGAGGGCAGCTCTCACCAGATGCAGTACGGCCTCCAGCTGTGGGAGGGCCTCGGTTTTCTGCCTACCTACGCAGCTCAGAGCTCTCAGGAATAAGGAGCATCCAGGCACCTGGGGCTGGAGTTTTGCCAGTTTCATAGAAACATGCTGTTTGTATTTGGTTGTTTTTTTGTTCTTACCAGAAGAGTGTAGTCTTTTGGAACCTTGTAAATCTTAGCGGGAGGCGGAGGTCAAAGCTGCAGCTTTCCCTCAAGTGCGTTTAAGGACTGCTCTGCACCACCCACTTCCTGTCTTCGTTCTGACTCATGGGGTGGTTGTGAGGATTAAACGAGCCAGCGCGGATACCAGGCAGGCAGTAAGTGCTCAGCAATTGATACTCATAGCTCAGCGGTCCCCAAACTTTTTGGCACCAGGGACTGGTCTTGTGGAAGACGATTTTTCCAAGAACCAGGAATGGGGAGAGGATGGTTTGGGGATGATTTAAGTGCATTACATTTATTGTCTTTATTGCTATTATTACATTGTAATACGTGATGGAATAATCATACAGCTCACCATAATGCAGTATTTGCAGCTGTTCCCCAGTGCTAGCATCACCACCTCAGCCCCCTCAGCTTATCAGGCATTAGATCCCTCACATGTGCACTTCACAATAGGGTGCACACTCCTATGAGACTCTAATGTCTCTGCTGATCTGATAGGAGGCAGAGCTCAGGCAGTAATGCAAGCAATGGGAAGCAGCTATAAATACAGATGAAACTTCACTTGCTTGTCTGCTGTTCACCTGCTGTGCAACAGAGTTGAGGACTCCTGCTATAGGTGATTACAAAGCATGGTGGCCCAGGTGGGGCAGGCATGTGGATGTTTCTCGCACATGCCAAGAAATGGGGCGATGAATTAAGGTAAGAGAGTATCCTTTTTGTTTTTACGTTTCTTTCTTTCTTGAGAGAGCGAGGGACTCCCGAAAGGATCATCATGCCACAATCCCTCCTACCTCAGCCTTAGCTGGCAAAGATTGCTGGCACGTATGTGTGCCAGCTGGGCACAGGGAGACCTCAGGACTTAAACCAGGGATCTTCCCTTATGGCCACTGTAAAGCAGTATTCGGAAGGATGCTGCTAAGTGTGGGATTCCCTGTGAGTTTTTTTCAGACAAGTGAATATTGAGGACCTACTATGTGCAGGCGCTCTCCCAGGTCCTGGCAAAGGCTAGCTTATTTAGTTCTCATAGAAGGCCTAGGAGGGAGTTCTCGTCCCTCCATCCTACGGAGAAGGAGGAAGGAAGTGCATCTTCTGCCCATATACTTCACTTGAACTCACGTGTAAACTTGGCATTTTGTCTCCAATATTTTCTTTCTTGCTTTCTTTCTTTTTTATAAACTGTTGTTTATTTTCCTTACCTTTCCTTATTTCCACTTTTTCTAAGAGTCTGTGAAGAGCAGACTTAAGACCACTCAGTGGTTGTTCCCACCCGTTCAGTGGCCTGAGCAGTGGGGGCTGCAGACCAGTCTTGGG
Source organism: Tupaia belangeri chinensis (assembly GCF_000334495.1). Lineage (NCBI taxonomy): Eukaryota > Metazoa > Chordata > Mammalia > Scandentia > Tupaiidae > Tupaia > Tupaia belangeri. Next base: position 175,239 of record NW_006209227.1, on the reverse strand, counting down.
TGGAGGCTGAGCACTCCAGTCTTCAGTAGGGAACTGCTGGATGGGCACAGCGGGCACCTGCACGCCTTCAGACCAGTCTGCAACCTCGGGCTGAGTAGCGGTAAACTCAGGAGCTGGAGCAGCCCATTCACCCTGAAATTCCTCCTTGGTCACAGCCTTTTCAGCTGCAGCCTGTTCCTCCTTTTCCACCTCTTCAGGATCTCTGTAGAAGTAGAGATCAGGCATGACCTCCCACGGGTGTTCATGGGAGAGGGTGCCACGCATGCGCAGCACTTCCCTGGCCAGCATCCACCGCATCAGACCCGCCGAATGAGTTCCCTTGTTGCATGCGGTGGCAATGTCCACACAGCGCAGAGGAGAATCCGTGTTGCACAGGGCAATGGTAGGTGGATTAACATAAGATGCCTCTGTGAGGGGCTGGGGGTCGGCCCTGGGATCAGTCACCACCAGAAGACGCGGCTCCCGGAAGGCTGCCTGGATCTGGTTAGTGAAGGTTCCAGGAGTGAAGGACCAGCAATAGGAGTGGCTCCAGGGGCAGCAGCGAACTTCAGCACAGCCCTCTGGTGTTCCTGGAAGATCTGACACGGACGTCGGCAGGGTTTCGATGGCAGCAGTGGACGAGCTGCCAGAAGCTTCTCCCAGGTCCTCTTCAGAAGTATGAAGGAGAGGCCGTCACTTTTCCTCTTGTAGAAGTACTGCTCCATTCGGAAGTCAAGGGTGGTGCCACCTAGGGGGTTCCTGCGGCAAGGAACTTGAGGACATCCTCCTCCTTCATCGGCAGGACATCAAGGGCTCCGGACATCGTGAAATTTCCCTCTAAGTTACGACCGGTACCAAGAACAACGCTGTATGGACCCTTGGGCTGGTAGCGCGGAAAGCTGTCTCCAATATTTTCAAAATATGTAACATTGAAACTGACAGATCTGGGGCCAGCAGGGGGTATCGTGCTTAGGGCTCTGGGTTCCCATGTTGCTGACCACAGTTGGAATCCCAGACCCAGCAGCTTGAAAATTATGCCGGGCACAGGTGTGTGCATGCCCAAAATCCAGAGAGGAGAATGGAGGAGAGGGGTTACAGTGTGGCCATCCCCCTGGGGGGCAATTTCCCATGTTCCGTTTCTGTTTACTTATCTCTCTGGAGAGTGCCCATACCCTATGGCAAAAAACTAAGACAAACAAAACCCAGACAGATCCTTTCAGTGAGACAGGTTCTCAGACTTTGTCCTTCACACCTGCAGGTCTGGGCGAGCACCCCCCTTCCATGAGGATTGGCGGGTGTCAGCCATGCTGGGCTCTGTGATGGTCCCATTTATGCCAAGGACAAAGCACATGGAGTCCCAGGGGGTCAGCCCACTCCCACCTTCCCACAGGGATCTCAGGGACCCCTTCCTTGGGGCTGTGTGTGTTGCCCATGACCTGCAAACTGCTTTGCGTTCTCACTTTACAGGTGTTCCCAGTGGGGCCGTGCCAAGAAGGCACCAAGATGCCAGGACCAGTCACCTCCTGCCCAGCCATGCTTCGAGCCTGCCTGCTGTCCCCGTGGGGTCTCCATGCCCCAGGTGTTGGTCTGTGAGGGGACTGACTCAGCTAGGTGGGCTCCACGATGGATCCATCCATGCCACTCTGCAGGGCTGACCCGGTCTCAGACCCAGGAATTGGAGAGGAGCCACGGGGCTCTCAGGCACGGTGTCCACCCACGCTGGGACGCCACCCCAGCCAGCAGTTGGCTCTTATAGAGGCTCCTGCTATGTTCTCTGGGGCTCACCGCCATCTCTAGCCGTCAGTTCCTCTCTGTACTGCACCCCCACAGGTGGTGCTCCCAGGAAGGCACGTCCTGGCTATCCCTCTGCCTGCATAGGTGCAGGGGGCCGAGGTCCCTGCTGCATCTCAGCCTGGAAGCTTTCTGCAGCCAGATCCCAAGCCACCCCCAGCAGCCCCCAGCCGGCCTAGTCCCTATCTAGGGCCCTCAAAAACTCTGACAACAGGGCGTGGGTCCTTCCCGCTGGAGCCTGGCCGTCCTTGGGGTTCTGCAGCTGAGCCAGCACAGCTCCGTGGGCTGTTGCAAGCTGTGCTCTGAGGGCCAGGTCTGTGACCCCTAGAGCGAGCTCCTAGTCTGCTCTGTGAAGGCCGGGGCTCCCATGGTGTGACGTGGGTGGTGTTCACTCAGTCATAGATGTGGTGGAGGGTGTCACGTGCTGAATTGGAGGCCCTCCTTCCCCAGGACACCTTCTGCCATTTGCTGGAAAACTGTCAAATCACATAGACTCATCTGGAAATGGCAG
>NW_006209227.1:163749-172662 GCF_000334495.1 Tupaia belangeri chinensis | reverse complement strand
GATGGCGCCCCCTGCAGTTGTGCTGGGAGGGCGGAGGGTTTCCAGGGCGTGACCTCCACCCTGACCTTGAGAAGCTCCCAGGTCAGTGGGCAGGACACACTGAAACAGATCATGGCTCCACACAAGTCAGACGACAGGCTGGTGCAGCCCCAGCCCGCCCATGCCCTCTGCTGAGTGCTCCGTCCTGGCCTGGGCCGTGCCCGCCCCTTTCCAGGCCCCTCGAGTGGCCACAGCCATGTGGGGGCTTCAGTTAGTGCTCCGAGAGTGGGCCCAAGGTCCCTGCCTGCCCTCATCCTGCACAGGCCCGGGACCCGTCACAGCAAACCCGGCCTGTGTTGGCCCTCCCGGCTCGTCTGCACAGCCAGCCTGGAGCTGGGAACCAGGTAGCTCCTGGCCTCTGCTGTGGAGGCCTTGCTGCCTCCACTGCTCCTCCGGGTGTGGCCCCCTGCCGGCCGGCTGGCAGCGAGCTGGGTAGAAAGCAGGTCTCAGGTCGGCAGGCGGCATGGTGGTTAAGGCCACATGGTCGACCGTGGCTGAGTCCTGCACCTGGTGGCTTGAAACTCCCACCAGACATGCGTGTGTGCCCAAGACCCCGAGAGGAGGGTGGGGGAGAATAAAGCGTGGTGATTTTCACTGTCCCTCTCTCTCTCTGACTCTGTCCAGCCAGTGCACATGCCCTATGGCCAAGAATCTCTCCAAAAAGAAAAGCAGGTCTCAGCCCCAACCCACAGCACTGGACCTTGCTGGAGCAGAGGTGGAGCCAGCTGCTGGCATGGTGGTTAGGTCTGCTGTCTCCCACATGCCTGACCGCCTGGTTCAACATGGTTCACATCCCGGACCCTGTGGCTTCAAAAACACCAGGCGTGTTTGTGTGCACGCCCAAAACCCCCCAGAGGAGAATGTGGGAAAGGGTGATTTATGGCTTTCTCCCCCTGAGGGTGATCGCTCTCGCTCTCTCTCATGGGACCTGCCCCCCACGTGCTGAGAGGACGGTCCACCGCGCGGGGCCTTCAGGGACCCCGTGGCCACTGCTCTCTGCGCCTCGGTAACTTGCTCTGCAGGTTGTCTGGGTGACTTCTGGAGAAAGGCATCTGGGAGAGGTGTGGGGCATGGGACATAGAGAAAAGATGCCAGGCCAGCCTGTGGCCTAGCGGATGGAGGAGGTTCAAATCCCAGCCCTGGTGGCTTGAGAAACACGCCAGGTGTGGGTGTGTGTGCCTCAAATCCCAACAGGTGGGAGCCATGGGGAAGGGATTGCAGCGTGACCAGGCCCACCGGGGAGTGCCTCTCTTTCTTGCCCCCTTTCAGTCTCTGGCATCCTCTGACTATTAAATAAGAAAAGAGATGTCACCTGCTGCTTCCCCGCTGTTACCTCCAGCTGTGTGGTCTCTGGTGGCAAAACCTCTGTGCTGCTCCTACATCTGTCCCCTCAGGATAACAGACACCTGCCCCTCAGTGCAGTGAGGGTTGGGTGAGTCGCTCTCGTGCAGGGCCGGCCAATCGCCACGTGGGCTGTTGACCAAGAACTTGAAAGAAGGGGGTGCTGCGGCCCTGAGGGCTTCCGGAAGGTGGAGGGGGGTTTGCAGAGGAACGAGAACAAGGTGAGCACCGATGAACCCATCGGTCACCATGAAATGGAATTGAAATCCATACTTGCTCTGTCATCACAAAATCCCATTTCTAGGGAACCAGCAGTTAGCGTAATGGCTATGTCGCTGGACTCCCACGTAGTCGACCGCGGTTCGTGTCCCGGACCCGGTGGCTTAAAACTCACGCCGGGCGCATGTGCGTGCGTGCCCGAGATCCCGAGAGGAGAACGGAAGAGAAGGGATTGCGGTGTGGCCATCCCCCCTGGGGGGTGATTTCTCGCTTTCTGTCTCTATGTCTCTCTCTGTCTGTCTGGTGAGTGCACGCGCTCTACAGTGAAAATCTCTCTCTCTCAAAAAAAAATCCCATTTCTAAGCCTGCGTCCTGAGAAGGGGACCGCTTCCGTGCCACTCAGGGGGGTTCTGTAATCCTCTCAGGCATGTTGGACCCGCGGCCATGAAACGGGAGCAATCCCAGGCAGAATGGGTCTGGCCAGGCGAGGGGAGGGACGGAAGGTGGTCCCTGCAGAGTGGCTTGTTGGCCCGGTGCAGTGGTGGCCTGAGCTGGGGCCGGCAGTGGCCCCCCGAGTTCCGTGTGAGCGTCTCTGGCTGTCGCAGGCTGCAGTGGGAGCAGCGGGGCAGAATTCCGGAGGAGCTGGGCCACTGCTTGGACCCGGTCAGCCCGCAGACCCGCACGGCCTTGGTATGGCGTTCGGCACCGTGCCTCGGTGTCTCCTCTCCTCCCCTCCCCTGCCAGTTTTCCATCACCTGTTCTGTCCCCACCATTGATTACGAGACATTCCAAGCAGACAGAACATCAGACGTTTACAGGGAAAGGGCACAAACCTCCCATGCAGAAAGATTCCAGATAATTCTGTGGCCACCGTGTTCCTGAGCAGTAGAGCAGGACTGCTGCTCTTGGGCCGCCCTGAGCGCTTCCTTCGGAGTATACAGAACTGAAAGCAGGTAAGGGGATGGCAGGTGGTGTGGTGGTTAAAGAAGCTGGACTCCCACACGGACAACCATGGTTCAAGTCCCGGATCCGGTGGCTTGCTTTTTCACTTTCCCTCTCGTCAATTAATAATAATAATAATAAATAAAGTGAAGAAATTATTTTTAAAAAGAAAAAAACTGAAATGGGTAAATGAAAAAGTAGGTGGACAGGAGAGACCCTACGGAAGCCTCAGCCGGCGAGCAGGTCGGTGTCACCGGGGCGAAGCGTGCTGGCTGTAGGAGCCCGGGTACGACGTGAGGAGAGCAGCCCTTCCCTCTATGGCTCCTCCCCAGACACCGTAATCTCATTCTGATCACGAGACAAACACCAGGCAAACCTCAGTGGAGGGAGAGTCTACGCCAGCCCTGACCGGGCCTTCTCACGTGGTCACCCACCACCGGGAAGTCAGGCAGCTCTCCCAGCCGGGAGGAGCCTCGGGACACTGGACCTCATCCCGAGGAGTTAGGGGAGCTCCAAGGAAATCTGAAGCAAGTGTGGGCTTCAGTCGGGACGTCCACGTGGGAGTGAACTGGGACAGATGCACCTTACCAACCACAGCGGGTGTGGATGCAGAGCACCTGGGACCGGCCCTACCGTCTCTGCAATTATTTCAGTAAGTCTGAAACTTTTCTAAAACTAATGTTTATTAAAACAAACAGGGCTGGGGCTGGCAGGTGGCGTGGTGGTTAAGGTGCTCATTATGGAAAACACTATGAAGATTTTTCAAAAATTAAAAATAGGGGACCAGCAGGTGGCATGGCGGTTGAGGTGCTGGACATTCCGACATGGCTGACCACAGTTCGAGTCCTGGACCTGGTGGCTTGCTTTCTCACTCCCCTCTGCTCTCCCATGTCTTTCTCTGGTCAAATTAAAATAAATGAATGAATAAATACATTTTAAAAAATTAAAAATGGAATTACCATATGATCCAGAAATCCTATATCTGGATACATATCCAAAGAATAAGCAATCAGTAGTTTTGAGAAGTATTTGCTTTCCTGTATTCATTGCAGCATTGTTCATCACAGCCAAAAGGTGCGACAACCTAAGTGTCCATCAACAAATGAAAGGATAAAGAAAATGTAATATATACATACAAGTGAATATTATTCAGCCATAATTTTAAAAACCTGTACTATTGCCTGAATATTTGTGTCTTCTCAAAATTCATGTTAAAACCTAACCCCCAGTGTGGTATTATTAAAAATGGGCCTGTGAAAGATAACTAGGTCATGAGGATTCCACCTTCGTGAATAGATTTCATGTCTCTATTTTAAAAAGCCTAAGGGAGCTTGTGCATCCCTTCTGTCATGCGAGAATATAACCAGAAGTCACCATCTTTGAAGTAGAGAGCAAGTCCTCATGAGATACTGACTCTGTGGGCACCTTGATCTTGGTTGGATTGCTCAGCTTCCATAACTGTGAGTAATAAATCCCTGTTGTTCATGAATCACCTAGTATGAGGTATTTCTTTTTATAGTAACCCTAATTAAGACATTCTAGGGGACAGCAGGTGGCATGGTGGTTAAGGGAGCTGGACTTCCACATGGCTGCCTGTGGTTCGAGTCCCAGAACTGGCAGCTTGCTTTCTCACTTTCCCTTTCCTCTCTCTCTCCCTGTCTCTCTCTGGTCGAATTTTAAAAAATAATAACAAAACAAAACAAAAATCAGAGCCAAAGCTGTGCCTGGTGGCTGGGAGAGTTGGAGCCCACGTGGCCCAGAGAACGACAGAGTCCTGGCCCAGGTGGCTTGAGAAACGCTCTGGGCACCGGTACCTGCTTGGAATCCCGACAGGGTAGAGGTGGAGGTGAAGGATGGCGCCATGACCACGCCCCGCTGGGGTGCTTTCTCCCTCTTCCTCTCTCTCACTCTGCTGAGTGTACGTGCCCTCTGGCAAATAGTAAAAACCACACACCCCCCAAAACAAAAACAAAAACAAACTACACACCATTTCTGCTCTCCTTCTATAACCATCCCTGACTAACCCCACTTTTCGGCGCTAAATAGTGCCAGGAACCTTGGAGCAGCCCAGCACATGACATCCCAGGATCTCTGGGTCCTTTCATCTTTGTCACACCTGGATTTGCCCAGAAAATGCTCCACTCCCAGCTCAGCCCCTGCTGAAAATAAGGATCTCTACTGCCACCTAGTGGAGCTTTTAAAATCACGAGAGTTGACCGCAGGAAGAGCTGGTGGCTGGAGACCAGTCCACAGAGGGCCCTCGGGCTGCCCCAGGGGCACGGACCCCTTCCTCCACTCCAGCTCTCTATCGCATACTATTTTTTGGAGAGGTTTTCACTATAGGGCGCATGCGCTCGCCAGCCAGACAGAGAGAGGCAGAGAGACAGAAAGCGAGAAATCACCCCCCAGGGGGGATGGCCACGCTGCAATCCCTTCTCCTCCATTCTCCTCTCGGGACCTTGGGCACGCACGCACACGTGCCCGGCGTGAGTTTAAGCCACCGGGTCCGGGACACGAACCGCGGTCGACAATGTGGGAGTCCAGCGACATAGCCATTACGCTAACTGCTGGTTCCAGCTATCGTAAACTTTTTAGCTGCCCTTTCCTCACTCTGGCCCCAGTTCCCAGTCTGCGATCCCAGTAGGGTTGTACTTGCCTGGGAGGGGCAGAGCACAGGAGAATGGGGAGGTGGGAGGGCCAGGAAGAACAGCTGGGAGCAGGGGATGTGCCTGAAGCTTCTGCTGGGGGGCCCGCTCTGCTGGCTGCTCAGTGCCTGGTGCCGGGATCCGGGGTCTGCATGAACACACACACGCAGACACATGGTGGCCACAGTCCCTCCCCGCCACCCAGGACTGAGGCCAGAGAAATGGCAAGGGCACTTCCAAGATGACAGGGCAGTCTGGCCTCCCACTGGTTTTCTTCTCCCAAGTTTTGCTGTACAGCATGTGTACTCACTGGAGAGAGACAGAGACAGAGAGAGGGAAAGTGAGGAATCATCCCCTGGGGGATACCCACACCACAGGCCCTTCACCATTCTCCCCTCAGGATTTTGGGCACAGAAGCACATGTACTAGTGTTTTTCAAGCCACTGGGTCTGGGACTCAAACCTCGGAGCCAGCCATATGGGACCTAGCTCCTTAAACTCCACGCCACCTGCTAGCCCCCCACTGGCTTGTTTTCCTTTAGGAGAGATTTTTGCTTTAGGATGTGTATACTCATGACAGAGAGGCAGAAAGTGCAATACCACCCCGGGGGGAGATGGCCACACTGCAATCCCTTCTCCATTCTCCTCTTGGGATTTGGGGCATGCACACACACGAGCCTGGTGTGAGTTTTGAGCCACAGGGTCCGGGACTGGAACTGTGGTCAACTACTTGGGAATCCAGTGCCGGAACCATTGTGCCATCTGCTGGTCCCCCACTGGTTCCTTTCTAATGACACCCCTCACCTGGGGATGAAGCAGGGCTGCTCGTGCCTTGGTTAGGAGCAGAATGGGCATGTTTGAGAGCGCCAGTGCTGGTCGCTGGTCCGGGGCCAACCCCAGGAAACAGGCACAGATGTGAACCCGATCAAAGGTCTGCCTGGAGCTAGTTGCCACGGTGGCATCAGAGCCCAGCCCTGATGTGCAGAGGCTAGGGGGCTGGGCTGCTGGGGTCCTCGGCTGAGAGCTGCTTCTGCAGTCAGGCACCCCTGCCCTGGGGCGAGAGGAGGGCACCCTGGTGTTCGCTGTAAGCAAAGCGGGTACCCAGGGGAAGGTGTGGGGCACACAGGGTCCTCTCTGTACGACTGGGTGACACTGTGGCACCCAGCCTCGCCCCTCCCCACCCTGCATGCTGTATGTCCAAAGCAGGTCTCAAGGCAGGACAGGCCCAGCCTGGGAGAGCCCAGGGCGCGGCTGGGGCAGGTGCTGGGGCCATGGCAGTGGGACCCTCCCCACCTCTCCCTCCAGATGAGCACCTGCTGTGACAAATGCACAAGCCTCCTGGTGTGGAGGTCCTGCAGCCTTCCAGGGAAGGGGCTCTGCTCCCTGGGGCAGACTCAAAGGGACCACAAGGAGGAAAGAGGGACCCAGCGGGGCGCCTGGCCTGGTGGCTTCCTGGGTCACGGCCTCCTAGCTCCTGGCCAGGCAGAAGAGCAAGCCACTGCACATCAGAGCTGATGGTGTCGTTGCCACGGAACCCCAAGATTTAACACCAAGGAGCAGGCTCTGCTGAGCGGGCGCTCTGTATAACCTGCCACTCTCGTGAGCACGTGGAGCAGTCACTTTCCCTGTGCCTGGGGCCTCTTACCCAAGAGCTTCCCAAGAGCTACTTACAACTGCACGCCATGCAGCTCCTGCAGGGAACCCTGGAGGCCCTGTCCTGGGGTGTAGCTCCCTGGAGGAAGGTGCCACTCGCCAGCCACGGACAGGGGTGCTGGCTGCACGGGGAGGGGCATTAGCGAGGCTTGGCAGTCACAGCTGGCTGCTGCAGTGTGGTGCCGTCGGCAGCGCCACCCGCTCTCCCGCCAGTGCCAACACTGGGGGATCCCCGCAGGCCGGCAGGGGGTTCCCCTGGGATTCCGTGTGGGTGCGGGGCTGGGAGTTGCGGTCACCTCTTGGGGAGTCGGGAGGTGTCTCTCGGGCGGCTCTTCCCCTGGGGCCAGCAGGACGTGGAGGCCCCTCTGGAACCAGGTGCTGAGGGCCAGGCGCACTGTGCGGGAGGACACGTGGGCTGGGAGGCTGGTCCCTGCAGCCAGCCTGGTGGCATCTTCGGCCAATGTTGGTGGGAGGTTTCTTGTCACCCTGGAGCGGCTTGTGCTCCAGGACCAACTAGGGGCCAGTGCAGCAGCCCCCAGAGCACCCAGGGTGACCAAGGGGTGGCGGCCCTGAGCCCGAGGCAGTGTCCCGGAGTGTGCTGGCCAGGGGAGGTGGCTGAGTAGGAGTCTGAGCTCCAACCCTCAGGTCAGAGGTCACCTGGGAACTGGCAGTGCCACGAGGTGCTGACGTGGGCCTGTGCCTCTGTGGGGTGCGACGAAGTGGATGGAACCAGCTGTGAGAATGCCAACAGGCCAGACGGTGGCCACTCTGATGGGCCGTTCTTGGCAAGAACATGTCTCTGGCCCTCCGGAAAGGGAGACCCTGTTTATCAACAAGGGCTAAAATACAGGGATGTGGTCATGAGTGCTGAGGGCCCGGGGACAAAAGCAGAGGACACTCATTCCCAGCTCCCCCACCTCCGTGGACTCACCCGTCACTTGTCACAGTCCTGCCAGGTTAGCCAGATTTTTTAAGGTCCTTTTAGAGTTTTTTGCCATAGGGTGTTTACACCCGAGAGGGAAAGCGAGAAATCAGCCCCCAGGGCATGGCTATACCGCAATCCCTTCTCCTCCATTCTCCTCTTGGGATCTTGGGGGCACACACACGCGCCTGGTGTGTGTTTCAAGCTGCTGAGTCTGGGACATTCGACGCAGCTGACCATACAGGATCCAATGCCTCAACCTCCACGCCACCTGCTGGCCTCAGGGTCGCCTGCTTTAGCCTGAAAGATTGACAGTTGTCACAGCACCAAAGGCGAGAGTCTGCTCTGGCTGCCACGCTCCGGGCATGGAGCTGTGAACAGGCTAAGAACACCCAACTGGGAATGCAGAGGGGCGCACCACGGTTTCGGGTGGAAGGCCTTGACTGGGGCAAGCCCGGAGTGTGTGCAAACCCTTCCTGTTCAGTTAGTGACGAATCCGTGCCTCCGTGTCTCACGGGCTGTTCGGTGACACGAATGCACTGTGTAAAGACACCGTAAAGACCGACACTGCTGTTTCTCCAAAATTTTTATTTTAATTTAAATTACAGGGCCAGCCAGATATTCTGATAAGAAATTCACTCTCCCCGGGAGGAGGAAATGCTTCCATGGCATTGTTAACTGTGGGCACCTCCACTTCTTCCAGGGTACAACTCGCACTGCGGAACTGCCTCACCAAGTGACACCTTCACGGCACTCAAAGGGCCACTTCCAGTGTAATGATTCGGGTAGCAGGAAACCTTAAATGACCGTAACTTCTGAAGCAACTTTTCAACTCTGAATGTTTTCACACTGTTTTGTTTAAAAACAAAACCCAGGCTGTCCTGACCACCTTCAGGTCCGACGCAACAGCAACACGATCCTCGGACAGGCTGCGCCCCTGGTGGGATGCTGCCGCGGGCACCGCTCGGGGGCTTACAGGCCTAAGGACTAGCTTGGCAAGGGGACGGTTCTCCCACTCGGGTCACTAATGCTGTCACGCCGAACCTGCGCACAGCACGAGACCACGAGAACCAGGACCAGCATAGCAACCTCCCGGCCGTGCCGGCCATGCCTGCCTTCCGGAACATCCGAGATGTTCTTTAAGATCAGACTG
>NW_006209227.1:99368-163718 GCF_000334495.1 Tupaia belangeri chinensis | reverse complement strand
GCCATCAGTAGAAAAACAGGAGTTATTTCCCACGGATTCTTGTAGAGACAGCTTCTGGAAAACCAATGACGATGCAGACTGCCGTGTAGTAGTAGAATAAAATAGATCTCTATTTTCTGGAGCTATTTTGCTAACTGCTGCTCCTTGAAGGAGGGTTTAAAACCTGCTGAAACGTCGGATGGGAGGCTCATTTTACTGGCTGATAAATAATTAGTAAGAGACGCTAGCAGAGAAGAATTCTATCAGTTTCTTAATCAGCTACGGCCATGCTGGATTAGAACCGGCAAACTCTGATTTTAAGTTGTTAGCTGTGGTCCTTGCACACCAACATGAAGATACCGTTCTAGTAACTTTACACGGATGGAGGCTAGGAGACGTTCCGCCGTGGTCACAGTAACAAAAACGTGGTGCAAAATCAGTTACTTTATAAATACTGGTCATTTGCAGCGTTAAGAAACAGGACATTAAAAACAATCAATCTCCCCATAGGACAGCTGTGATGAGGAACTCTTCTTTTCCTAAGCGAAGCCGCGGTCTGAACTGCTGTCTCACGACTACTGTACGGTCACTCACTCTAAGAGGAGGTGCTCGCCAGAGGTCCCCACGCACTCACACACTCGGCATGAGTCAGCACAGCCCCCATCACCCATAGGTCTGGCGGACTCACGACTCAGTGGAGATGAATAAGGCCGACATTCCGCAGGAAAGCACAGCTGACTGAGTCCCGGCCTGTCGCTCGGGCTACTGATGGCACCCCATTAGGTAACTGAATACAAAGGGTTGGTTTACTTTTTTTTAATGCTGTGATACTTAAATGTTAAATCAGCATTTTCAAGTGATCTGAATTATTTCAATTACATATGAGCATTCATTTTGTTTTTTGCAAAAACTCAGTATTAGGTAATAGTTACATACTACTACAATAACATTCCTCTGCTGTACAAATTAAACCATTTAAAAGAAATGAGCATTCTAAGAATTATATACAAAAGAAACCTGTAGGCAGTGTTGAAATGAAATGCAAGATGGTGTTGCTAGCTCTACTGTTTTAAAATACCTTCGAAAAGTAAAATGAAAATACCCTTCAACATATCCAGGCTTACGAGTCTCAAGAAAATCAAACGTCAAAAAAATTCTAGAAAGCTGTGAAAAGCATATATACATTTTCCTTATGACCTTATGAAGCTTCACACTTTGAAAAGCTGCTAAGTTCCAGTATCGACTTATTCACACGGCAACCTTTCCCGCCCCGAAAGCTCCCATCTTGAATGCAGTTCCCTCTGGTGGCGAATCAAGCTCTGCGGGGTCCTCCCGTGGCGAAGGAGGAAGTCCGCCGCGGCCGGTGTGCGAGCGCCACGCTGCGCTCAGTCTCCTGCGAGGACTCAGACGCACAGGTCTAACTCGGCCGCATCCACACCCTCTTCCCTGAACCACTCACATCTGCACAGCGCCCTCATGAACCCAGCCACGTCTGGAACTCCGCCGCACACCGAGCCCGAGTCCTGAAATGACACAGATCGAGAAAAGCCCACGCGTGCCCTGGGGGGCGGGGCCGCCAGCCACGCTCTCCAACCTGGACTAAAACAAAAAGGGAAAATGAAAACCGTTCACTTAACAGCAGATTAGCAGTAATGTTCCTCATGAATCGATAAGAGTGCCTGGTGCTGAATAGCTAACAGCAAATGCTGGATTTGGGTTTAATATCGTAGCTGTTTATTGGAAATTAGGCCTCTTGCTGAGCCGGTCTCTTCAAATCCCTGATCTGTTTCACTAAATAGGTCTTCTCGTCGTTGAACTGCTCATCCTCGGTCCTGTCGTTCTGAAACTTGCTGAGGAACTCTATGAGCTTGGCCTGGTTCTTGAGCAGGATGTCCAGGATGGGCTGTGTCTTGTTAGGGTTGGCTACAAACACCTGCGTGGAGAGAGACCCAGATCAGTCATGGGGAGAGGCCGGGCCGCAGAGCCTGAGCGTAGGGCCGAGCACGCAGCACCCTGGGCTCTCCTGGGCAGCGGGGAGGCTGCAGAATTCGTTTTGCACTGGAAAACCTTATTTACAATTTGGAGAAATAACTAATGTGTTTCGGCACAAACAGGATGGACAAGCTCACTCTGCTTGTCCTGAGACACCGTGGTGAGCACTAAACGCAGACATTACGTTTGGAATAAAATGGGCAGAAACTATTTCTGGGCACAAAGGTCCGATGAATGTTAAGAGTAAGAACTTGCATGGAAAGCATGAAGAATGCTTTTGCTGAGTGACTAATCACCTTCCCTGATGAAGACAGATGACACTGCTCTACGATAAACTTTCTTGGTCCCATCCAAAGGCGACACCCAGTTTTCAGGTCTTTCTGCTTAAATGTTGTTTACACAGCATACAAACAAACGGGACCGAGCTGTCGCACTTAGGCTGCCCAAATGAGGTTAATAATACCCCAGCTAGCTGCTAATAAAACGAGACGGACACCCTGGAGGAAGCTGCTGCTTACGGTGTCAGTACTGTACCTTAAAAACGTGAAAGGCCTCAAACTGGATGTTCCGGCTTTTGTCTCGTAGAAGGTTCATCATTAACTTAAGGTTTTCAGGCTTACTGATGTATTTTGTCATAATTGTGAAGTTGTGTCTGTCTAATAGTAGCTCCCCGAGAAGCTGAGAAAACAAAGAATTACTCTTACACTATCATTAAGATAAAGCAAAAAAATAATTTTTAAAAGCCCCACGACTCATTTTACCCCCGTCATTAAGCCCAGAGTACTGCAGGCTAGGAAGACGGATGTGCTGAACTGGCACTCGGTGGCAGTGTCTGATCAGAGGACGCAGAGTTACAGACGGCGCTGTCCTCTCACACACACAGGCTCTTCAAGGGAGATCACCCCAAGGTGAGACGGGGAAGAGGAGGAGACCTGAATTCAGATTCCTCCTGGGCAGATTAAATTTAAAAGGAATCTGGCCAAGAACACAAAGAGAAGTGTGATTCCCCCCAAAGTCTGTGTGCTCCCACCTGGAGGTCCTGTCGGGATCACCCGCTGGGAGAACGGAGTATGTGTTTATTTTCTGCCCTAGAAGTGTGGTGGAGTGGGGGTCCCGAGCTTTCTGCAAGGGGCCCCACAGTGAGGGGGTGGACTCTGGGCCAGGCGGTCTGTGGGGCAACTCCTTGTACCCGCTGCTGCAGCCCCAAACAGCCACAGACAACGTGAATCAACGGGCACATCTGTGTCCTATACAGCTTTATACGAAACAGGCCGCTGGCTGATCTGGGTCACAGGGCTGGAGTTTGCCAACCCCTGTTTGAGTTTATTTATTTTAAACTTTATTTTAACTTTAATTCGATTTGACCAGAGAGAGACAGAGAGAGAGAGAGAGAGAGAGAGAGAGAAAGAGAGAGAGAGAAAGAGAGAGAAAGAGAGAGAGAGAAAGAGAGAAAGCAAGCTGCCAGATCTGGAACTTGAACTGTGGTCAGCCATGTGGGAGTGTGGGAGTCCGGCGCCCTTAATCACCACGCCACCTGCCGGCCCCACTGCTGTTCGAGTTTAAATCCCACACTGATCATTAAGTTTCAAGTGACACTGTCCACACGTGTTCTGACACAAAGCGGCTGACCGCCTGCAGTTCACAGCTTCCTACTCCCACGCTGTCCCTCCCCTCACAGCCAGCCTGTGCCCTTCAGGCAGCGCCCCAGGGAGCAGAGGCCTGAAATGCCTGCATCTAGAATAGTTGGTATGGTTCTAAGTTTTAAAAAATATGGTTCAAAAGTCTAAAACACTGCACTGCCAGGACAGAAAGGCCTGTGAATGTGTGCACATCCCCTCGTGGTGTCTCCACTTCACAGGAAATGGGCAGTTTCCACGAGGACCGTTTGTCCTGCACAATCCTGCCCACTGACACAAGTCTCTCCAACGGGCCACACCCACCCGGCACATCTCTGCTTCCCCAAGTCCACGTTTCCTTCTTTCCAGTGGAACAGAAGATGTGAGCACGCACGTGGCAGGGTGCGCAGGAGGGAGAGGAAACACCTTGCCAGGGTCTGGTCATCCGTAACCCCCTTTCCCAGCCCCCCTATCTTCGGGATCCCGGGTATACCCGGCATGTTTTCAGGCCAACCCAGGACCAGCACCTGGTCGGCCATGTGGTTTCCAGCACCACAGCTGCCAGGCTGGGCCCTAAACCCACATTTCAAAATACAGGGTGAAGAGAAAAGGTCTCAAAGCAAATACTCTGTCCTACCTTGAGGGACTGTCTTTTCGTCACATAGTTTTCTGAATGAAGTAACTTCTCATATTCACTGAAAAACTAGGAGACAAGAAGACACACACCAGTGTTATGAACAGATCGGCAGACACACTTCCACACACACAAACCACCGGCTGCCGAGTGAGCCCTCCCGGAGCTGTCTCCTCCACACCTTCCTCTGACGACCTTGGAGACCCTCAAATCCTCTTCAGCAAGAGGGCTTCTGGGACTGACCCCTTCCTGGGTCCTGGGCTCTGCGACACCCCAGAAGCCATGTGCACAAAACCCGCTCCCTCCCCCGCGGCTCCTCTGCTGCGTGGGCTCCCATTTCCTGCTGTTAGACTGGAAAGCTGGTGCTCTTACAGACAAGGACGTGACCTGCCCGCAGCACGGCCACAGAGGCCTGGCCGCTTCTTCCATACGTGAAGCAATGAGAAGGAATACTGAGAAACAGAGGTTGGGAGAAGTTACACAACAGCACTGGGTCCCCCAGGAGGTATCCTTGAGAACGGGGTCCTTGGGCTTGAACTTGAGGGATGGGGGGCTTCATTTAGAAACGTGGGGGGGCGGGTGCTGCTGGGGAGCAGGACAGGGAGCGGGCACGCTCAACGACAGCATGCTCTGCGCTTTTGAGACGGCGCCACACGCAGTGTCCCTGGAGTGGTCAGGGCAGGAGGATCACAGCAGGGAGGCAGGAATGGAAAGCAGGGGTACACCTGGAAAACTTGGTAGAGCTTGGAGACTTTATCTATATTTTGGGGGGTTGTTTGTTCAAACTACAAATAGTTTTACAATGTTCTAATAATTTTTTAAAAATTTTAAAATTTTGCCACAAGGAGTGTGGCTTACCAGAGACAGAGGAAAAGGGAAAAAACAGCCCCCCCATGGAGGATGAAAACAGCGCAATCTCTTCTTTTCTCCTTTCAGGATTCTGGGTCTATGTACACATGTGTCCAGCATATTTATTTATTTTTAAGAAAGCCTTTAAAATTTTATTAACTCATTCACTTATTTTAATTTGACCAGAGAGAGAGAGAAAGTGCAAAAGCAAGCCACCAGGTCTGAGACTTGAACTGTGGTCTGGATGGCCATGTGAGACTATCCAGCACCTTGACTACCACACCACCTGCTGGTTCCCCCAGCATGTTTACTTTTTAAAAAAAAATATTTTATTTAACTTTATTTATTTATTTTAATTTGACCAGAGAGGGAGACTGACCAGAGAGGGAGAGGGAGAGAAAGCAAGAAAGCAAGCTGCCAGGTCCAGGGCTCAAGGCAGCTGGCCACGTGGGAGTCCAGCCCTCACCCACCACGGCACCTGCCAGCCCCTTCCCCAGCACGTTTGTCAGGGGCTGGGTCAGGACTTGAACTGTGCAGCTGGCCACATGGGACCCAGTCACCTTAACCACCATGCCACCAGCTGGCCCAGAATATTCTAAAATTTTACAAAACTAGTCTGACTCTTTACAAAGATCGGCTTTATTTACGCAATGTCACCCCAGTGGCTGTGTCCATCCACTATATGACGGTCTCATGTGACTCCCCTTTAAGAATGCCAATGGGAGAGATTTTGAGGCCCCAGTGCTGGAAAAGCCTATGTTCTTTTGAGTAACCAGCATATATTTTACTTTACAAATAGGATTTTACTTACTTTAGTTTTGCTACATGCCTTTGCCACAGAGAGAGGGAGGGAAAGTGAGAAATCACCCCCGGGGGGATGGCCATGCTGCAATCCCTTCTCCTCTGGGGATCTTGGGTCTGTAAGCACAATTGCCTGACATGGTTTTTAAGCCATGGGACTCAAACCGTGCAGCCCATCTTGTGGGACCCAGCCGCCGTAACCATCCCACCACCTGCTGGCCCACAAATACGATTTTTAAACTAATTCTGTTTCCCTCTTTGTTTTGGTTATTAGGAAGCTCAGAGCCCAAAGGTACAGGATTTTAGAGCATGTACCTTGCGTGACCACCTCACCTCGGCTTTGATAAAAGAGCTGACACAATGCCCGGCCCGGGACACATACCCTGTCTCGTCCTTGCAATGCTGCTGGCGGGCAGGTACTACTATGCGCCTCCCTGTAGGCAGGAGGATCTGATAGGCGCAGAGGGCGAGCCAAGGCAGCAGGCTGAGGTCTGGTCAGCTGGGTAGGGCTGGGACCTGGAGCGACTCTAGGCAGTGATGTGGAAGCCCATGTTTCTAACTACTGTGAGATGAGTGCTCCCATTCTGACGTAGCACACATCTTTCAAACCCCGCACCTGTACCCAACGGGCAGAAATAAAACAGAGGAGCAGCCGCGATTAAGCCGTCCATGAGGCTGTTCTGGAGGGACTTCACACCCGGCGCTGGGGTATGATGCTGCTGGGAGCGGAGGGAGGGTGGGAGACGGGGACACGGGAGAAAGACAAGTGCAACTGTCTCTAAGGAGCTTACAGTTCAGCTGAACAGCGAAGTGCACAATGGAGGATTAACACTTAACAATCCGAGCACCCAATGGAAGAATGAAAACCTGAGCCAAATCTGGTGGGAGGCAGGAGCTTTAAGTGGCGGTTATACTGACTTCTCAGAGCACCGACAGGCTCGGCGATGGGAGTCAGACCACTAAGGCGCGAGGAGGCGCTGTGGGTGGCGGGGGAGCCTCCTGAGGACAGCAGGACAGGGACCCAACGGCAGAGAACGCGGGCTGGCTGTGCGATCACAGGAAGCTGGCTATCCAAGCAAACTGGGGCCCATCTACACATCTCAAGGGGGATGCTGTCACCGGGAATGTCTGACACGGACTCCGAGATGGAAGGGACCTCAGATGGGTGAGTGCCATGTCCTCACTTTACAAATAAGGACAGACTTCTAAATCCCCAAGCGGTAACTGCCTTGGCCACAGCCATGAGGGCAGCAGAGCAGGAGCAAGCGGTCCCACCCCAGCCCCAGCCAGCGCTGCTCGTCCTGCGCTGCCGCCGCCCTCGCTATCTATGTGCAGCAGGGATGCGGGGCCACTGATGGGAAGGAAGGAAGAGTCAACCTGTCAGACAACAGCTTCCCTTCCAGCCTCGCTATATCACCATTCAGCAGCAAATGCTCTATTTTCTTATTCCACAGTAAGGAAAGATGCAAAGGGCAGTGTGACAATCAAAAAGATTCAGCTTTGAGCCCAGCCAAGGTGGCACATGTTGCTAAGGTTGCCCGTAGGCTGAGGCCACAGAGAGGCCCGGGCTCAATTCTTGGTCCAACCTAAAGGCTGGGCACAGTCGTGGGTGCCCTGGAATCAGTTACTGGGAGGTTGAGGCAGGAGCACTGACACAGTGAGGCCCCTTCTTTATTGGGGGGAAAAAAGATCAAATTCTGCTTTTGACAAAGTAGCACTCTATATGTTGTTTCAGTAGAAAAATTATTACCATACTTTAAAACATTATATATGCAGAATGAATATTCTGGAACAAACTCTAGATTTAAATCTTTTATTTTTGATAGCAAATGTTGTAATCTGTTATTTAAGAATGACTGTTTAAGAACAATTTTTCATATACTTACTCTATCATAATGCTGTTCCAAAAATTCTGCACTGAGCAATTTATGTCTTGTAAGTAAATCCTAGAAAAAGAAAAAAAAGTTGTAAAGTTCACCATTCAACTTCTTTCAGAAAAGAGAATCCTAAAACATCCTATGCCATTTTACCTGACAAATGCTATTGTTAAAACTACCTAACAGGTGAGCATGAATTATATTAAAAGTATTGATTATAAAAGCAAAGAAACTCATCAATAATTTGAAATTGCAATTTTAGAAATTATGATGGAATAGAGTGCTATGCCCATGTATGCTGGTGGAAAAAGAGGACATTTCTTTCATTAGAAGAAGTATTGGAGATTTGATTTCTTCCTCCTAAATTCAATTACATTGTTTCATATCTAATGCAAATTTTTTTTTTTTTGGAGAGGTTTTTGCTATAGGGCGTGTGCGCTTGCCAGACAGACAGAGGGACAGAGATACAGAAAGCAAGAAGTCATCCCCCGGGGGGGGATGGCCTCACCGCAATCCTTTCTCCTCTTGGGATCTTGGGCAAGCACGCACATGCGCCCGGGGTGAGTTTTAAGCCACCAGGTCCGGGATGCGAACCGCGGTCGACTACATGGGAGTCCAGCGACATAGCCATTCGGCTAACTGCTGGTCCTCTAATGCAATTTTTAAAAAAATTTGCTATAGGGCATGTATACTCACCAGAGAGAGACTGAGAGACAGAGACAGAGGAAGGGAAAATGAAAAATCACCCCCAGAGGGGATGACTATGCTCCAACCTCTTCTCCTCCATTCTCCTCTTGGGATTCGGCACATGCACACACACATACGCAGTGTTTTTCAAGCCACGGGGTCCAGTACTCAAACTGCACAGTTGGCCATGTGGGATCCAGCTATCTTAACCACCATCCCATCAACTGGCCCCAGAGGTATAATTTTTTTTTTTTAAAGGCCTCATATTACAAACACTAGCTCCTGAGCATGCAGAATAATGTTGCAAAACTGTAGAATTAATGATTAGTTTGCCCTACAGTCCAATTCTGCATTATTATGAAGTCGAGCTTACATCTCACCCCATTGCTTCCCAGTAAATCAACTCAAGGACCATTCACTCAGAAAAATCTATGTGCAGGTAAGAGTTCTAGGTGCTGGGACTTCGAAGATGAAATGATATAAAATTCCTGCCTTCGAGGACCTAGACGCTAGCAATGGTCCAGCCCTGGTCTCCTCGGGTAGGAAAGGGAATGGGAAGACACCACAGCAGGACTGCCCAGTCCGCGTCTGGGGAATTAATGAACGAAGTTCCTTCCTCATCATCACTAGAGAGATTAATGCAACAATCCCTCCTCCAAGCCAACTTCCCTTGTTTTCTTTCCTGGTTACACTGGAAGGGAGCTCGTTATGATGAACGGGGGCCTCCTGCTGCACATTTAGTGTAACAGTGGTCCCGAGAAATGACCGTGGCCCAGCTAACGAGGAGGGCACTGCAGTTGTCAGTTTCCTTGTGCAGACCCGTCAGGTCTCAAGATTCTGCACGGAGCTCTCTGGTCACCTACCTTCTTTTCCATCCTTTTAACTAATGACGTGGGGAGTTGCAGGTAGGTTTTTAAATTTTTTTAAATTTCTTTTTTGTTATTATTTTTTATTAAATGTATTTATTTACATTCATTTACTATACATCATTATAGCATACAAAATGAGATTTTCCATCCAGAATACACTGTATATTGGCTCAATCAAGCACATCAATATACATGTTATCATCAACAAATAATTTTCTATTTCTTGTTTCCTGGATATTTTGCCTTTTTTCCCCACCCTTGATTCCCTATCTCTCACCCTCTGCCATCTCCCACCCTCCTCCCACACTGTCTCTGGTATCTATGGTTGCTTCCTATGCCTTTCCCCCCACATTTTATTGATTCACTAAAGATCTTAATTAATCTAAATATTTTCAATAGCAAGCACAGCCGATATATACACATCCATGAACCCAAGTCTGGCTTTAGGCATAAACCTCAGTGAGTAGAATGGACATACTATAAGGTAGCACCTAGCTGGGGCTATACAGCTTACTGCAGTCATCAAATAGGTATTTTTAATTTTTAATTTCAAGAAGAACAGTTTTTTTTTTCTGAAACATTTTTAAAATTAGTTAATTTACATTTATTCCCTAAGCATTATCACAGCATACAAAATGTGATTTCCCGTCCAGAATATACTGCGTAGTGGCTTAATCATGCATGTTATCGTCAATAATTTTCCATTTCTAGTTACACACACACACATTTTACTCCTATTTCTGACCCTCTGCCCTTTCCCACCCTCTTCTCACGCTAACTCTGGTGTCTACATTTGTCTTCTATCCTCCCTCATTTTATTTATCACACAATTTCTTAAATAATCTAACTACTTTCAATAGCAAGTTCAGCTGGTAATTTCAAGAAAAGCAGTTTTAACTTTAGTAAATCAAAGAAATGCTAAGGAACTTTGCTCAAAACTTAAAGCCAGGAAACAGGTTAGGATTCTGTTCAAAGAGTAGGTACATGAACCTATCAACAGCTCAAGACAGGACAAAAATCGTTAAAACCGGACAACAAAGCCTAGAAGAAAATCGGCAATATTTAGTCAAAAGTCATAAAATGCTATTTCACCAGATCAGTCTCATGTACTTAATCGATCTTCTGCTGTGGTTCGATCTTCCTGATTGAATTCTGGGATATAATATTCAACTCCAGACTTGTCCCTATGATTAAGTTGGCCATTTTCTTAGTTTTTAAATTTTTATTTCTGTGTGTCTGAATTTAATTTTCCTGATATAGCACTCCCTTGAGAACTTCTTGGAGATCTGGTCTGGTGCTGCAGGTAGGTTCTTTCGACAGGTCTCACCCTATCGCCATCCTCCTGTCCCGGCCTTCCAGTTAGCGAGGACTGCAGGTGTGCGCCACTGTGCTGGACAGCCAATGCTCACTGCAGCCAGGCTCGGTGTGGCCTGACACCCGGGTCTGCTTGTACTGACACTCACACCATGACAAAGGCGAGCGGAGGTGAGAGCAGCAGCAGAGCTGGTTTGGCCCAGGCAGCCATGCCCTCACCCCATCTGCTTGCACCTGGGGGTGAGTATGACTGAGCTTACTCTCAGCAAATCCATGCTGCTGTTTCCTTTCCAAAATGCTCAGAAATCGTCTCTTTAGAAACACTTTGCACACCCTCACAAGCTCTGGGGAACCTACTCTCATTAACTCTGGAAAACTGGAAGTATATTTGTTGGCCCATTAATGCCCACCCACCTTAAATCCTAAAAATAAAAAACTACTCTACCAAATATTTGTCCTGTGGTTTACTGTTAATGTCTCGGTGCCCACTCATTCAGGCTGTGACTCTCAGGCTCACTTAGAGCAGGTACTTTCCGTTGCCCCCTAAGACGCAGTGCCTGTTCCAGGGACTTGTTTGGAAATGTGTGTGTGTGCAGAATGCACTTTCTGGTGACAGGGATCTCATCACGTTCTCAAAGCAGAGCGCGACCCACAGATCTATTCTCCCTTTCCATTATAAAAACACCCTCTGCAAAGAAGACCCCAGCACGGCAGGGGACATGTTCTTTCCTGTGTCAGCACCACAGAGAAGGTGCGAGGCTGCCCTCCCGGTGTCTCTCTGCTCTGACTGGGGTTCTTCTAGGGGGAGTGCGGAGGTAGCCTGGGCTGGTTGCTGGGTGGCAGTATAGGCACTTTCGGGTTAGGGTGGTAGGTCTGTGCCTCTCTTGAGGGAACTATCTTGGCAATGGGGTCTGCTTCCTTTCGGTTCTTGGGCAGCTCTCTGTTCAGGGGCTTCTGTAATTAGTTCTCCCCTTTCTGTGTCACCAGGAGTACACCAAGATAAAGAATCCGAGCTCATCCTTAGAAGACTATGTTATTTTCAGAAGGTCCCTTCTTCAAGTAGAGACACCTGCCTGCCTCTGCCTAGTCTTTGCCTCTCTGGCTACCATGACCCGACGGGTTACTTTACCCACAGTGACTCCATCACTGCCATTTTCTCCTTGGTGAGAATGAACTGTAACAAACAGCCCTAACTGAGATGGAATTACCAGCATGGCCAATGGAGTCTCAGTCGGGTACTGTGAATCACACTTCCAGCATGTAACCAGCACAGCTCTCTAATGTCAGAGCCAACTCTGCCACCTGTGCCAGGAGTGTGCTGTCCACCTCCAAGTGGCCAGAGTCCTGTCGAACTCTCCCATACTGCCCACTGCTGCTCCTTCCCTTCTCCCTCACCCTTGGGCACCCAGAGTGCTGCCACTCTTGGCTCCAGCTGTCCTTCCAAACAGGGAACTCCTTCCGTGACACACAGAGCTCCTACCCCCTGTTCGTGACATGCACACTCCAAATTAACATGGCCCCTGAACAGAGGCTACGTTTTCTCTGGTAATAACCAGAGAGCTGCCACAGGTGTCCCAACACCGGAGAAAGCCTGTCATACGTACTGCACATCTGTATACTGCATGTATGGGGAATTTACAGAAAAGTCGGACTCTGCCTTTTAATCTAACTTTTCCACCTCTTCTTAGCTATGACTCTACTGCACCATCATCCCCCCCTCTCTCTCTCACTCACACACACACACACACACACACACGTGTAACCAGCACAGCTCTCTAATGTCAGAGCCAACTCTGCCACCTGTGCCAGGAGTGTGCTGTCCACCTCCAAGTGGCCAGAGTCCTGTCGAACTCTCCCATACTGCCCACTGCTGCTCCTTCCCTTCTCCCTCACCCTTGGGCACCCAGAGTGCTGCCACTCTTGGCTCCAGCTGTCCTTCCAAACAGGGAACTCCTTCCGTGACACACAGAGCTCCTACCCCCTGTTCGTGACATGCACACTCCAAATTAACATGGCCCCTGAACAGAGGCTACGTTTTCTCTGGTAATAACCAGAGAGCTGCCACAGGTGTCCCAACACCGGAGAAAGCCTGTCATACGTACTGCACATCTGTATACTGCATGTATGGGGAATTTACAGAAAAGTCGGACTCTGCCTTTTAATCTAACTTTTCCACCTCTTCTTAGCTATGACTCTACTGCACCATCATCCCCCCCTCTCTCTCTCACTCACACACACACACACACACACACACGTACATACAAATATATCTTTTCTCTTCCCACTAGAGGTCAGCTGTGTGTAGACTAGAAAGGCAGAAAGGAAGGTTTAGGAAGAGCAGAACACCAGTTACACAGACTTGCAGGTAGATCTGCAGTTCCCATGTGTTACCTTGAACGTGGCAAATGCATCTGAAGCTATGTCAAACGTTGACATTTCAACATATCTGAAGAAATCATAAAATTGTTCTGACCACAAAATGATTTTCGCAAGTGGTTCATGTCTGATGCATTCTCTTAACATTATTCCACAATTTAGAGCTATTTCTGGAGATTCATACCTACAAAAACAAACAAACAAAAAATAAGCCCAAGCATGATTAATCTTTCAAAACGCCGACGCGGAACAGTTCAAGCTCTTAGAACAGGAAGTTTCAGAAGTGTGTGCTGAGTGCACGCACGTCACAGAGGGGAAGCAGAACATTTGTCAGTGAATACCACGGAGGGCACATGCACTGGCTGGTGAGGACGCCTTCACCCAGGAAGAGTGGCCACGAGAGTGACCGTGTGAATGATGGCTCATTATCCAAACGGAAAGACATGGAGAGGAGTATTTAAGGTCACGCCACTCCACGTGGGGGTTGGCTTTTCCATGTTTAGTGCTCTCAACATTCAAAAACCCAGAAGTGAATCCAAAAACAATATAAAACAAACACAATGTTTCCCAATTCAGGAATTTACCTAAAGAGGTCCGCATGGCCCGCAGCGTATATGTCTCACTGTTTCAGTGTGACACTCAAACTGGGAGACTCTTGGCAATTTGCAAACAACGGAAGTTGGAAGCGTGGCCCCGAGGATTTCACCAGCTTCCTTCGGCAGGGGAAGACCCAGGGCCACCGAGTCGTGAGCAGGGTCGCAGGGACTCTGGCTCTCCACACAGCCCTCCTCCATACTCATCTTAGTGTCTCTTACCTCTTCCTTTCCTGCAGTCCCGGAGCCTTTCTTTTCCACCACACACCAGCCCGCGGACCTCTCTCCACCCTGCTCAACACACTGCTCTCTTTCCTCCACTTCCTGACAACTGCACACACTGGCTTACCTGTGTTCCTCGTTCACGTTTTCTGCTAGCTTCAAGTCAAATCCCATTTCTCAACACATTAGTGAAATAACTACTAGGTCAGCAAAAACCTCTTGGCCTAAACAAGCAATCTTTTTTTCATTAGCGATTCTTCTGTGTCCTGACAGTGCTGATCTTTGCCTCTCTCTCTAAAATAACAAACAGAGATGAACTCTCCCAGTTTCCTTTCTGTCTTTCTGCTCCTATTTCTTGCCTGGATGAGGTCTGTTTCTTCCAGTGTGTAAAATCCAGATTCTCACGGCTCCCACGGTGACTACTACATTCACCCCCAGCCCAAGTCTGTCCTCGGCTGTGGTCAGGCACTGTTGCCTCTGGACAACGCCAACTAGAGGGCTACCGTAAACTCGGCATGTCTGAATTCAAATCTTATCTCCCTTCAGAAAACAAGTCCCGGCTCCCCCGCTTCTTCATTCTTACTTCTTCCTGCTAATCAAAGACGAACTTCTGGCCTCCCCTCATCAGACCTACTGTTCCTGAAAAACATCATCTCCCACCATGCCTAACACTCCCAGACCATCTCCCTGATGTCACCATCATGCAGTGTGCACTCCTGCCCTGTACCTGTCCCCAGAGATGTGCCAGTAGGAGGTCTCTTTTTCTGCTTATGCCGATTCTCAGCTGTCTGTGACTCCCAAGTTCCACTCCTTTATGAGCCCTGTCTTATTAACCAAACCCGCACTTTATCTGCTGAGCTCCTGGGTCACCACTTGTCGCCCAGGCACCCTCTGTGTGCTCACCACAGATCTGCAACGAGCTCCAACTATACTCCTTTGTACCAGGTGAGGCATGGCGGCCAGAATGCTGACCGGCTGCTATTTGACTAAAACGTTTGCTCACAAAATGGCTGATCACACAATTCATCTTTGCTGATCTTTCAGAGGCAGGAGACTAGAAGGACAAGGGTGAGACAATTTGGTATAACGAGTTAGGCAGGTTTGGATGGAGGTCAGTCAAGCTTGTCCAATGACTAAACCATAAACCAGCGAGTACAGGGCAAACACTCAGGCCGTACGACATGTCAGCACCACAGCAAAGCGCACATTAACCTTTAAACTGCCAGCCCAAAACACTGCCTCCACGTGTAGCCAGACGCTAGCAATCAGGCTGCAGGTGCGTACTGACAGTAGCAGTGAAGTCCCGGCAAAGTCTAACATCAAGTTCTTACGGTCTTGACCAAATGTAACAGAAGGTAATCTGCAGAAGTACAAAAACCTTAAAACTTCAAAGGTGGCTCACAGGGCTCCTTAAGGAAATGCCTGTTTCTGGCTCTGGCAGGAACGGCACAAAATGAGCACAGTGGTCACCCTGTGCCAGAGAGCAAAGATGCTGTCACAGGCGAATGGTGCCTTGCCCAAAGCACACAGGAGCCAATGCAGGCACTTCTGATGGCCGAGAAGGGGCCATTTGGACATAAGAAAGTAATTGCCATGGACCGAGACACATGGCACATAACAAACACTGAAGTTTATGACGATGCTTAAAACACACTTGATGGCCATGGAAGCAAGGGGACGGGGCACCAAATGATTATACTTAAAAGTAGGATCTGTCTTTCCCATAGATGGCATTTTGGCATAACCAAGTCATCAATGAGGAAAAGTTCTTAATAGAAAAATAAGAAAACATTTAATTACATGGGGAAGGAATAACTGACTCAGGAAACCACCATTCTGAGTCTAGATAAGACCTTCAATAGACACTAAAACCACTGGGCAATCTAAGCGTCACCAGGTGTGGGACAGCCAGTGCCGCCCAGTAAGACATATGTCTCACCATTCATGAAGAATTCTCGCCCCACAAAGCGAATCTGAATCTAAATCCCTAGAACTAAACACCAACTTGAAGATACAGAGAACAGCAGAACATGTTAAATAAAACCACAGGCATAGTGGTTTTAAAATAGTGACTTCTCTACAAAACAAATTATTCAATTGCTTCAACAAATAAACGGCATAAATTTAAAGAGAGGGGGAGGGAGGGAGAGGAAGAAAAAGAGGAAGAGGAAGGGGAGAGAGTGAGAGAGAGAGAGAGAGAGAGAGAAGGCACATAAACTATTAGAGTTAAAAGTCCTTCAAATAAATTCGGTTTTTGGATCTTGTCTGGAATCTGACTTAAACTCCCTGTAAAATGCCAGCTTTGTGAGGAGAATCATAGCTGCACCAGGCAATGCCAGATTTGTACGTGGTGTGGCTGTTCCCTGCGATGCAGTTCTAGTGTGGGACCTGTGTATCACACTGCTATGTATTCTGCACTAGGTATGCACACTGAAGTGATATATCGTGTGTGAGGACAGAAAAAGGCAGGCAAGGAACAGAGGACACAAGACCACAGACTGTCACTAACTGGTGAAGCTGCGTTTGGGTAGGAAAGGGCTCGTCACATCAACCCCTCCAGCTCTGTGTGTACTTTCCAGAACACAGGCTGGAGGAGGGTGCTGGGGAGGAGGTGTCAGTGAGCTGACGCCAGCTGCTGAGCTTCTCTTCCTTCTCTCCCTGGCAGGCCTCTGGTCTGGCCAGCTCAGATGAGGCTTTAAACTTTACGCAGTATCTCAAAAGCATTTTCCGTGTTTGACAAGTTCATATCCTACCCCTGGCTACTTTAAAACGTAAGTAAAGTTAATTAATTTATAGATTGTAATAATCACTGCTTTCTATGGAAAAGGAAATACTGGCTTTAAAGGTACACAAAGACATCTGGAAACTGTCCCAAGAACACCAAAATTTCAGGCTACATACTGTGTGTTCGTGCACACAACTCTGGATTGATGCAACAAAGAACTAGTCACCAAAAGGTTTTTTTTAGTAACTTAAAAAAGTATTTTATTTAGTTTTGCTTATTCATTCATTTATTTTAATTTGACCAGAGAGAGACACAGAGAGAGAAAGAGAGAGCGGGAAAGTGAAAAAGCAAGCCACCAGATCCGGGACTTGAACCATGGCCAGCCGTGTGGGAGCGTCCAGTGCCTTAACTACCACATCACCTGCTGGTTCCTAGTAGCCAAAAGTTCTGTGTGATAGCACCTGAGGAGGCAGCAGGGATAGTAAGAAATAGGAAGAAGGAAGCAGGACGCTGGCATGTGACATGGCCACCGCCTTGTGCTTTGTCTCAAGTTTGAACTTGGGGGAAGTGTTAAACCACAGAGATAGGAACCTGAGAGAGGCAAGCTATGAAGCCAGGTTAGGGGAGCAACCTGACTCATGCCAGCAGCCATGCCAGCACCATGCCTGCCCACCAATTTAACATGCACCCCGTCCATAGCTGGCAACTGACTCTGGTGTGAAACAACAGGAGGTCACCTTGCCAGCCACAGAGGAGCAGGGCTGAGGGAGAAGAGGATCGATCGATCCACCTGTCTATCTATCATCTATTATTCTAGTTTCTAGGCTTTTTTGGTTTTGTTTGTTTTTTAAACTGATGGACTGCTATGCTTAGCCGAGTAGTGAGCCCAGGAAGATGTACTGTGACTTACCGAATTAAGTGGGTTAATGAGTGGACACACAGGAAGTCAGAGGGTACCGCCTCGGAAACACGCACCTGGGTGACTAGACCACGAGCCTTCACACTGCACTTATGAGCAACTCTTACTGCCTTATCATGTGAGGCCATGTCCAAAGGACCTGTCTTTAAACTCAGGACTTGGCTCATATTTCAACGATATTAAACATTTTTTATCTTAGAGAATAGAAATAAAACTATGGAGGATTTATTTTTTTCCCTTCATAATATTTGATTTGTGCATATAAAGGCTCACAATTCACCTAATTTTAACCTCGCGTCTGTAGGGCACTTTCAAACTCCATTTAGCTCACATGTTGAATTCTCAGGAGGGAAATGTGTTCAACATCCATGGGAAAACGAGCTGACTAAACTGCAAAGAAAATGTAGTTCCCACATTTGCCATCCTGTTTTCTCCCAAGGCAATCATTCCTTCTAATTTTCAACTAGGAAAATAAATTTTATTATGTTATACATACCCTTTCAATAACATGAACAAAATATTCTGTTGGGTGCAGATGTACTCAACAGTAGGAGTTCTTGTACCAATTTGTCTTCTGAGAATATTGTTGAAAATTTGAGCCACGTCTTTTTTGCCCTATTAGGAATACAATCATTAAGATATTTACCTGACTAAGCATCAAAATGTCCATCCACCCTCCCAAATAAACTAAAACAAAGCCATTGTATATTTATGGTTAAGACTGAACATCTGACTTTAAAACGTTCATAGACATTTGATTTTATTTTATCTCTTCATTTACAATTCCAAATTCCCAGTTTTGATAGTATACTACATTAACACAAAAAATGTGAAATTTTACTACACACCACATATAATTCCAGCTGTCTCTAACATTCAGAATCCTGTTGCTTCAGATATAAAAAGCAAAACTGGCTATATATTTACATCGAAAGGGATCTGAATCCCACCCACTAGAACAAGCAGTGCAAACAGGACGGGTGTGTGTGAACAATACATATACTTCCCCTTTATGGTGATGGAAGCAGGGGAAACGTCAGTATAATAAAAATGAAAGAATTCTGTAAAAAAGCTGAGCTTTAATGGTAAGTAGAAGCATACCCCTATGAAACTAGGTCTACTTGCAAAAGATTTTATTTAAATCAATAATGAAGGTACCAAGCAAGTATCACACGGTGCAGTGGTTGAGAGATCACAACCTCATGACACTACTGTACAAAACCTCATGACATCATTGCCATCCTGTGAACCCTACAACCAGAAAGCTGCACAAGAAATTAACAAAGAAGAACTGGGCCCCAAAAGATGAATGGTCGCTTGCTATAAGGCGGATGAGGCAGGAAAATGAGTGAACTGCGGCTTTCCAGGTCCCTACCTAAGCCCACACAGGGAGCTCCCTGGGATCTGCACTAGCTCAGAAGTAATAAATGCGATCTCTTAAGAGCCAGTATAAGGACACACACTTCTTGTAAACTGATGTCTCCTATGTCCCAAATGAACATTAAATTCAGCGTCCAAGCTGAGAAGTGGGATGGGTGAAGGCAGACAACAAAGGAGAAGGAACTAGATGTTCCAGTGTATCTTCAACTTTGCAGAACACAGAAAAAATTTTGTTATTGGAATCTGATACACCATTAAAAATTCATGAACTCAGCTATAAAAATGGAAATATCCTAATTCTATCTACTGTACAGTAGAACAGAAATACATTTTTCTTTCCTTTTATTATTAGTATTATATTTGAGTAACCTATGAACCATTCCCCCTCATCTTTCTCCAAAATGTAAACTGGCTGCACGTCCGTCATTTTCTCCCCAAAACAGGTGCCAGTCTTTCAAGCACCTGCAGACAGCCAATAGCTCAGCTAAAACCACTGGGGTTTAGAGCAAAGCACACTCGTGACAAAGAATCAGAGAGGTGACTACCCATACAATGGCAGAGCACTTCACTGCCCTATACTTCTCAGACTGGTTTATTCAGGCTGATTTCAGAGACAGTCATCCTCACCACTAAAATCACTAGATATGTAGCAGTACAGTCCAACTGCAGAAGCCAGGGCAAGCATCTCAAGTGCCTACCAGGGCTCGGCACGGGGTACGCATGGGCAAGGCAGGTCCTGAGACAGAAAGCGAGTTGTGCTGTCTGCAGAAAACCCAGCGTGATGCCCTGTGCTGCTGCTTTGCTCCAGATGAGGGCTAGGGAGGACCACGAGCCCAATGTGGCCAGTCAAATTTTTCAAGAGAGGCCAGCAATTCAGAATTATATACAAAAATCTATCATTTAAATATTATACAAGTTAAAAAATTTTAAATCAGTACTAAGCAAACAGAATGCTTATCTCTGCTGAAATGAATTCTCAACGGGTTAAAAAAAAAAAAAAAAAGAGAGACCTAACTGGATCTTCTCTAAGATCTTATCTACCTCTAAAACTCTACCATACTGTGCTTTTCTTCTTTATATTGTTTATTCCTTGAGAGCCAAGGACCAGTGAATTATACAATATGCTTCAGTACTTTAAACAGCACCTGTTTATTAACTACAACTTAAACAATGTGGTGAAACAGAGGGAAAAGACCCAGCCTCAGCCTGAGGCCCTCCTGAGCTCCTGCCTTGGCCCTGTTAATTGGGTAGCAGCCCAGGCATGCTTACAGAGGTCAGCAACCTGAGCCAGGGGCTCAGCAGGAGTTTTAAGATGTTCCCAAAAAGACACCATCTGGAAAAGGACTATAAAGAAGGGTGCTGGTTTTTAAAAACAAGAAACAACGGGTTAAAAAAAAAAAAAAAAGAGAGAGACCTAACTGGATCTTCTCTAAGATCTTATCTACCTCTAAAACTCTACCATACTGTGCTTTTCTTCTTTATATTGTTTATTCCTTGAGAGCCAAGGACCAGTGAATTATACAATATGCTTCAGTACTTTAAACAGCACCTGTTTATTAACTACAACTTAAACAATGTGGTGAAACAGAGGGAAAAGACCCAGCCTCAGCCTGAGGCCCTCCTGAGCTCCTGCCTTGGCCCTGTTAATTGGGTAGCAGCCCAGGCATGCTTACAGAGGTCAGCAACCTGAGCCAGGGGCTCAGCAGGAGTTTTAAGATGTTCCCAAAAAGACACCATCTGGAAAAGGACTATAAAGAAGGGTGCTGGTTTTTAAAAACAAGAAACTGATTTCTTACCTCAAAGTCAATGAGCTGTAAGTCAGCTACCAGGGTGCTGAGGAGACCGCTATTATACAGTTCTTGAGCCAGCTGAGCCACTGCTTCTGTCTGCGGCTCTTTTTCATTTGTGCCATACAGAATTTCTTTCATGGCAACCAGATTTTTGGAAACCTCTTCTGTAGCCTGATTGTGGGGCGAGGAGAAGAGGAGAAATTCGTTTTAACATGCATGTAACAGACCCACATTTATTAACTCACTACTAAATACACACAGACCTCGGTACGAGAACAAAAAAGGGCAAATGCCACCCCTGCCCTCACTCTTGGGGGCGAACACTGTGCATGTGTGCACACAGGGACCAATATGCACGCCCCTGAGGAAGCGCGCACATACCCCCTCGAACACTGAAGACCATGAGGATACACGCAGAAACAAGGCAGGGAGAAAAGGTCCCGTTCATCAAGAAACATCAAGAGGCACCTGAGCTGACCTTGACAAGCCAAAGGGTGGGCATGAACCAGCACGAAGAAGGGGCAGTACAGGGTCTCAGAAAAAGTGTGGAGGGAAGAAAGGTGATAGCAGAATATGAAGCTGAGAAAGGCTTTGAGTACATAGCTGAGGTGTTTGTGAAAAATTAAAGTCACCAAAGAGGCCAAGATGGAGGAACAGGGGCCAGATTTATCTTCTCCTATGAAAAAGAATAACAAGTAAGATCTAGGAAATGAATGAGCCTTAAACCCTGGACTTCAGGCAGCACAGGAAAGTGATTCCCAAGGGAAAACGAAGTAACCTCACAATGGCAGGCACTTACTACCAGACCATAGCTCAGGGATGGGGAGCAGCTAGGAAGGTGGTCTCCATCAGTCATGTAAGAGCTGGGCAGCCGGGGAGGCCAAGGGGCTGGCGTGCACAGGGCAGAGCACCAGTACTTGTGTCGGAGAACAACTCCAGCTGACATCATGAAGCACATGCATGTGAAAAAAGCAGCCAAGGCCAGGGGACAGAACCAGGGCACTCACACACATGGCTGGAAACAGCTCCTGCTCCCACCAGCCTTAGTGCAAAAACACATTCACAGGGCATTAGGCAGAGTACTCAAGAGGGTTTTGTAGTTATACAGTATTACCCTAAACTCTTTCCTGGTCCTACCTCCAATGTTTCATAGCAAGCCTGCAAAGAACCAAAACTTGAATACTCATCAAGTAATGAAGAGACAGAAACTGCTCTGGATATGATGCAGACGTCAGAATGAACAAACAAGGACACTGATGTAACTACAGCTCTACTCAAAATCATGTTTAAGAAAAATAAAGCATGTTAAACAGATAAATGGAAGACATTATAACAAAAAAACCCCAAACTGAACATTCAGAAATAAAAACTACAATGTCTGAGAGGCACTGGCTAAAAGTAATGGGAGTTAGACACTGTAGAAGAAAAGATTATTAATCGTGAACACTAAGCAGGAACTATACAAAATTAAACAGAGAGGGGAAAAAAGACATACTATCAGTGAGATATGGGATGACTTTACAACCTAATATATGCACTCACCAAAGTAGGGAGAAAGGTCGACAAAATATTTGAACACATGCTAAGACAAAAAATCTCCTAGTGTGGTAATAACCATAATCCCACAAAGCCAAAACATTCAAAAATTCTGAGCAAAAGAAATAGGAAGGACTATACCAAGGTACAGAATTATCAGATTGCTTAGCTTCTATGATATAAGAAAAAAATCTCAAAAGCAGCCAGAAGGTTGGGCTGGAATTTGGTGTGGAGGTTAAGGTGCTGGAAACCCAAATAGCCAACCATGGTTTTGAGTCTCAGACTTGGCACTAGAGAATCACACCAAGCATGCATACGTGCATACCAAAAATCCCTAAACAGGAGAATGAAGAA
This sequence comes from Tupaia belangeri chinensis, assembly GCF_000334495.1. NCBI lineage: Eukaryota > Metazoa > Chordata > Mammalia > Scandentia > Tupaiidae > Tupaia > Tupaia belangeri. The sequence continues at coordinate 141,205 of NW_006209227.1, read as the reverse complement.
GGGACTGCAGCACACACACATACATATCCCTGCCTGGGGACAATTTATCATTTTCCCTCTCTGTCTCGTGCATGTGCCTATGGCAAAAACTGAAAGGAAAAAAAAAAAAAAAAAGGCAGCTAGAAGTTAAAAAGCATTAAGACACCCTCCCTGGGAACCAGCAGTTAGCGTAATGGCTATGTCGCTGGACTCCCATGTAGTCGACTGCGGTTCGTGTCCCGGACCCGGTGGCTTAAAACTCACACCGGGCGCGTGTGCGTGCGTGCCCAAGATCCCAAGAGGAGAATGGAGGAGAAGGGATTGTGGCGTGACCATCCCCCCGGGGGGTGATTTCTCGCTTTCTGTCTCTATGTCTCTCTCTGTCTGTCTGGCGAGCGCACGCGCCCTACAGTGAAAATCTCTCCAAAAAAAAAAAAAAAAAAGACACCCTCCCTAAATAAAAGAATAACAACAGACTTTTTCATAGGAATGGTGAAAGTCAAAAGACAGTGGACAAACACTGTTAGAGTATTGGGAAAAAAAAAAAAAACAAACGAATCATCTGAGAATTTTATTATACCAAGTGAAAATACTTTTAAAATGTGAAGGTAAGATAGAGAGTTTTGGAGACACAGAAAACGAGAAAGATCTCATCATCAGATTTGTACTACAAGAAATGTTTAAGAAAATCTTACTGACATAAGAAAATGATTCAAGATGAAAATATGCATGTATTCTAAGGATCAAAGAGCACTGAGGAGAGTAATGTAAATAAATGGAAAACATTTTCCCCTATTATTTTAGCAAATGTTTTTAAAAGAGATTGGTTATTTAAAGCAAAATAAACAATGGAGCCTGGGGTTACGATACATGTAGAACAGAAATGTACGGCAATGAGGCTCACGGGGACCATGGAAGTACAGTGCTGTTAAGTTCTTACCTATGTACAAGAGGCAAAAGAGGGCAAGTGCCACACCACCCTCAGGAGCTGAAGACTGCGCACATGTACACACATGCTCCTTAGTCAGCCCACAATCATGAGCAAGCATGTATGCAAGGAGGTCTCTGGACCTGAACTGGGAACCTTCTTCCATAGGACTGCCTCATAAGAGTATCACGTTTTACCTCCACTATCTGACTCTGGGCTATAAATTTTTAAAAATACATAACGTGGTATAATATTTCCTAAGACAGACTGTAGTTAAGTTAAAGGTGTTTACTATAAACCCTAAAGCAACCACTAAAAAACCAAAACCAAAACAAAAGAAATAAAGAGTTATAGCTAATAAACCAAAAAAGGAGACTTAGGGGGAATATTAAAGATATGTGGAAAACATAAAGGCAGTAAAACCTATATAAACGGAAGCATTTATGACCTAAAATATACTTGAAGGAGATTACTTAGCATAGATTCATAGAACATCAGCATTTAATTGTACTGAGTTCCGTGGTACTCCCTTTACAACCTTCTAACCTTCTTAACCAAATGGTTGCATTGCTTCACCTTAAATATTTCAAGTGTCCAGTAATGCAGTATTAGCAGATTGCAGAACAGATAGCTGTTAGACACTTTTGTAATGAGACAAACATTGCCTCACTACACTGTCTGCGGGCCCTGGCTCTGCACTGCAGATCAGGCTGATTCTAACTTCTCTTCCACACGAAGTCTCCCTGTTTGGAGGCAGCTTGGCTTTTCTTCTCTACATGGTTGTCTTCTCCAGAAGACCTCCTCTCAGCTTCTTTAACTATCCTAAGAAAGGTAGGGCTAATGCTCTAACCTATCCAGAATGAAATGATGCAGAGGACACAAGACCACACTTCCCTGTTGTTAATGCAGCCCAAAGCTAACTTTTAAGAAATTTTGTAATTATATCATGTCATATCGTATCATCTCAACCTTCTTGAGAGCATAGAGCGAATTAAACTTCTTTAGCTTTCACAGGCATTCCATGTTAAAATCAGATCTTTCCAAATGTTCTAAAACTGGGGTGGAATGAAAATACAACCAAGACTAACTTTTTTCATTATTTAATTTCATCATCGGCCCTTCCTTCAAGACTGGAGGTAGTCTGGATTTTGAGGGCATCTAATACACCAGCTATTACTTTCAGATTTGTATCATCTCAAAGTCTCACAGATATGCCTCTCATGGCCTGCCTCCTACACTGACCAAAATACTAAGAACCATGTACGGAGCCATCGTCACACTCTTTTCAGTAGCAATCTACCAATAATCCTTGGGCATGCTTTTGAGTCCTTTATAAATGCACCTATTTCAAATTATATTCAAAAGGCTTTGTGTTAAATATTTTTACAAAATGAGAATATGTTATTTCTTCTGTATTTCCTGGCTGTAAGAAAATGAACTATGAGGCCAGCAGGTGGCATGCTGGTTAAGGCGCTGGATTCTCACATGGCTGACCACGATTCAAGTCCCAGACCCAGCAGCATAAAAAACAAACCAAGCGTGTGTGTATGCATGCCCAAAATCTTAAGAGGAGAACAGGAAAGAAAGAATTTTTAAATCATTACATGATTTTAAATTCTAATTCACACTGTGCTTTCTTCGGGAGCAAAAGGCTGAATCTAAGAAGCAGGGTTAGTAATATCTCAAAAGTATGGGTTTTGCTTGAAGAAATGTTCAAAAATCAACTGTGGTTGTGGCTATACATATCTGTGACCATACTAAAAACCACTGAATTGTACACTTTAAGAAAATGAGTGAACTGTATGGTATGTGAATTGCATTTCAATACAGCTTTTTTCTCTTAAAAATAAAGGGAGGGGAGGAGAGGTAGAGGTATAATAAGAAAACTATTCATCGTACTTTTTATTTAACTTTATTTATTTAATTTGACCAGAGACAGAGAGTGACTGTGTGTGCGTGCGTGTGTGTGTGTGTGTGTGTGTGTGTGTGTGTGTGAGAGAGAGAGAGAGAGAGAGAGAGAAGGTAAGCCGCCAGGTCTGGGATTCGAACAGCTGTTAGCCATCTGGGAGTCCAGTGCCCTTAACCACCACGCCACCTGCCAGCCCTGAGAAAACTATTTATTGTACTTCTGAGTTGGATGGCAACCTGAACTCACACAGAAAGGCCCCTCCCTTTCAGAAGAGGGTATCGTCACCAACATTACAGGTGGAGAGAGAAAACCAATGAAATGCCTTTACCTGCTGACCAGTATATAACCATCCACTGACACTAACCCTCAACTGCTTTGAGCCACTCCCCTTCCACCTTCTCAAGGCCCATCCTGCCATATCATCTCCATCTCATACTCTGTAAGTTAATTCCCCCCTCTTGATTTTTCCCTATCCGTTTTTAAACACAATCAAGACTCCCATTAGCAAAACCAAATAAGCTCTCTTCTGACTCCACAATCCCTCCCAGCTATGGCCCACCTGATAATTAAACCTCTCAAAACATCTGCCTGTGTTTGCTGTAGTCCACACCTCCTTCCTCCTTCACCTTTAGCCCAACCCCACGTGGTTTCTACACCTAGTACTTCACAGCTTTTGGCTAATCACCATTGACCCACATGCCATTAAGTACAATTTTCTGTCTTCATTACACCTGAGCCCTCCACCGAATGTGGGGTTGTTGATTACACCCTCCTTTTAAGCCGGCTCCTCCCAACTCCTGAGTGACTCATCACCACTCTAGTACACCCTTCTAGGTGGGCTCCTTCTCTGTCTCCATTTGGCTCATCTTCCTTAACTAGGTAGGCCATTTAGATAACTGGGAACTCCTCAAGATGGGGTACTAGGTTCTCTTCTTATGTTCTGGAGCCTTTCTCTTAAGTGATCTCATTCACACCCACTGCTTTTACTCCTAAGTGAATGGGTCTCACAGATTCTTATCTCTAAATCCAGTTTTTGTTTCCCAGGTCTGACCAGTGTACCCAGCAGCTCATTAAAAATGTCTCCACTGGGATGTCTTGAGATACCTTGAACCTGATGCATCTAAAACAGAATTCATGACCTTGCTCCAGGGCCAGGTATTCTTCCCTTGTTTCCTATTCCAGGTAATGATACCACTATTGACACATGTCAGGAACTTAGAAGCCATCCTTACCTCCTCTTAACCCCACCCTGATATAAAATTCATATCTAATCTCCCAACTCCATTCAGTTAGTGCCCCTGTATCCCACCATCAACAGCGAAATCAAAATTTCCCTAACTCTTACCTAGACTATTAAATAGCCTACTGGTTTCCTTCAGGCCCCCTACAATCCAATCTTCATGTTACAATTAATGCAAGTTAAGATCAATCCATTACCCCTGCTTAGAAAGCTCCAATACTACCTACTGCTCTCAGGATGGAGACAATCCCTTCTAAGACGACCTCTAAAACCCTATCTGACCCAGTCTCTTCGATCTTGCCATGTACTACAATTCCGCCCCTACTCTCTATTCGCCAGTGCTCTAGCGCACTGGTCTTCTCTCAGCCTCCTTGCACATGTGATTTTCTATGCTGGAATGCTCTTTGCTCCTACCTTATGCCCCACGTCCTGGCCAACTCCCACTCTTCCATCACTGCTCAGCACACTTACCTCTTCAGAGAAGTTTTTCTAGATAAGTTCTATCCAGACACTCTCCATGTCTTGTTTATACTGTCTCTCATTGTTGTATGTAACTACTTTTCATTTTCATTGTGATTTCTAAATCACTATTTGTTTCCTTCTGTTTCATTAGGAGCCCAGTGCTTGCAAGCTCCATACATGCAAGCCGAACTGAACATTAGCATATTTGATCACAGAAATATAAAATTCACCTTAAAAATGAGCGTAGGGAAATGAGATGTTATCATACTATAGAAATGCAGTGCAGAATCAGGGACCTGAGATCACCAAGGAAGTTAAGGGAAGAGATCTCGGCAGAACTCAGAAAGAGACATCACTACAACCAAGAAGTGACTGTGGCCAGAAAAACATAGTGTGAAACACTTAACTCTGGCTGGCAACAGCCTACCTGGTTTATTCCTGGATAACACAAGTGGGAAAGAAATATACCTAAGTTGGACTCCCACCTCTTAGCTTCCCCCCAGGCTGTTGGATCAATGAACAGGGAAAGCAACATCACAATGGACCTAATCTTTCTATTACTGACAAAAGAAAAAGGAAAAACACTACAATCATGACTCAAAATCTCTTTTCAATACTAAGTAAGAATAGACTTCCCTCTAAGAATAGGCAGAGAAACAAATCAACTCAAATGTGAGAAAATAACTGGTTCAAAGAGAGGGAGCCCACTGATAAATTGTAGCAAATGTCCGCCTAACAGAGTTACTGTGGGGACTAGCAGTTAGCATAATGGCTATGTCACTGGACTCCCACGTAGTTGACCGCGGTTCGAGTCCCGGACCCGGGGCTTAAACTCACACCGGGCGCATGTGCGTGAATGTCCAAGATCCTGAGAGGAGAATGGAGGAGGAGGGATTGTGGTGTGGCCATCCCCCCTGGGGGGTGATTTTTCGCTTTCTGTCTGTCTCTGTCTGCCAAGCACACGTACCCTATAGCAAAAACCTCTCCAAAAAAAGAAAAAAAAAATAATAAGAATTATGGCAGTGAGCAAGGAAGTGACTGCCCACCCTGCCGAAGGATCAAACGTCCCAAGCTTGGGTCTCTGTGCACAGGAAAAGCTCACAGTGCAGACAATGCTCCAAGCTGAGCCTAGTGGAAGCCAACCTTTACCTGGTACTCAACCAAGACAAGGCTGTCTACTTTGATGCTGTGCTGGGAAGCCCAAGTCCCAGTACATCCTCACTCTGGACTGTGCTGACTAGCAATGGAGGAGTTTCCAAAGGTGGAGTTTGGTTGTAATTTGCCTTGTGCTAAGTTTGTAATCGTGACCCCACAGAGAAAAGTGTCTGAGAATACACACCAAACTGAGTATTGTCTACCTATGAGGAGGGCTAAGAAAAGTATTTTCACTAGCTCTATTTCAGACTTCTCTGAATGTTTAACAATTCAGTTTACTTTAAAAAAAAATTCTTTAAATTTTGCTACAGGGTGTGTGCACTTGCCAGAGAGTGACAGAGAGGGAGAGATAGAGGGCGGAAGTGAGAAATCACCTTCCAGGAAGGTGGGGTTAGGGTGCACACACCCTAACCCTTTCTCCATTCTCCTCTTTGGATTTTGGGCACGCACACACACGCACCCAGCATGTTTCTCAAGGTGCCAGGTCTGGGATTTGAACCATGTAGCTAGCCATGTGGAATATAGCTGCCTTAACCTCTGTACCACCTGCATTTCTTTCTTTTCAGAGCAAAATAATAAAGTGGGATGAAATAAATCAATGAATTGAAAAGTTCATTATGTTGGTACTAACTGGTTTCTCTTATGATGTCATCTTCTGTTTCTGCTTGTTCATCCCTCCTCACAAGATACCACCTTCCCCCAAAGTTCTAAGATTTCTTTCTTTTTTTTTGGTTTTAATATTCAGAGAAACAGATAATATTTTTTAAAGAATTATTTATTTAATTTTATTTGTTCATTCATTCATTTTAATTTGACTAGACACACACACACACACACACACACACACACAGAGAGGGAGAGGGAGAGAGACAGAGAGAGCGAGAGAGAGAGAGAGAGCGCGCGCAAGCAAGCTACCAGGTCTAGGATTCAAACAATGGTCAGCCACGCGGGAGTGCCCAGCACCTTAACCACCTGCTGGTCCTCTCTAAGATTTATTTCTAACAGGTAGCCACGTACATAGGTCTACCTGTATAAGCAGGTCTACCAAACATGTTTTTCATACCCTGGAAAATAGTGCCACAAACAGTGCCAAATATAAGCCCTAAGACAAGACTGGGATTATAATAGAAGGTGTTCAATGATACAAAAGCAGACAGTGGTAGTTCTGACCCAGGCATTCCCCTCTACATACACAGGAAGACCAGGGGCATGATATGAAGAAAAGCTGAAGTTGGCCAACCTTATTACTCATCGGCAGTCCTGATAAACAAAAGAGACTAAGTTCACATTTTGACTGATGACTTTTAATTATAGGTATATTTCAAATATTTGTGTGATTTTTGTTCCCTATCACATGGACAATTACAAGTAGATTAAACAAAAAGCTTTCAAAAAAAGAAATCTTCAAAATTGCCAAAAGATGTTGAGAGTTTAAGAAGTCAAGTTTTTCATAAGGCAATTCAGCAAGGATTCACTGACTGAGGATGCCATAAACAGAGTAAGTGTGGTAGTTCTGGAGATTTGACTTGGTTCCTTTCATCTGTGATCATGTTAGCAATCGTACCCAGGATCCCGTCTCTGGTCTATATCATGTCAGTATGTTCTCTGCCTTTCTGACCACATCCTCCCTTCTCTGCCACCTCCCAGTACCCTTACACCTACTGAGTAAGCTATTCACACTTACAGCTTCTCAGAACACTGGACCCTTTCCACGCTGATGAAATTGTCATATTCACCTAATCCACTGGCCACTTGTAGCCTCTTACATGACCTGCTAAGAGTGCAGGATGCACTGCAGAGCACGTTTCATGCCAGGAGCTCAAAGTCTCCTGCTAAAGCAATCACAGATGTACTTGAGTCACACATTCTCTGCCTCAGCTCCCAGGGTTCAGAATGCTGTAGAAAAGGTGGCAGGACCTGTGCACCCTTGGTTTACTAGTAAGTCATGCTGTTAAACTGGCTCAGTCTAACTCAAACTGGGTTGATTGAAAATCACCTCCTAGTAGTACATAGTTCAAAACTGTTCTACTTCCCTCAAGAGACTTCCTTCTCTTTCTCTACTCCATATTGGAACATCTAGCCTTATTCCTTCTCTATTAAGACTTCCTAACATTCTCAAAGTCCTCACTGTATCCTGATGTGTTTCTGCCACCCTGTCTCAGCCCTGCTAACACACTTAGGATCACTTATAAAACTTTTAGAAAAGATGTTCAGTAACCCAAAATTCTCATTAATGATGAAAGGGAAGTCAGAAATTTTCCAGTGGTGACACCACCTTCACCACGTGACTCAAGTCCAAAGCACCAGTCATGTGGCTATGGATGCAATGTGCCTCCTGATACAGCACACTGGAAAGGACACTTGCTTGATTCTATGGTATTCTTGCCAAAAAAGTGTAACCTGCATTGAATCATGACGAAACACCAGTCAGACCCAAGTCAAACAACTGGCTGGTACTTTTCAAAAGTCAAAAAAGTCAAAGACAGGAACTGTTGCAGATGAAAAGAGAATAAGGAGATGTCAGAATGAAATGCAATGTGTGATCCTGAACTGGATCGTGGTCTGGAAAAAGGACAACTTATGAAATCTGCAGAAGTCTGGCAATCAGTTAACAGCGTTCTCTCAGAGTTATCGGCCCGATTGTGATCATTGCACTGTGGTGACGTAAGGTGTAAACATGGGAAGAGGCTGGGAGAAGGAACTATTTTTGGAACCATTTCGTAAGTCTGACTGTTCACCAGGCCTCGTTCTTCATAGGCATAGGGCATCCCTCTCCACTTCTACAGGTGATAACCCTTAAACGAGAAAGGGCTTGGTCTGACCCACGTTATCTCCGTGCAATTCTCCCAGCTATGTGGCCTCATGGTAAAAACTTGGGTCTCACCGATTACTAATGGTGTCGGTACTTCACCTGATGACCCCTGAGAGCCATTCCATTTCTTAAGAACTCAAATTCTAAATAAAGGCCTTCGATTCTCTTTTGTCCTGTCACCTGCTCTTACTCTCTCAACCTGGACATCTGGGTTTTTGCTCAAACTAACCTGAACACTCACACGGCTCCCCTTTGCTCACACCCATAGCTTCCCCTTTTTCCCGCTCTGATGCCTCTGGCTGCTGTTGACCTAGCTTCTGTCACCGGCCCTGGAGGGACATAATCTCTCCCTTCCCTTGCATAGCCGAGGGTTTAAGAAGGGGCTTACTTATACATACTCTTAACACCCCACCTCTACTCCAATGTCTAAAGATGGCCATTGAAACCTGGTATCACTTATGACCTTGTTAACTGACTGACCCGTCTGGAAGTTTTGTCAGTTGAATGTGGGATTCTGAGATACAGATGCTACACTGGTGTGGGCCAGGTAGCCTCATGTAACATTTTGCAGGCACAGACAGACTGCTTTAGTAACAGTAGCCAACTGTTTATAAATACACAGTCAAGATAAACACCTGAGAACAGTCTCCCAAAAAACAAGCTGATGCACTTGACTGGAAAAAGAGTGTGGACTGTGCCTCACCAACCCTCTCACTGCTGACTGGTCTAGCCAAGAGGCACGGGACTGTTCTTGGCTGTTTCCTCACGGCCTCTGAGGTGATTTCCCCTGTGTGGCTGTACAAAGTGGCCATATCTAGAGGTAGTCTGGAGACACGCCGGCAGAACTGTCAGAGGAGAGCATCTGGGGCTTAGCAGAGCTTCTCGGAATCATGGCTCCCAGCTGAGAAGGCAGCCCCTAAGACTCATGGGAGCCAGGTACATTCATCCTAAACCTGAAGCCTCACTGATTCCTACATACAACCAAAGAAAATCAACTTTATTTTCAACTATCTTTAAGAAATACAGAAATATTTTTAAATGAAAATTCTTAAGTTATAGGAGCAACTTAAGCAGTAACCAATATTCTGAAGTTCACATCTAATGCTCACCTCATGAGCAACAATATTAGAATATTAAAACTTCTTTCCCCAGGGTGAGGAATTAGGAACACCTTCACTAACTGAAGATGCCCAACCCTGGGCATCACCTCTCCAAGTGGTACTAAGGCAGTACAACTTTTCATCCTCTGCTTTCCCATGAAAAAATAAAATGAGGTGGGAAAAGAAGCAATTAGCAAGCCAAACACTGGTGCAAATTGCCCAATTCAAGCCCTCCAAAGACTCAAAAAGTTTTGTATTAAATCTCCTGACTTAAATCCAGTATTTTCATAGTACTTATTGCTGTACTATTTTGTTATCCACAGAGGCAATCACTCAGATCAAAGTCGTGATGCAAAAACACAATTTTACAAGACGACAGAAATCCCTTACCTACTGATAACTGCTTCTAGAGCTTGTCCCCAAAGCACTCATAGCTCTCATCACCTCCTCAGGACCTAACTACTCAGGAGATTCAAACTGGCCCTGCATTGGGAGAGGAAAGGTGACAAGGTACAGATGGAAGAAATTATTTGGTGGGATACAAGACAGAAGCTGCCCTCTTCCTTGTTCCCTATTTTTAATAGTTACTAGTTAAGACTAGTTATGTACATAAACTTCGTATATAACCTTTGTATAAAAAGATACGAAAAGCAAGAGTAAAATGGTTAAAAGCACAGAAATGCTGAGTTAAGAAATCAAACTAAATACCTTATGAAGATATTTGACTTTATAATAACAATAAACTTAAAACTGTAAGAGGGAGGCCAACAGATGGCCTAATGGTTACATTGCTGGATTCCCACATGGTTGACTACGGTACAAGTCCCAGATCTGGTGGTTTGAAGATCACGTCAGGTGCATGTGCATGTGTGCCCAAGATGCCAGGAGGAGAATGGAGGAAAAGGAATTTTGGTGTGGCCTTCTTCCCGGTGGGTGATTTCTCACTTTCTCTCTCACTGTCTCTGTCCCTCTCTCACTCCAGGAAGCACACATGCTCTATGGTAAAAACTTAAAAAAACACCACAACAACAAAAAGAAAGAAACTGTAAGAGAACCAGCTGGTGGTATGTGGTTAAGGCAGTTGGCTCCCACATGGCTGACTGCATAATCTGAGCCCCGGGCCCAATGGCCTGAAAAATAAAGTGGGTGTCTGTGCTTGGGTTTGATAAGGGGCTTACTTACACATGCTTATAACACCCACCCCTACTCCTCGAATCCAAAGAGGACAATGGAGAAGATGGGACTGTGGTTTGGCCATCACCCCATGGGGGTTGGGTGCTTTTATTTTGTGAGTACACGCACTCTATAGCAAAACTATATAAAACAAACACCAAAAATTAAGATTTTTTTCCTTTCTATTAAAGGCATAGACTTTTAGATATACTGGTGGTGGGAAAATAGACACAGCCTTACTGAAGAGCAATTAGGCAAAATGTATCAAAAAGCTTCAAAAGGTCCAAGCCCTGGACTGACCTTTTCTACATCCAGGAACTTCCCTTACAGAAGCAGAGCGTACACAAAGATGCAAGTCCAAGCAGGACCACTTTTACAACAGCCGAGAACGAGAAATCAAAGTCCCTGCACTGGCTAAACACGATGCAACGTAAAATGGAAGGCTGCGTGAGCTTTTAAAAACACTGATATGAAAGGATGTTAATTAGTAGAAAAAAGTTTAATTGTCAGAGGGTATGTATGCACTCTCCAGAAAGAGAGCAAGAGACAGAGAGAGGCAGACAGCATCCCTCAGTGGAAAGCGGCCATGCTGCAATCCCTTCTCCACTTCTCCATCCTGTTGGGGTTCTGGGCACAAGGACTTGACATGTTTTCAAGCCTCTGGGGTCATGACTTGAACTGCAATCATACATGTGGGATGTGGTTCCCTTAACTGCTAAGCTTTGGGGCCAGCCATAGCATTACATTTTAAAAACAAGCCAGACAGCCTCCGCTGAGAGTCACCATGGTTTCCTGCTTCCATGGTGCTTGCATGGAACCCGGGGCTTGTCCCCCATTCCGGCCGGTCACCCAGAGCCAGTCCTCACCACCTCCTCGCAGTGCCCTCAGGCCACTCCAAGACCCATTACTGCTCCAGTGCCACGCAGCCACTCGCCATGATGACTGAGTCCCCATGCAGGAGCGTCAGAACGCCACCAGGCCTGGAGGCCGCCACTGACGGCCAGTTGAACCTGGAGGTCAACGCTTCCTGTGTTTACCTGTCCATGCCTTTCTACTTTGACTGGGATGATGTGGCTTTTAAGAACCTTGCCAAACACTTTCTCCACCAATCTCATGAGGAAAGGGGACATGTTGAGAAACTGGCGAAGCTGCAGAATCAACAAGGTGGCTGCGTCTTCCTTCAGGATGTCGAGAAAACATGTGATGACTGGGACGGCAGGCTGAATGCAAGGGAGGGTGTGTTACACTTGGAAAAAAACATGAATCGGTCACTACTGGAACTGCACAAACTGGCGACTGACAAAACGACCCCCTTTGTGTGACTTCACTGAGACACATCACCTGCAGGAGCAGGCAAAGGCTATCAGAGAACTGGGTGGCCATGGGACTAACTTACGCACGATGGGAGACCTAGAGTCTGGCACGGCAGTGTCTCTTTGACAAGTGCACCCTAAGAGACAGTGACACTGAGAGCTAAACCTGAGGCTAACTTCCCCAGAGCCACGGGGTGACTTCCTTGGTCACTAAGGCAGTGAATGCATGTGGGGGTTTCTTTTATGTTTCCTGTAAGTTATACCAAGACATCCACTTAAATTCTTTAATGTGTACCACTGTTTCAAATAGAAATTTGGTACCCCCCCAAAAAAAAACAATTTACAAAACAAGCCAAGCTGATCCCACATCCTTTACTTACTTGCCCCAGAGAGTGAGGGGAGGGAGAGCTAGAGGTACACGAGAACCTACAAGGATGTCTATCCCCCACATTCAGGCAGCCATTTCAGGTGAAAATGAATTAAGGAGGAGCTTTTTTATTCCTTTATACTCTTTATTTTCTGATTTTTTTTTTTTTTGAGAAACTTTTGCTATAGGGCGTGTGCATTAGCCAGAAAGACAGATAGAGATGGAGAGAAAGAAAGCGAGAAATCACTGTCTCCCCCCACCCCCGGGGGTGGGGGGATGCCCATGCTACAATCCCTTCTCCTCCATTCTCCTCTCAGGATCTTGGGCACACATGAGAATGCGCCTGGCGGGAGTTTAAGCCACCAGGTTTGGGACTCCAACCACAGTCGACTACTTGGGAGTCCAGCAATATAGCCAACTGCTGCTCTCTTATTTCTGATTTTTAAGGATGAACATGTACTGGGACATATTGCTTTGTAAAGATAAACAAGTAAATTTCAACTATCAGGGTTTAGGGAGGAAACAGACCTCTCTCACATACGTAAGTGTGCACAGACACATTTCCACACTACCTATGGAGTGCGTGTGTAAAAAGAAAGAATTGTAAATTAGCCCCACCCTCTGCACAAACATACAAGTGCTTTAAAATGAATAGGACTTGGCAAATAAAAGCCGAAGTGAGAAGAATCTGCTGAGTCCAAAGGCCCGCTTCAGGGAGAAAAGGCTGAGAGGGATGAATCCCGGGCAGGAGAAAATGCTCTCTGAGCAGCACGGTAAGTCTGAAGTGACGTTTGCCGATCAACTCAGCATTTCATTTTAGTTGTTTACAGAGAAGTCAGAGGTCAGTCATCTACTGGGTTGTCAGGAAAGCCATGAAGTGGTTTTGTATAGAAAAATACTTCCTGACTTGCCTGACAACCTAATAGGTCAGAGGTTTGCGAACCTTTTTGGAATCACTGATAGCCTCGCCTATTCTACTCCTGCCTGCTGATACTTTCCAAAATAAAAATTTTAAGCAGATTCTCTATAAAAATTAAGATAAAGTAAAACTAAAAAATGTAAATGAAACCATGCCTACTTGCCTCTCCAGATCACCCTTTGCACATACGTGGAACATTGAGAATGACACAGACCCATATGCACAAAACACAATTTCTCCAATTACTTCCAGCCACCCCCCCCTTTTTTTCAGTTTGCTCTAGGGTGTGTGCACTTACCAGGGAGATACATACATAGAGAGGGAAAACGAGAAAGCACTCCCAAGGGGGAAGGCCACCCTGCAAATCCTCCCTCCTCCTCTTGGGATTCTGGGCCACATATACATGCGTCTGGCATGTTTTTCAAGCTGTTGGTCCAGGACTTGAACTGTGCAGTGGCCATGTGGGATCCAGCCACCTTAACATCACACTATAGACTGGCTGAGAACCCCAGCTCCAGTTTCTAACCACAACCATCTCCGCTATAAGCGTCCTCATCAGAAGTCTGTATCAAGTTTCTCAAGATAAGTAGGTGGCAAACTTTCTGTAGGTCCTGAGGTTTCTGCCACAATTACTCAACTCTGTCTCTGTAGTGGGAAAGCAGTTGCACACTGCATGCAAATGGACAGGCACGGCTGTGTGCCAACACAACTTTATTTAGAAAACCAGGGTCGGGAACCAGCAGTTAGCGTAACGGCTATGTCGCTGAACTCCCACGTAGTCGACCGCAGTTCGCGTCCCGGACCTGGTGGCTTAAAACTCACGCCAGGCGCGTGTGTGTGCGTGCCCAAGATCCCGAGAGGAGAATGGAGGAGAAGGGATTGCGGTGTGGCCATCCCCCCTGGGGGGTGATTTCTCGCTTTCTGTCTCTCTGTGTTTGTCTGGGGAGCGCACGCACCCTATAGCAAAAACCTCTCCAAAAAAAACCAAAAAAAAAAAACCAAACAAAAAAAAACAGGGCCAACATGGGCTGGCAGTTTGTTGGCTCTTGCTCTGGAAAATATTTGGTGAATAGAAGATGGGCAAAGAAGTGAAGCTGGCATTCAATGAAGACAACCATTAAATCCTCTCACTTCTCTCTCTGAAATCTAGTGTCATGTACCTTCCCTCGTTTCCCTAGCCAATCTTGTTTTCTATCTTTTCAGACATACTTTCAATCTCGCCCCATCTCTGACTTTGAAATCCTGATTGAGGAAATGTAACATGGTATATAGCAGCTCTGGAAAAAGACCCAGCAATGTCTTATAAACTAAGTATGTGTTGATCACATGACTCAAGAATTGCACTCTTGGGCGTTTATCCCAGAGGAATGAAGACATATCTTCAGGCCCAGCAGATGGCAAAGTGGTTATATTGCTCGACTCTTACATGGCCAACAATGGTTCATTGTCCTGGACCCGGCAGCTTGAAACTCATGCCAGGCACACATACATGTGTGCTCAAGATTCCAGGAGGAGAAGGGACTATGATGTGGCCATCCCTCCTAGGAGAGGGGTGATTTCTCACCTTCCCTCTCACTGTCTCTCTCTGGTGAGTGCACTAGCCCTAAGGGGGGAAAAAAACCTCTTAAATAAAAGAAAACATATATTCACACAAATGCCTGTGTAGAAATGTTCATAGCAGTTTTATTTATAATAAATATTATTTATTATTATATAATATTTCCAAACTGGAAACAGCCCAGGTCAACAGACAAACACACTGTGGTATGTCCACAGAATGGAATACTACGCAGCGATCAACAGTGATGAGCTGACATTCTCAACTACTTCCACAGATCTCAAGAGAATTATGAGGAGTGGAGAAAAAAGTCAATTTCAAAAGGTCACATACTGTATGATTACATTTATGTAACATTCTTGAAATATCATACTTCATTGTTTTGAAGAACAGATTAGCAATAGCCAGTAAAGGTTAGGGATGGGGAGAAGACATAGGTGTGGCTATAAAAGGGTACCAAGAGGGAGTCTTAGGGTGATGGAACAGTTCTATACCATGATTACAGTGGGTTACAAAAACATTTACAAGGCTGCATATGTGATAAAATTGCAGAGCCACACCACACCCACACCAACTGGAAAAGTGATGAAATCTGAATATCAAGGCCTGTGGACTGAACCAAGGTCGGTCTCTTGGTTTTGATAATGTACATAAAAATGTAAGATGTTACTGGTGGGAGAAAGTGAGTGAAGGGCATATTGGGTCTTCTATAGTCATCTTTGCAAGTTTCTGGGAATTAATCGTTTCAAAGTAAACATTTAAAACAAAACAAAACAACAATGACAACAAAAGACTTCTTTAGCTCCTCAGTAAATCTTTAAGTTGTACAATGGGGTTTTCAACAAGTCCATGGAAGATTTGTAATGAAATTTGTATTGATTTCAAAATAAGTTCCATACCTTAATTCCATTTTCCCATGAATTTTCTGGAGTTCCCTTGTATATAAGGCCCTTCTCAATCTACCAAAACTTGTGTCTCTAGCCTGATCTTCAATCATTCTCTGTCCCCACCTCCAGAAAGTTACACTAACTTCTCACATCTCAACAGCACAGTTTAGGCCAGTCCACAATCCATTTCTTTTTGCTCTTTGCATGTCAAACACCTGAACACCAGCTCCAGTGTCTCTTCATACCCAAACCCATACGTGTCTCTGACTGGTCCTAACTGCTTTCCCGTCTTGGTTCCTACAGAATTTCATTAAAATCCCAGGTTCCTCTAAATGATACTATTTGCATGCCTACTTCCTTAACTGGATGACAAACTCCTTAAGAACAGGAACAAAATATGAACCATGTGTCACCTGCTCCCCACCCCCCACGAACACTAAAATGTCTGTGGATTCAATCAAGTAGGGAATCTTGTTCAAGAGAGATGACAAAGGAAGTGATGACACACATGACAGCAACCCTGTCGTGTCAGCGACTGCACATGAACCTGGGTGTAAAGAAAAGATAACTCCGATAGGAATCACTGTTCTTTCTTAGAAACTATTTTGGGGGGGGGGGAACAAAACAAAACTATTGGGACCAGCAGTCTTTCTGGCGAGCGCACACACCCTATAGCAGAAACCTCTCCAAGAATAAAAAATATATATTAGATAGAATTTTCCCAAGTTTCTGCTCACCATTAATTCATCTAATAACATAATTTTCATATAATTAGTTATTAATGAAAAATGTCTCAAAGAGCTCAGACTTTAGAGGCGTGGGAAGCTTAATTCATTTATTATTTTCTCTCTTTTAAAGAAAACATTCTTGGGAACCAGCAGTTAGAGTAATGGCTATGTCGCTGGACTCCCACGTAGTCGACCGCAGTTTGCGTCCTGGACCCCGTGGCTTAAAACTCACGCCGGGCGCGTGTGTGTGCGTGCCCAAGATCCCGAGAGGAGAATGGAGGAGAAGGGATTGTGGCGTGACCATCCCCTGGGGAGTGATTTCTCACTTTCTGTCTCTATGTCTCTCTCTGTCTGTCTGGCGAATGCACGTGCCCTATAGCGAAAACCTCTACAAAAAAACAGCACATGAACCTGGGTGTAAAGAAAAGATAACTCCGATAGGAATCACTGTTCTTTCTTAGAAACTATTTTGGGGGGGGGGGAACAAAACAAAACTATTGGGACCAGCAGTCTTTCTGGCGAGCGCACACACCCTATAGCAGAAACCTCTCCAAGAATAAAAAATATATATTAGATAGAATTTTCCCAAGTTTCTGCTCACCATTAATTCATCTAATAACATAATTTTCATATAATTAGTTATTAATGAAAAATGTCTCAAAGAGCTCAGACTTTAGAGGCGTGGGAAGCTTAATTCATTTATTATTTTCTCTCTTTTAAAGAAAACATTCTTGGGAACCAGCAGTTAGAGTAATGGCTATGTCGCTGGACTCCCACGTAGTCGACCGCAGTTTGCGTCCTGGACCCCGTGGCTTAAAACTCACGCCGGGCGCGTGTGTGTGCGTGCCCAAGATCCCGAGAGGAGAATGGAGGAGAAGGGATTGTGGCGTGACCATCCCCTGGGGAGTGATTTCTCACTTTCTGTCTCTATGTCTCTCTCTGTCTGTCTGGCGAATGCACGTGCCCTATAGCGAAAACCTCTACAAAAAAACAAAAACAAAAACAAAGAAACAAACAAAAAAACATTCTTCAGCAAGTTTTAAGCAAGAGTCATCTAAACATACACCAATCCATATTTACTGCCTTAAATATCATTCATTCTTGAAAAGCCCCTCCACTCACCTCTTTATTAAAGAAAGTGTCTGAGTATCTAAGCTGAAAGATCATGGACTAAGAAAAATCTATAAATAACCTTCTGGTGTCAAAGATTACTCCAAACAAGTTTAGTAACCATGAGTCACTGTTAAACAGCCACGCACAAAAAAGGCTACTCCCTTCCCCCATCTTAAGTATGTCAGCAAACTTATTCCTCTCCCGAAGAGAGTGAATACAGCTATTCAAGTCTGTGAACACACGCATTCACGGCAAACCAGCAAACCAGCTGGGAAACCAGCATCGGCCGAGCAAGGCGGCCATACCTTTATATAGCACATAGTGGGCAAAGAGTGTGTAAACAGTCATTACACACACCACGTCTGTCTGGCTGTTAGCAGTCAAAGAACAATCCCCACCCCACCCGCGTCCCACAGTTACCTAAAAATAAGGACGGCAAGGGTAATCATCTTTTTAAAGCAGTAAGGAAATTAGCTTTGCAAAATTCTCTAAAAGCTATGGTATAGCTCCTAAGGGACGAATCCATGTGTATCACACAATCCTTACTTAATGTGGCAACTGAGTACCATATAAAACACGTAAAAATACCAGCACATTACAAATAAAGGAATAAACAATGTGCTATTTATCATTCTGTCTATGAGATCACAAAAAATGAATGAGAAAATGCCTGTAGATATAACAAATAAAGTAGAAATAGGCACAATTTTACCATGGGCTTGGCACAGCAAAGTGAATTTCACCTCTGACTTGGATGTAACGAGTAACCTAGAACATGACAGCCTTCTTCATCTGGATCGTGAGAACAGACCAGGAAACTATCCTCCCTTAAAATCACACGGAGGCCTCTCTAGGCAACTACAGCACTGCACTGATGTAGGGATGCGTCAGCATTGGAAAGCTTGGAAAGCTTGAATTCCTTCTACAACACTTAATAAGTGGTTACCTAGCCCATGCCAATACATCTCCAGAGATGAGAAACTTGCTACCTTCTGAGGGAGCCAACTTCCTTCCACCTATGATTTTTCCTAATAGCAAGACAAAGTTGGACTCACTCCATTTTACTTCTACTCGCAGGGTGAATTCAGTCTCCTGTCACCATCTGAACCAGGAGGGTCGCATAAAAACATTCTACTAAGCGCTGTAGCAACTCTCTCATCTAACCAAGTTACTCTAAGCAGATCTTCCTATGCTACGTCTCACATCTCCAGTTCATTCAACTGTTTTTCACGGCAGAGTTTTGAATTTCCATACCACCTTGATCACTCCTCTCTCACCACAATCCAGTTTCTCTACATCTCACATGTGAACTTGCACACACACATATTATCACTTTGAATTTAATGGTGTATTTCTATCGTTGCAACCTAGTCTTCCAATAGCCTGGTTACTTTATCACATTATCTATCTTCATGGTATACATATGTGGTTTCTAAACCACATCTGGTCTAGCTGGTACATGGATAGTCTTATTTTCTATTCGTTATAACTGATATAAAACACACTAGATGTTGTTAAAGTGTACAATTTGGTAAGTTTTGACTTAAGCCAAGAAGTCATCAAGATAGTGATCATTTCTATCCTCACCAAGTTTCCTCAGGATCCTTTGTAATCCCCACCCCATCAACACCCTATGCCCACACATCCCTGCCAATTCCAAAGCAACATCACTGACTTCTCTGTAATTATGGATTAGTTTTGTTTTCTTAAGTTTTGTATAAATAGAGCTATATTTATGTTATGTACTCTTGACAGGCTGGTTTCTTTCCTGAAACCCAATTATTCCGAGATCCGCCCATATTGCTGTATAAAGCAGTAGTTCATTCTTTTTTATTGCTGACTAGTATTCCATTATATGGATGTACCACCACTGGTCTACCCACGTACCTGGGCTATTTTATGTTTGGGGCTATTGTAAACAAAGCTCCTAGGAACACTTACGTACAGGTTTTAGTGTGTGCATATGTTTCTTATTCTTTTGGGTAAATTTAGGAGTGGATGGCTTGATCATATAATTGGTTTTTAAACCTAACTATCAAACTGTTTTCCAAAATGGTCATACTACCTTGTATTCCCACCAGCAGTTTCAGTTGCTCTGGATTCTTGCCAACATTTGGTGTATGACTTGTATTATTATTATTATTATTATTATTATTATTATTATTATTATTTTGGAGAGGTTTTTGCTATAGGGCATGTGCGCTCACCAGAAAGACAGAGACAGACAGAAAGCGAGAAATCACCTCCGGGTGGCAGGGGGGATGGCCATGCCGCAATCCCCTCTCTTCCATTCTCCTCTTGGGATCTTGGGCATGCACGCACACATACCTGGAGTTGAGTTTAAGCCACCGGGTCCAGGACTCGAACTGTGGTTGACTACATGGGAGTCTGGTGACATAGCCATTATGCCAACTACTGGTTCCTGTATGATTTGTATTTTTAATTTTAGCTAACCTAACAGCTGCATAGTAGTTATCGCATTGTGGATTTACTCTGCAATCTCCTAACAATTAACATCTTTGAGTCCTTATTTGCTATCTGCATCTTTTCTTTGGTGAATGCCCAAATTTTACTGGATTATTTTTTTATTGTTGAGTTTTGAGAGTTCTTTATATATTCTGGATTTTAACAGTGTCTTTTGAAGAGCAGGTTTTATTGTTTTATTTTTCTTTATTTTTAAAAAAACGAGGGATAGTGGGTCGAGAGAGAAAGAAGCATTTTTTTCCCCTAAAACAGTCTTGTCATGTCACAATCCTCTAGCCCCAGCTTCCCAATTAGCTAGAATTACAGATGTGTGCAACTGCAGATTGGCCCAGGAACTGAACCCAGACCTCCCATGCAGCAATAATTCAATCTGTGTGCCACCATGGCTGGGCTGGGTTTTCATTTTGATGAGTTCTGATTTATCAATTTTTTTCTTTTATGGGTTGTACTTTTGGTGTCATATCCAAGAATTCTTAGCCTAACTCAACGGCACAACGATTTTCTTTTTTGTTCTAGAAACTTTATAACTTCGGGTTTTATATTTATCAAAAGCTATGTGATTCAATGTGAGCTGATTTTTATATGTGATATGAGGAGTGAGTCCAGCGTTTTTGTGTGTACATCTGGCTACTGAATTATTTCCACACAAATTGTTGAACTGACCTGACCATCCTCTCTGCAGAACTGCATTTGTACCTTCTTTTAAAAAAAAAATCCCATGTTTACATTCATTTTTGGACTCCCTAATCTGTTCCACTTATCTATTTGTCTTTCTTTATGCTGATACCACTGCTTTAATTACTGTAGTTTTATAATTCTTGAAATCAGACAGTGTGAAGCCTCCAATTATTTCTGTCTAGAGTTATGATTTTTCTAGGTCTTCTGAGCATCCATAATTTTAGAACAAGCTTTTCTATTTTAATAAGCCTGCTGGAATTACACTGAACCTACAGATAAATTCGGAGAGAACTGTTATTTTAATATTATTAAGTCTTCAAACACAGGAATAAACATGCCATCTCCACCTTATTTACAGGTCTTTGATTTCTCTAAGCAATATTTTGTAGTTTTCATATGAGTCTTTTACTCCCTTTATAGATTTATCCCTAAGAATTTCATAGTTTTGATGCTATCTGACCTTTCTCATCTGTCTATATAGGCCAATCCAAATACAAAGTTGTCTTATTTATTTTTTTAGAAGTACTTACTTAATTATTACTATTATTTTAATTTACAATAGGGCTTATGCACTCACCAGAGAGAAAGAGAGAGGCAGAGGGACATACAGGGAGAGAAAGCAAGTCTGGGACTTGAACCATGGTCGGTCACATGAGAATCCAATGTCCCAATCACTATGCCACCTGTTGGCCCCCAAAGTTGGGTTATTCTTGATCGCAGGGACAAAATGACTTCTTCCATTATGTGTAATGCTAGATAATGCCAGCAGTAGGGTTTTTTTCGGTGTCCTTTACCAGACTGAACCCATTCTCTTTTATTCCTAGTTGGCTGAGAGTTTTTATCAGGAGTAGATGACTTTTTTTTTTTTTGGAGAGGTTTTTGCTCTATGGCACGTGCGCTCACCAGAAAGACAGAGAGACAGAAAGCAAGAAATCACCCCCCAGGGGGGATGGCCACGCCACAATCCTTTCTCCTCCATTCTCCTCTTGGGATCTTGGGCACGCACGCACACGTGCCTGGCTTGAGTTTAAGCCACCGGGTCCGGGACTCGAACCGTAGTCGACTACATGGGAGTCCAGCGACATAGCCATTACACTAACTGCTGGTCCCCAGGAGTGGATGACTTAAAAAAAAAAAAACCTTTTGACATACAGTTATTCATTTAGTGAATTATATTAATTGATTTCTCCATGTTAAACAGGCCTTGCCTTCTAGGAATAAGCCCCACTTGGTTGCGATATGTTATCCAGTAGATACAATTTGCTAAAATTTAGTTGATAATTTCTGCATCTATGATCACGAGATACTAGTTTATATTTCTTTCCATATATACTGTGTAATTTTGGTACTGGATAAAATTTATGCTACAATTTAAATGTCTATGTAATCATCCAAAATTCATGTTGGAACTTAATCTGCAAAGCAGCTATATTAAGAGTGGGGGTCTTAGGGGCCGGCAGGTGGTGTGGTAGTTAAGGGCGCTGAACTCCTCCATGGCTAACCGCAGTTAGCGTCCGGACGTGGTGGCTTGCTTTCTCCAGAGATGAGAAATTTGCTACCTTCTGAGGAAGCCAACTTCCTGAGAAAGAAAGAGAGAGAGAGAGAAAGAAAGAGAGGGAGAGAGGGAGGGAGGAAGAAAGGAAGAAAGGAAGGAAGGGAGGGGGGAGAGAGAGAGAGAGAGAAAGAAGAAAAGAACAGAAAAAAGAAAAAAATGATTCTTAAAAAAAAAAAGAGTGGGGACCTTTAGGAAGTGATTAGGTGGAGTCCTCATGGATAGGATCAGTGTTAAACAAAAGGCTGCAAGGAACGAATTAGGTCCCTTTGCCTTCCATCTTCCACCAGGTGAGGACACAGCAAAAACGTACCACCTGAGGGACCAGCAGTTGGCGTAATGGCTGTCGCTGGACTCCCATGTAGTCGACCATGGTTTGAGTCCTGGACCCGGTGGCTTAAATTCACGCTAGGCACATGTGCGTGCATGCCCAAGATTCCAAGAAGAGAATGGAGGAGAAGGGACTGTGATGTGGCCATCCCCACTGGGAGGTGATTTTTCGCTTTCTGTCTGTCTCTTTCTGGCAAGCACATGCCCTATAGCAAAAAGCTCTCAAGAAAAAGAAAAAGAAAAAGAAAAAGAAAAAGAAAAAGAAAAAGAAAAAGAAAAAGAAAAAGAAAAAGAAAAAGAAAAAGAAAAAGAAAAAGAAAAAGAAAAAGAAAAAGAAAAAGAAAAAGAAAAAGAAAAAGAAAAAGAAAAAGAAAAAGAAAAAGAAAAAGAAAAAGAAAAAGAAAAAGAAAAAGAAAAAGAAAAAGAAAAAGAAAAAGAAAAAGAAAAAGAAAAAGAAAAAGAAAAAGAAAAAGAAAAAGAAAAAGAAAAAGAAAAAGAAAAAGAAAAAGAAAAAGAAAAAGAAAAAGAAAAAGAAAAAGAAAAAGAAAAAGAAAAAGAAAGAGAAAGAGAAAGAGAAAGAGAAAGAGAAAGAAAGAAAGAAAGAAAGAAAAAAGAAAGCTGAGACAAGGCCCTTACTAGATCCTAAAACTGCCAGCCTTGATTTTGGACTTTCTAGACTCCAGTGCTGTTAGAAAAGAATTCTTTTTAAAATAAATTATCTAGCCTCAGATATTTTGATACAGCAGTACAAACGGACTAAGACAGCTGACCTCACAGAATGAGTTAAGAACCTTTCTTTCCTCTTACGTTGTCTGGAAAAGTTTATGTCAGAATTGTGTTGTTTCGTCCTCAAACATTTGATCAATCTCCAATAAAACCACCCATCTGGGCCTAGAGTTTTCTTTGTGAGAATGTTATTAACTAAATTCTCAATTACTCTGATATAGACTTATTTGGGTCATCTCTTTTTTCAGCGAACTTGGGCAGTTTGTGTCTAGGTAATTTTCATCTCAATTGTCAAATTTACTAGCACATGCTCATAATATCTTGTTATTACCTTTCTAATATCTGTAGAATCTATATTAACTCTCTCATTCCTGACAGTGGAAACCTTTGTCTTCTCTCTTTTTCTCCTGATAAGCCCTAGCTAAAGTTTATCAGTTTTACTGATCTCCCCAATCAGTTTTTTGTCCCCCCCATTATTTTTCCTGATTTCTGCTTTGATAGTTATTTTCTTTCTCCCGCTTATTTTGTGTCTAATCTGTTCTTCTTGTAGTTTAAGGCAGACACACAGACCTTTCTTCTTTTCTAATACAGGTGCTATAAATTTCCTTGAGTAATACTCTGGCAGGATCCCACTAAATCTGAAGTGTTTTTTCCTTTATATTCCATTTAAACTACATTCTAATATCCTCTTTGATCCATGAGTTGTTTAGAAGTGTAATATTTTGTTTCTAAATATTTGGGGATTTTATAAGGATCTTTCTGTTTTTGATTTCTAATTTAATTCTACTGTAGTCACAGAATATATGTTGTATAACTTTAACCTTTTAAGTGTACTGAGACTTCTTTTTATGGCCCAGAATATGGTCTACCTTCATAAACGCTCTATGTGCACTTCAAAAGAATGTGTAGGTGTGTTCTCCTGTTGCTGAGTGTTCTATAAATGTCAATCGGGTCGAGGTAGTTGACAGTATCATTTTGGCCTACTAGAAAATCCTGCTGATATTCTGTCTACTTATTCTATCAAGGATGGGGAAAAGGTGGTTAGATTCTGGATTTTTTTTTTTTTTTTAAAGATAAAGGAGATGGATCTGTTGATGAACTGGATTGGGGGGGGGGTGGTGGAAAGGAATCACTGATAATTCTTAAGACTTCTGGTTTGAAAAGCTAGAAGGACAGAGTTCCATTAAGCATGATTATGAATTCTAGAAGTGGAACAAATTTTTTTTTTTTGGAGAGGTTTTCGCTATAGGGCACGTGCACTCTCTAGAAAGAGACAGACAGAGAGAGAGAAAGCGAGAAATCACCCCCTGGGGGCATGGCCTTGCTGCAATCCTTTCTCCATTCTCTTTTCAGGATCCTGGGCACGCATACACATGCGCCCGGTGTGAGTCTAAGCCACCGGGTCCGGGACTCAAATCGCAGTCGACTACATGGAAATCCAGCGACATAGCCATTACGTTAACTGCTGGTCCCAGTGGAACAGATTTTTAAGGTATATGCTTTCTTCAAAATAGAGAAGAATTCCTATATGTCAAGTTCCAAAAAGATCTTGCTGTAATCTAAATAGATTCACTTTACTCTTAAAAAAATAACAATAATTTGGAAAGAAATGTCATCTAAACTGAATTCCATTCCTCTACCTGTTAACTATAAACTAAGTAGTTTGTGAGTGCCTGAATCACTCCTGCGGTTCTCTCCTGTAGACTTGGCATACATCCTGGTGGACATACCCCTGCACAGTTGACACTTTGTCCATTGGTACAGTTACTGATATGTAGGTGATATACCGTTATCAATACATACATATAAATCTATGAACTGCATTTTCTAGATACTTCTGACTGGCATTTAAGGAGGCTAAGAATATTCTATTCATTTAGTCAAGCTAATATATTCTCATTTTCCATTGATTCTTTTACACTTTACATACATTTATGAGTATTTTGGCATTATAATTTTCCCTCTTTATTTTCAGTAGCTATTTTTTTCTTTTATTTCTAAACCATTTCTTTATGTAATGACTAGAATTTCCAGAACAATGGTAAATAACAGGTCATAGAAAGCACCTTTGTTTAGTGGAACTGTCACGTTTTTAGTATGATGCAGAAATTTTGTTCATGGTTTTAAACATGGCAATTAGATTTTCATTTAATGTTTTTAGGTCTCAGTTTCCTCTTCACCATCTGCTTTAGTTGCTACTTCCTTCTGAATACTGATAAAGCGGATGAGAAATGTCAGGGTTTTCCCCTCCTAGTCATAATCTATTTCTGCATGGGCTGCTCTTCAGAGCTGTCCCTTCCTTTGAACTGAAATTTGTTTTTCATAAATTTGACCATTTTTCTTAGCTTTGTTTATCCGAATAGCAAGAGGTCTATTCTTGCTTACTGCTGGGTCAGAGCAGGCATTCCCGACCTCAGCATCACCGACACACTGGGCCAGATCATTCTTGCTGCTGTGGGGCTCCCCTGGGTGGAGCAGCATCTCTGGCCTGACTAACTAGATGCCTGAGGCAGCCCTCTCCGAGTGCCACAACCAGCATCTCCTCACATCGCAAGTGTCCCCTGGAAGGGCACAGTTCTGGCTGCTAAAAATCACTGCTTTAGTCAAGTACATGATATGGATTCCAAGGAACCAAACTTGCCTTCTAACACTCTTTCTAACACTCTAAGACTTATCTTCAATGCCACCTCTTCACAATTCTCCCTTCTCGACTCATCTAACTTTGGACAGTCCCTCTATCTGCAGCCACTCACACATATATACCTTCCATTAACTATGAAAGTACGTCTCAGTATGTGGACCCATGGGGTCCAAGGACCCTTCAAAGCATCAAAACTGTTTTTGTATACTACTAAGACATTATTTGCCTACTCCCAGTCTATTGCTCTTTGTATAAACCACACCTTGGGACAAATCAAGGCAGTGATGCCAAAGTGTACTAGCATCATTTTAGTCTTCCACACCATGTGCTCAAAAAAGAAAGCCAATTTCATTTAAAAATGCTTGTGAGAAAGCAGTAAAAAGTTATTAATTTTATTAAAACTTGACCTTTGAGGACACGGACAAGTGCAAAGTACGGGCAGAGTACCTTCAGCTCCTTGTAGAATATAACTGGCTTCCTAAGGAAAAGCACTTACATGACTGTTTAAGCTCTAAGCTGAATAGCCACTTTCTTATGGAAGATCATTTTTACTTGGAGGGAAAACTGACAAATTACTCTGACTCGGTTATCTGGCAGACACTTTCTTGAAATTGAATGAAGCAAACCTGAAACTTCAAGGAAAACAATTTGCCAAATTTCAATTCTGAAATTTGAAAATCTCAATAATAAGTAGACCACCGCCCAAAGTACTTAAGACTTCTCTAATGAGATCAACATTTAAAAATGTGAGTTTTTATACTGTATTATACAGTATATATATAATGTCAACATTTGGAAGATCTAAGTCAGTGATCCAATACTTTCCAAATGATGCATGTTATAAAATCATACACCTTTTGAAAAGATCCTTTCAAAGTACAAAGTATGAAAATTTTATTCATATACTTTCATAGTCTGTATTGTGAGTAAGAAACTATCAATTGTCAAATTTTGATAATGAAAAAGTACTCAAAATTATCTGAAATTTTGGCTACCTGGTGATGTGGTGGATAAGGCAGCTGGATCCCATGGAGCCTACTGCATGGTTTGAGTCCCAGACTCCGTGGCTTGAAAAATGGTGTGTGTGTGTGTGCATGCGCGCACACGCACATGCACGCATGCCCAAAATCCCAAAAGGAGAAATGAAAGAAAGTCCCTTCGGACTGTGTGTGATCATTTCTCATGGAGGAACTTTATCCCTCTCCCCCTCTTTGTCTCTCTCCAACAAGAACTTGTGCCCTCTAGCAAATTTAAAAAAAAAAAAAGAAAGGAAAAACATATTATCTAAGAGGCTATTAAAATATTCCTCTTGGGCCATGTCCGTAGCCTAGCGGTTGAGGGAGACAAACCCACAGCTCATCCAGTTTGAACCCTGGCCCTAGCAACTTAGAAGAGGGCGCGGTGGCGCCAGCCCTATGGCAAAAATCTATGGAGGCTGGAGGATTGCGGCATTGAGTCCATCTCTCTCTCTCTCTGTCTCTCTCAACGCGCACGATTTTTGGGAACCAGCAGTTAGCATAATGGCTATGTCGCTGGACTCCCATGTAGTAGGCTGCGGTTCACGTCCTGGACCCGGTGGCTTAAAACTCACGCCGGGCGCGTGTGCATGCGTGCTCAAGATCCCGAGAGGAGAATGGAGAAGGGATTGCGGCGTGACCATCCCCCCTGGGGGGTGATTTCTTGCTTTCTGTCTCTATGTCTCTCTCTGTCTGTCTGGCGAGCGCACGCGCCCTATAGCGAAAACCTTTCAAAAAAAAAAAAAAAACCAACTTAGAAGACACTCTGGGGCTGTAGTGCACGGCTAGTATCCTGACAGGATAGAGAAATGGGGGAGAAGAAATTGGGGCATTACTCTCTGAGAGGACAGTGATTTCGCCCTCGCTGTTTCTCTCTGGTGAGCACATATACCCTCTGACAATGGGAAAACAAAACAACATACTCCTCTCTTGTCCAACTATGTACTTATATGAGGCCAGATTTTCTTTATATGCTTCAACTAAAATGATGTATGGCAGGAGACTGAATGCAAATACAGATACAAGAAACCAGTTGTCTTCTATTAAAGAAGACATTCAAAGAGGCAAAACTTTTAAAACAAGCTACCCTTTCTCATTAAGTTTTTTTCTTTTGGACAATGTGGTTATTTTTAATAAAAATATGTTATTTATATTGAGATGTAATGATCTATTATTACAAATGAATTAAAAAATTTTAAATGTGGGACCAGCAGTTATTGTAATGGCTATGTCGCTTAACTTCCATGTAGCTGACAGCGGTTCGAGTCCCAGACGCAGTGGCTTAAACTCACGCTGGGTGCATGTGTGTGCGTGCCCAAGATCCCGAGAGGAGAATGGAGAAGGGATTGCGGCGCGGCCATCCCCTTGGGGGGTGATTTCTCGCTCTCTATCTCTCTTCTCTCTCTGTCTGACGAGTGCACACACCCTATAGCAAAAACCTCTCAAAAAAATTTTTTTTAAATGTTTCCATTTTAATTTTTAATAGAGTAATGTTAATATATAACCTATCTACACAAAGCTTTTAAGTCCTCAATAATTTAGGAGCGTAAAGGGGATTTAGAGACTAAAAAGTTTTATCATCCCATCAGCCCGTTCTATTATTTTGCAGTATTTAACATCACCTGAAACTCTTTTTCCGGTTATGTGCTTACCCGTTTACATCCATCTTTCTCACTTAGAAAGAAAGCTCCAAAGAGCAGAGAACTCGTCTGCCTTCTTGAGCACTCTAGCCCCAGTGCCTACAAGTTGGCCCAGCACATAGGTGCTCAATATTAATTTGATGAACAGAGTATATTTAATATGGACAGTACATTTAGCCAACAGACAAAAGAGGATGGAGTACTTTTAATTTATGGCACATACATATTATCCTTTCAATGATTAGCAGTTTCAGGATAAAGATGAAGACATAGTCAATGGGGTAGTCCATTCTGCAGGACCCATTCTCTCTCACACTGCTTCAGCCCAGTAGGCTGGCACCAAGCACAGGTGCCACTCCTGCTTCTTGAGAACTGAAGCTGCCTCTGCCTCCTGCAAACCTCGTGGACCTTCAGGACTGCAGGGTGCCTCCTAAGGCTGTAGATGTCCAGCAGTGCATGGGAGGCCAGGCTGTGCATGCTGAGTTAGCAGGTGTTACTGTGGCTCAGTCAAATGTCCCCTCTAACTTCCTGAGCACATTTGGTTCTAGTTTCTAGGGCTAGACTTTTCATATTTTTATATCTCATTAAGCACTTCAATAAAAAGGGAAAAGTACTTGAATCTACAATTCAACTTGGCTTATCTAGAAATTCTCTCAAAACCTATGTTCTCATATTACAAACTATTTCAATTAGCCTGATTTCCTAGACCAAAGGGCATTAAAAATACCAAATAGAATGGAATAATGAAAGGAAGCTGTTAAGAATAAGATCAGCTAGCAGCACACACGAAAAGGTACTAATAAAATGATAAATGAAATACAGGAGCAGAAATAATAACTCATGAGCATAAAACCCAGAACTTTTAGAAATAATCATACACCCCCTAAAC
Organism: Tupaia belangeri chinensis; assembly: GCF_000334495.1. Lineage (NCBI taxonomy): Eukaryota > Metazoa > Chordata > Mammalia > Scandentia > Tupaiidae > Tupaia > Tupaia belangeri. Next base: position 111,606 of record NW_006209227.1, on the reverse strand, counting down.
GAACTTGAAAGCATCTACAGTATACTGCAGTATAATATTCATAATGAGAATCCCAAGTTAAATGGCGATTACAACATTCCATCTAAAAAGTAAAGAAAGCATCAAATATCCCTGAGGATTTCAATGAAAAAGTAAGTATAATAGATAAAAATATTTTTTTAAGTCTCCTCTATCCCTTCATAGACACCTAGAGACAAATCCTTATCCTCTGCTAATGTGAAATTTGAGTTATTTAGAATTATAATTTCTGGGGACCAGCAGTTGGCGTAATGACTATGTCGCTGAACTCCCATGTAGCCGACCGCGGTTCGAGTCCCGGACCCGGTGGCTTAAACTCACACCGGGCATGCCCAAGATCTTGAGAGGAAAATGGAGGAGAAGGGATTGGAGCGAGGCGATCCCCCCAGGGGGTGATTTCTCACTTTCTGTCTCTCTCTCTGTCTTTCTGGCGAGTGCATGCATCCTATAGCAAAAACCTCTCTTAAAAAAAAAAGAATAACAATTTCTCTGAAAGTTACTTGAACACAGAAAGCTTACTACACTGAAGAGTATATAGTATGCCATCATTTTTGTATGAAAAGAATAATATGTTTATTTCTTTTATTGGGACAAAGAAACATAAACGATAATATAGTGGTTATTTATCAGGTAGAAAGAATAGTCAGGGGATGTAATATTTCCCAGTGTTGGAACCAGCAGTTAGCGTAATGGCTACGTCACTGGACTCCCACGTAGTCGACCGCGGTTCGAGTCCTGGACCCGGTGACTGAAACTCACGCCGGACGTGTGTGCGTGTGTGCCCAGGATCCCGAGAGGAGAATGGAGGAGAAGGGATTGCAGCGTGGCCATCCCCACTGGGGGGTGATTTCTCGCTTTCTGTCTCTCTGTCTCTCTCTGTCTGTCTGGCGAGCGCACGCGCCCTATAGCAAAATCCTCTCTAAAAAAAGAAAAAAAAAATGACCCAGTGTTTACGATTTTGATATCCAAAATATGGGACTGGATGGGTAATTTATACCTAAAGGAAAAAAATTTTTAAAACTAAAAACCATTCTAAAATGAAGTTTTATTATATTATTAAATATTTTCTATATCTTACTATAGGTAGGCAAGAAATTGTCTAATATTTCCAAGAAAGATCTATAGTAAGGTTGAATTACAAAAATTTTCACAAACTGTAGATTGTTTTCAATGAAGGAGTAATATACCAACCCAACAGCTTGTAATCACAAATTTGTTTTTCTTAAAGACAGAGTCTCACCGTGTGGGGATCCTCCTGCCTCCGCCTCCTGAGTGGCTGGGACTACAGGTGCGCACCACCATGCCTGGCTTTTAAGGTGGAAATCTCTCTCACACTGCTTCAGCCCAGTAGGCTGGCACCAAGCACAGGTGCCACTCCTGCTTCTTGAGAACTGAAGCTGCCTCTGCCTCCTGCAAACCTCGTGGACCTTCAGGACTGCAGGGTGCCTCCTAAGGCTGTAGATGTCCAGCAGTGCATGGGAGGCCAGGCTGTGCATGCTGAGTTAGCAGGTGTTACTGTGGCTCAGTCAAATGTCCCCTCTAACTTCCTGAGCACATTTGGTTCTAGTTTCTAGGGCTAGACTTTTCATATTTTTATATCTCATTAAGCACTTCAATAAAAAGGGAAAAGTACTTGAATCTACAATTCAACTTGGCTTATCTAGAAATTCTCTCAAAACCTATGTTCTCATATTACAAACTATTTCAATTAGCCTGATTTCCTAGACCAAAGGGCATTAAAAATACCAAATAGAATGGAATAATGAAAGGAAGCTGTTAAGAATAAGATCAGCTAGCAGCACACACGAAAAGGTACTAATAAAATGATAAATGAAATACAGGAGCAGAAATAATAACTCATGAGCATAAAACCCAGAACTTTTAGAAATAATCATACACCCCCTAAACGAACTTGAAAGCATCTACAGTATACTGCAGTATAATATTCATAATGAGAATCCCAAGTTAAATGGCGATTACAACATTCCATCTAAAAAGTAAAGAAAGCATCAAATATCCCTGAGGATTTCAATGAAAAAGTAAGTATAATAGATAAAAATATTTTTTTAAGTCTCCTCTATCCCTTCATAGACACCTAGAGACAAATCCTTATCCTCTGCTAATGTGAAATTTGAGTTATTTAGAATTATAATTTCTGGGGACCAGCAGTTGGCGTAATGACTATGTCGCTGAACTCCCATGTAGCCGACCGCGGTTCGAGTCCCGGACCCGGTGGCTTAAACTCACACCGGGCATGCCCAAGATCTTGAGAGGAAAATGGAGGAGAAGGGATTGGAGCGAGGCGATCCCCCCAGGGGGTGATTTCTCACTTTCTGTCTCTCTCTCTGTCTTTCTGGCGAGTGCATGCATCCTATAGCAAAAACCTCTCTTAAAAAAAAAAGAATAACAATTTCTCTGAAAGTTACTTGAACACAGAAAGCTTACTACACTGAAGAGTATATAGTATGCCATCATTTTTGTATGAAAAGAATAATATGTTTATTTCTTTTATTGGGACAAAGAAACATAAACGATAATATAGTGGTTATTTATCAGGTAGAAAGAATAGTCAGGGGATGTAATATTTCCCAGTGTTGGAACCAGCAGTTAGCGTAATGGCTACGTCACTGGACTCCCACGTAGTCGACCGCGGTTCGAGTCCTGGACCCGGTGACTGAAACTCACGCCGGACGTGTGTGCGTGTGTGCCCAGGATCCCGAGAGGAGAATGGAGGAGAAGGGATTGCAGCGTGGCCATCCCCACTGGGGGGTGATTTCTCGCTTTCTGTCTCTCTGTCTCTCTCTGTCTGTCTGGCGAGCGCACGCGCCCTATAGCAAAATCCTCTCTAAAAAAAGAAAAAAAAAATGACCCAGTGTTTACGATTTTGATATCCAAAATATGGGACTGGATGGGTAATTTATACCTAAAGGAAAAAAATTTTTAAAACTAAAAACCATTCTAAAATGAAGTTTTATTATATTATTAAATATTTTCTATATCTTACTATAGGTAGGCAAGAAATTGTCTAATATTTCCAAGAAAGATCTATAGTAAGGTTGAATTACAAAAATTTTCACAAACTGTAGATTGTTTTCAATGAAGGAGTAATATACCAACTCAACAGCTTGTAATCACAAATTTGTTTTTCTTAAAGACAGAGTCTCACCGTGTTGGGATCCTCCTGCCTCCGCCTCCTGAGTGGCTGGGACTACAGGTGCGCACCACCATGCCTGGCTTTTAAGGTGGAAAAAGAAGCACACTGGACTCCCATTTGGCCTAGGCTACAGAGCAGCAGTGCCTTAACAGTGAGCAGCACGTGACTGGGCCATAAATCTTAATTCCATGAGTATTAACTATTTGTCTTTGTAAGACTTAAAAAAGATGGTAGTAGGTACGCAGGTGAACTTTCATTTGAAGATTGGTGTTCTTGGCCTCAGCATTACTGACAGTTTGGGCCAGATAATTCTTTATTGCGGTGGGTCTGTCTTGTGTTTAGCAGTATCTCTGGCCTGGACTAATTTAATTAGTCTCTGGACTAATGCTAAATAAAATATGGAGGTAAGATTTCACTGTAATCAAAAGCTCATTCAATAAACAGAAGGCGTTCAGTCCATGAGAGTAGGTGCCAGGGAGGGCCCGGGGAGGTCGGAAATGATGATGCACTGCTCAAAGGACTCATGGTCTAGTAGAGACAAAAGACAACATAGACAAAATCAGACTGAAGAGGGCAGCAGTTCTGACACTTCCAAGTCAGATGCCCAAAGATGCCGAGATTTGTTCTGGGAGCAGAGATGGGGCAGGAGAGAGAGCATGCTAGGAAACCATCTAGGGGAATATGTATGAGTAGTTTTCAAAATAATGGGGGTTTGGTAGAAACGGGGTGGGAAAGAACAAGATTCCAGGCAAGAAGTACAAGACAAAGGAATTAAAACAATGTACTCAATTATCTGACTTAATTCAACTGAGAGTGCTGGAGCCTACAGAATAAGCGAAGGAGAGATTTTAATTCAACTAGAGAAGCAGAGACCAGATCACAAAGGGTCTTGTGTGCCATGAGAGGACTCTTTACTAAAAGTTCAAAGTGGGAGAGATATTCTAGAAAGCGCAGCAAGAAGGCTACTTCTAGCATACACGAGAAAGATTATGAGGATCTTCAAGTAGGAGTGAAGTGAGAATTGACCTATAAACCCTCTAGGAGGCAGGACACATATAGTTAGTACAGAATGAGGCTTCAGGAAGAGGGGCAAGACAAGATGAAAGATAGGGCCTGCACTGTGGTGATTGGCTGGAGGGAGATGCTCAGCCTGGTTTCTGCGAAAGCAGAAGGAAAGCCAGAAGAGGGATTCTTGCAGGACGACTGGCAGACAAAGCACTGATACTGAGAATCAGATAAAATAACGTCAATAATGAAATAAATACAATTCAAAAGAAATTGAAAAGCTGACTGAAATACTGAGAAAAGGTTTGAAATATGTTAAGACACCAGTACAGGAGAAAACTTGCATTTCAGAAGCAGCAGCAGGTGCCACTCTGTGTTTTCAAAACCCCCCAAAAATCCAAATTGAAGTTCATGGATTGTTTTAAATATTACCTCGTAATCTGTTTTACATTTGCTTCCAATAAAAAGATTTAACATATAAATTTAAAACTATGTAAGTAAATATGCACATACCTTCTCTGCCTTTTTGTCAGAAATGTCTTGCTTTTCCAGAACGGCCATGCTCTCCTTCAGGTTCTTCACGATGTCTGCTGGGGATTTGTGGGACTTCCCGAACGGGAACGGCATGGCGGCAACGATGTGGGCCTCTGCTGCGCTCTGCCTGCTCTACCTGGAACACAGCACAAGGCCCCCATGAGGAAAGTGGGGTCAACAGGAGACACACTTTCTAAATCCCAACCTAGCAAGAAAACAAGCATTTAAAGAAAGTCATTTTTACATGGCTTTCAAAATCAGTAGGAACTGGGAATCCCACCAACACATTCAGGAAGTGACAAGACAGATGTCTTGGAATTATACTGATAGAACACTTTTTCCCCCTAAGTTTTTGCCATAGGGTGGTATGTACTCGACAGAGAGAGACAGGAAAAGTGAGAAATGTCATCCCCAGGGGGATGGCCATGCTGCAATTCCTTCTCCATTCTCTCTGAATTTGGGGCATGCATGTACACACACACACAGCATAATTTTCAAGCTGTTGGGTCCAGGTCTCGAACTGTGGTCGGCCATGGGAGTCCACTGCCTTAACCACCATGGCACTTGCTATCCCCAAATAACTATTTTTAAAACAATTTTTTTCCCTTTTCAAATCATCTGCTCTCCTGACCACCCATCTGAGGGGGAGCAGCTCCACTCCCAGCCCGAGGCTAAGCACTTTAGTCCATCATCCCCCGGAATCTCTTCAAACAACCCCCTGAGGGACACCGTCACTCCCATGTGTGAAGGTGGGCAAAGTTGAGAATCTGGCTCACGGTACTAAGGGGTAAATAACTCAGGTCTCTCTTGATCCAAAGTGTCCTTTATCACCACACCACACCTCCAATTAGTAAGGCTGTCTATTTCACAGATGAGGAGACTGACGTAGAGACAGGAAAAGAACTCAGTCACGGAGCACGAAGACAGGCCTCCTCCCGGTCTCACCAATGCACCTTGGCACCCAGGAGGCTGGGCGGAGACGGAACACACTCCTTGGCACCCTGCTTCCTATCCAGTCAGACAAAAGGCCTCAGGGCTGGAGAGAGCCCTGGATGGCGCCTTGGACAAATCTCCCATTAGCTCCTCAAAACCCCATGTGACAGTTTCAATGTGTACCTTTCTGCCTGGACGTGACCGTCTTCTATGGAAGAACTCATAATAATGAACTCCTGGAAGTTCCTAACTTTTTGTGGGTGACAGAAAACAACATTTCAACCACATAAACCACAATGTTACATCATCCAAAAGGAGGACATGCGACTATTACAGGATGCCACTGTGGAAATATGAAGTTAACAAGAAAAACAATGGAAGTTTGTCTTGAGGACACATTGGAGGTTAAAATTTCTTTCACTAAATAAACTAAAGAAAGTTAAACACCTGGGCCTTAAATTGTCTCAGTAGCAGATACCAGGATACACTCTTCAGAGAACCTAGAAGAGCACTTAGATCAGTGGCTTTCAAATAGTGAGTTCCAATATCCACGTACTGATATGGAAATAGCTCTAGGATATATTGTTAGATTACAGAAGTCAGAATACAGTACATAAAGCAATCTGTGTATAAAAACAGAAAAAGTAACCTGTATCACCTGGTAGATATATATTATAATAAAGCTCTGGAAGGATACACGTAAGTCCCCCAAGAGTGGTCTGCTGTCAATATGTGGGGATGTTTAGAATGGGAAATGGGATAGTGAAAACAGTTAGGAGGAAAATCTTCACAATGTGTCTTTATGTGTTGAACAATGAGATTGTCTGATTCATTCTAAGTAAATAAATAAGAAACAAAACCAAAAACAAACAAAAAAACCCAGTGAGTTCTAACCTCTTCTACTATTTAACTGCCCAGATGCCCACTCTCCCCTACACTCTCCTGCCCCAAAGTAGGAAGAAATAAACACCCCAACTCCACTTTGCTCTCCCACACAAAATATCTCCACTGCACAGTACCATGACACTTCTGAACCTGGCCTAAGATTTTGTTTGAAGAAGGACTTGTATTTTTTCCCCAAAGTCTGAAATACAGTAACATACATACCTGTGTGCAAAGAGTACATAAACAGGGAAAAGAGCATGCTAATGTGACGTCTACCATTAAATCATAAACAAGTATACTACTTCTCCACATTTCGATGTGGTCTGTTCTGACCAACCTGTATCCGTAAATATGGCCTATCTCATCATCTATCAGCTGGTGTATCCTCTGTGATCAAATTAAAACCACATCATCATTAATCAAAAAGAAATATCCTCATATGTGCCCTCCACCACTGGTTCTCAAAATTCAAGGATGTTTAAGTCCACTTCTAAATACCTTTTTTCTATGACAAGAAGTTAGGACTGACTATAGGGTAGTCACTCCCACCTAGCAGTTACTTGGCTAGATAGAACACAACTCCCAGATGGTTCTTTTCTATTACTCTTTTTCTTTAAACCTTGGGGGCATGGGTGGGATACAGATTACTTCTCCATAAACATGGTGGGTCACATTCAGATGAGGTCTCTGAAAATATTATCTTCCCATCTGTAACTCTGCAGATAACTGCAGTGATGCTATATATGTCAGTGCTGGGTGGAGGGTGGGAATGTTTAATGGTATTTTGCAGGAAGTGCTACGGTGCTACGCAACGGAGATATTTTCAGCTCTGGCTCTGTGGTAGAAGAGGTGACTTTTCAGGGTAAAGGAGGTTTTAAAAAGTCCTACCACATACCAAATGCTAGTCACTGCAGAAAGAGCACAGCTGTTAAGGAGAACACACAGACAAAATGCTTCTGTGAGGGAAAGGAGGGTATGACACATCATTCCTCTTAATTAATATACCAGGCAGCTACAATTTTATAAAACATAAATTATTAAGATAGCTCTCGGAGGAAACACAGTTTAGTATCAAGTTCCCCAAACAAGAAGTGGACATTCCTCAGCAGGATCCAGTCACAGTGGTGAGGTCATTCATGACATGCTCACATTCTCCCCCAACCACCCTCAACACACACAATACACTATAGTCTTTTATGATTTAGTGTTTTAAATATAGTTAAGTAAAAGTATACAGTTCTTAGAGTGTGAGTGCAGTAACACTCAACCAACCTTTATTATCTTCATTTATGTCTTCAGACACATTAAATTTTTAACTACTCAAGATTTTGGGGGCAAAAACAAGGCAGTAACACTCCCTAAAACTTTTGTGTTGTATCATTTCTGTTTACGTGTAGGTTTGCTATGTACTAAGGTTCAATAACTTTATGCTAATGTTTCATGCCACTCAGTGATCCAATTTGTAAAATAATTAACTGAAAATATAACATTGGTAAAAGGGGCCCCAGCTGCTTTGGGACACATAGCTCTGTAACACACAACAAAAAGCCACATGGCCAATAGCAGGTCATATCTTGAAGTGATCTGAAACACTCCAGGCACTATTGCCCAGGATACTGACTGGCTTGAGGGCTGGGCAAAAGGGATTACATTAATATGCACATTAGCCCACCAGCACACATAAGCAATGTAGGGGGCAAGCATTCCTAAACCAAAAATTTGAGATCTGAAATGCTCCAAAATTTGAAACTTTTTGAACACAGCTGCTTTGGGACACATAGCTCTGTAACACACAACAAAAAGCCACATGGCCAATAGCAGGTCATATCTTGAAGTGATCTGAAACACTCCAGGCACTATTGCCCAGGATACTGACTGGCTTGAGGGCTGGGCAAAAGGCATTACATTAATATGCACATTAGCCCACCAGCACACATAAGTAGGGGGCAAGCATTCCTAAACCAAAAATTTGAGATCTGAAATGCTCCAAAATTTGAAACTTTTTGAACACTGACATGATGCCACAACAGGAAAATTCTGTGTCTGCCTCATGTGACAGGTTGCAGTCAAAACAAAATTTTGCATAAAAGTTCAGGCTATGTGTTTATAAAAAAATAAGTTTTGTGCTTTAGAATTGGGTCTTATCTCTAAGATACCTCATTATGTTTATGCAAATATCTAAAAATTCAAAAAGTCTGAAATCCAAACACTTCTGGTCCAAGAGATACTCAACTTGTATTGATTTTTGTGTTACTAAATTTACACTGAGTACAAGGAAAATTAAAGCAGCTACTGATGTGAAAAACATGTGTATGAATATATTTTTGTCTCTCAAGCAATATGAATGTGTCATATAAGCATTCATTAAAGATGTGGTGAAAGATCCTGAAACAATCAGTTAAACCAGTTAAAAGGATTACCTCTAGGGAGCAAGAAAAGGGTGGGGCTCTGTGTGTGTGTGTGTGTTTTTTTTTTTTTTTTTTTAGTTTGTTTCCTCCATGAGACACATGGAGGAGGGAGGGATAGACAGGGATCCCCAATAGGGTCTTCATAGCATGATTCACACCCCTGTCCCTAGTCTTGGCCAGCCAAGATTATGGACACATGTGAGTAGCTTGCATGTTCAGGGAGGCCTCGGGACTTGAACCGAAGACCTTTTCCATGTAGGTCCAGCAGCATTACCACTGGGCTATTTCCCAACTCCTGGTATTTCTTTTCTTAGAGGTCTTTTTAATCATTCTTTAAGTATATGTGTGTGGTGTGTATAATTTTGATAAACATATAAAAACCAAATTTAAACAAATAAATGGACAAAAATGAAACAATCTATCTTTAATACCTACAAAGAACCATTCATAAAGCATTTGAAAGGAAGTCTGAATGACAGAGAAAAGCAAAGCTGCCAATGTCCCCATCTTATATCTTATAGCCAACAGACGCAGCTGTGTTCTTTAAACTTTGCTGTGATCTACAATATGAAACTGATTTAACATGGACACGCACAAACAGTTAAAACTCTAATACATTCTACTTTATTCAATTCCATTTCTTAAAACACACAGTGACTAAACATATTTTATGAATCACAAAATGATTTTAGGGGTAATAAGGAATTACAGGAAGATCTGAAATAAAATATAAACTTAGTTTTAAAATGAGCTGAGTTTGCTTCAACTCTTGCTTCAAACTCCTTATTCTAATCCATATAAGAAACAGGAATGAATTCCTCACAGAACAATTCGCAACCTTCTGACAATACAGCCCTGTTACAGTGGGCTCTTTGGCCGAACTGCTCTCTCCTATGAGATGGAGCTGGTGCCTCACAAAGGGCCAGGTCCACAGCTCTTCCCTGGTGGTCTATTGGTTAGGATTTGGTGCTCTCAAAAGGCCTGGTCCACAATCAAGCAGTGCCACTCACAGTGCTCTGGGTCCTAGTCTGGGTTTTGGAACTAAGAGTCCCAAGAATATGTAGATGCCCAAGACAGAAGTGGCAATAGTTAATTAAGGGTTAAAGTGGTTAAGACATTTTTTTTTTTTGGAAGTTTTTGCTACAGGGCGTGTACACTAGCCAGAAAGAGAGACAGAGAGAAAGAAATCACCCCCAAGGGGGGATGGCCACACCACAATCCCTTCTCCTCCATCCTCGTCTCAGGATCTTGGGCACGCAGGCACATGCACCCGGCCTGAGTTTAAGCCACCAGGTCCGGGACTTGAACTATGGTCAACTACATGGGAGTCCAGCAACACAGTCATTACACCAACTGCTGGTTCCAAGTGGTTAAGACATCTTTCACCATAACCATCTGCCTTCCTTTCTCATTTCACTTTTATCATCAGCAGTATTTCCTTACATGAGTATTTGAGGGAATTTAAGGGAACATTAACAACAAGATCTCAATGATTAAGGACCTTTAATAGCTCTTCACTGCCCTTAGGATAAAATCCAAATTCTCTACCATGGCATTCTAAGCTTTACCCATGTCTGATTCAGCAAGGCCCTCTGGCCTTTATCACAGAGGACCAAGGACACCAATTCCTTCCTGTTCCCTGAATACACCAACCAATTCTAAGTCAGAGTATCACATTTGCAAATAGAGTAAAATCACAATTTTAAAATCTAGATGGGCAAATATCATATGAAGTTTTCATTATTATTCAACTTTTCTACATTTCAAATTTTTCTTAGTATTGCTTTAAAACAGCCTAAACTATGTCTGGAGTTCACAAAAGAAATGGGTAGAAACGCGTATTACAACTGAAAAATTCATTTAGCTTTCAAATACAACTAATTTTCTCCTGCATCTCCAAAAAAAGTGTTTCATAATAAACCTCAATAAAATCTCTCAGACTGAGATAAAATTATTAATACAACTGGGACAAAGCCAGTCACTGTCAGGGTTACACAGAGGCGGGTTACAAAGGGGCTGTGAAACCTACAGCTACTTTTCCCAAACTGAAGGCAGGCTTGCTCCTCATGTCAATCAGTAGTAATGCTTGAACCCTAAAGGAAAAGAAGTCTGGAAGGAGAAGGCTAACTTTAAAACAAGGTGTGAGTGTGTGTGGGTGTTTGTGTGTCAACCTAACACGTCCCACTTTCATATGAAGTCAGCATTTAGGGCACTGTGTGCAGATCTGCAGGGACACTGGCACCCCCTTAGCCTTCATGCACTGCTCTCCCCTCTTCAAACGTCCTTTATGAACTATTTAATTTTCTCTCCACATTTAATTAAATGAGTCATCTTTACTCTAATGTTGATGTCCTTCTAAGTTCTACCCTTGGCTGTCTCCTTACTCTGTATTCCCACTGGGTGATCTCATCCATGGTTTCAACAACCTGAGATCTATTTCTGGCCCCAGGAAATGGGTCTACACTTCCAAATGCTGCTCCCTATAGACGACCTTCCAGGCCACCCAAGCCTCACCCAAGTCCTGCTTCCTGTTTCATGTTCCCCTTCAGAGTAGATAGGTCCAATGATCACCCAATCATAAAACTTGGTTATCACAACAGAATCTACTCACTTAGCTCTTCTATATGAAATCAATTCACAATTTCAGTCAATTCTATTTTCTAAATCATTCTATCCCCACAGACCCAAGTGTAGACTCAAGTGTAGACCCTTACCATTCACCATGCAGGGCGGGGGAAGAGGGGGGCAATGGAGTAAACTGTTCCTAGGGGACTGTTGTGTTATGAACCCCCCCCCCAAATTCACAGATTAAAAAATGTAATGCCAAACACTAAGAAAAAATAATTTTTTAAAAAAGGAGAGAAAATTAACCCCAATGGAAGTGTTGAAAGGTGTTTAGGTCAAGCAGGCTTTGCCCTCACAAACTGATTAATATCGCCATAAAGATGGCTCCCAGCAATGGGCTCACTGTTCTTCTGCCATGTGAAGACACAGCATTCACCTCCTTTTTGGCCTTCTGCCATCCACCACATGAGGACAAAGCCTTCGCCAGATACCAGATCTTGGACTTAGCCTTCAGAACTGTGAGAAATAAATTTCTTCTATAACTGCTGGGAATATATAGAATACCCAGTGGAAAAATTAAAATCCATAACATATAAGCTATCATATGGTATAGTTCATCTTGTCATCAGTCAGCACCCTGATTGTGGATTTTAGCTTAGAAATAAATTCCTATTCTTTATAAATTTCCCAGAGTTAGGTATTCTGTTATAGCAAAACAGACAGACAGAGCAGGAAT
>NW_006209227.1:83696-99311 GCF_000334495.1 Tupaia belangeri chinensis | reverse complement strand
TAAAAAAAAAAAAAAAAAAAAAGCATTGTTTTTCATCTTGTTGCTCATGTAAGCATTATCTTTCTGCTAGCTTCCTTGTCTTTTGAGAGAGGTTGGAATAATGAAAGTCTGTCCATCACTTAGAGTTAAACTTCTAGCTTTTAAAACACGGCTACATTGTTCATTATACAAATACCTAACATTTAAGGATAACATAGGCAGATAATGAAAAACACCTACAAAGCCTATAGAAACAGCCAGTATCAAGAATTTGGTACATATTCTCATTTTATTTGCTTTATATCTGTGTTTTGTTTTGCTTCTAATGAGAGGGAGAGAGACAAAGGGAGGTGGAGAGAGAGAGAAAAATGGGCTTTTTTAAAAGGTAGTTTAATTTTTTCCATGAGCCAAACAGAGATAGCACCCCTAGCTTTAGCTACCCTGAACATGAGCATATATGCATGGTTGTGTGGTCAGGGAGGTCTCTATGTATGAATCGAGAGCCTTCCCATGTGGTCTGGACCACAGAGAGCCGTGTTTTACCACTCTGGTTCTAGTCCTGCCATGTCACATTGGCCTGCCTCAGCCTCCAGACAGCGAGGACGGAGGTGTGTGTGCTACTGCGCCCAGCCTGCTTCAGGCTGGTTCAATGCCTAAAACTGAATCCAGGCCTCCCTTGCAGCCCCAGTCTTGCAAACAAACATCCTACCTCTTGCACAACTGTGGCTGGGCCTGTACTAGGTATTTTTTTGCACTGGAATTTTTTTTTTCCTAAAACTTAACAAATACCAGAAATGGTTATATTTATTTTATAAAGCACAAAGAATAAAATGCTGCTGTTATATTAATATTCCTAAGAGAACAAAGCTGCACCCCGAGAAAGTGCTGGAGAATATACAGAATGTCCACTGGAAAATAAAAGTCCACATCCTATAAACTTCCATATGGTATGGCTCATCTTTGGCAAACTGACTTCTTTCCGCTGACACAATACATTCCTATTCACCTATGCATGCAGGCCTTAAAAAGTTTATGGAAAACATGTATTATAAAAACCAGGCATGGATTTTAAAATTAATTGCACTAAAATAAACTAGTACTTTAATTACATTTTCCACAAACTTTTAAACATCTCCTTGTATTGACAAATATCTAAAAGTAGTCAAATGGTTCATAGCCAGTCATTCAAAATAGAGAGCGCTCACCACATGTCATAAACTTATGGCATAGTGTGTGTCTGCTCTCAAGACAACATTCTGGTATGTATGGATGTGTTCTGAGACAATACTGAAAAGCTGCTGAATGACAGCACATTCCTAGACAGCTGAGTTCATAAGACTTTACACTTACATGTGTGTTAGATCTGACTCATAAACTTGGTGGTCAAATGCAAAAGTACAAACAAAACACCCCACACACAATAACAAGATTGTTGCATACAAGGACTATTAAGGTAATTAAGCAGTCACGGAAAGAGTGCAATGTATTGACAGTACAGGCACAAACTCATTCTTTTTTAAAGCTTATGTTGTTCATGATAGAGAGCATGTGCACAAGAGACAAGCATCCTTGGCAGGGTCTCACTGGAGAGGGAGCACAGAGGAAGTATCCTTGACAGGGTCTCATCACGCTGTTTCCCTTCCTCTAGTGCTCTTGCTCGTAGGCTCCTGGGCATGCACACATGCACCCAGAATGCTTTCAGGCCAAGCCAGGGACCCAAACCTGCAGTCAGCCATGTGGCTTCCAGCACTGCAGCTCAACTTGGTATTGACCAGGCTGAGCTATGACCCCATTTTTTAGGATAGCTGTTGCTAAAACCTAATACTCTACTTGCAAGGTTAATGTTATTTAAGTCAAATAATTACAGAATATTTACAGATACCACACTGAATGCTAGAATATCAATTTGGTAGTACAATTACATGATGTACAGTAGTTCATTGCATGGGCTTTAAAGATAGCATGAGTTCAAATCTTGGCTTCAGCACACCTTAACCAATGACTTAAGAGACTTTTCTAAGCTCCCTTCCCTCATCTCTAAAAATGGAAAAAAAAAAACCAACTATAACTACCTCATACTGTAGTATAAGAATTAAATTATATGTGTTTAAAGTGCTTAAGCACAGCATGTGCATATGGTAAAATCTGTAGAAATAGTAACAGGATAGTTTTTCCCTACTACCCTTTAAATCTGATTTGTGACTACTGTTTCCAAACTGTTTTGCACTGCACAGGGGCTAGACTATGATGGCTGTGTACTACTCTCCAGACCCAATCAAGTCTCTAGAGTCTGCATGCAGGCTGAGTGACCACCAGCTTTTCCATACATTCCTTCAAGAAAATGCCATGTTTTGGGGGAACCAGCAGGTGGCGTGGTGGTTAAGGCACTGAACACTCCCATATGGATGACAATGGTTCTCTCCTTCGACCTGGGGGCTTTCTCTCTCTCTCTCTCTCTCTCTCTCTCTCTCTCTGTCTGTCTGTCTCTCTTTCTGTCTCTCTCTATGTGTGTGTGTGTGTGTCTGGTCAAAGTAAAAAAAATTTTTTTTAAAAAGAAAATGCCATGTTTTTTAAAAAAAAGTTATTTTAGGCATGTGCCTACGTTTTTCTTTTCAGAACTTTTTTTAAGGATTTTGCCATAAGGCAAATGCACTCACGGGAGGAGAGACAGAGGGGGACAGTGAGAGGGAAAATGAGAAATCACCCTCCTGTGGGAGATGGCCACACAACAATTCCTTCTCCTCTATTCTCCTCCTGGGCTTTTGGGGCACACATGCACACACACCCTGTGTAATCCTCAAGCCTCCAGGTCTCTGATTTGAATCATGGTCAGCCATGTGAAAGTCTAGCACTTTTAACCACCATGCCACCTGCTGGCCCCTTATCAGAACTTTTTTTTTAAAGAGATTTTCAGACTTCAAATATTTTTTAATCATTTCAGACCATTCTGATGGTGAAACACTCTCCATCAACCCTAAAGCAAGATGTACCAGTTACATGTCATATAGATTGTTAGTCTCACTTCTTTAATCTGAAGTATTAAGTAATTCTCTTTTTTTTTTTGTTAATATTAAGTAATTCTTAAACTAAACTAACTTGAATGGCCTTCCCACAAATTAAAATGTTTAGGAAATCATCTTATTTTAAATTAATAGCTTTTGTTTTGAATGAATTACAGGATGAGCACTTAATAAAATGGACTTCATAAATATAATATTTAGAAATACTGTGTTCCTCTAAAAAAAGGCTCTCCACTAATGCTTGCAAGTTTCTTTTACTTATATTAAACAGGAATATCACACTGTGAATGCCTGTGAGGTATGCTGTAAGGCAAAGCTCATTCTTCAGTACAGCAACAAAGCTGGATATACCTGCTTATAGGAAAGGGCTTGGCTTTAGCAGCTGATTTTTTGAGAAAAGTCATTTTACAAGGACTTTGGAAAAGCATCAGCTCTTGTAAAAAGCTATACATTTATTTCACAAACAGGAATTTACGTTAAACCTCAAATACTTACTGAGAAAATCATAATACAATTGTTGATTTTACTGAGGAAATGCAGTCATTATGAATGTCAAAGGCTCAAGTTATGATAATTAAATACAATAGAATATTCCAAGCTGCCTTAAATCCTTCCTGAAACAAGGAAAAATACCCACTTAAACAGTTCTAGAATTTACTTAAAGATATGATTGGAAGAGTCTTAGCCAAACTGAACACAGCTAAGTAACCCTGACAAATTAAGAGCATACCCTGTATTGGAGCTCTGTGAATTCATTCTGCTAAGAGCTGCCATAGTCCCCTGCACCCTCAATGGAGACCTGAATTTTCACTTCTGCAGAAAAAGTCTTCTCCTTTCTTTGTATATAAGGGAACTTCAAAAAGTTCCTGGAAATGGAATTAAAGTACGAGTTCCAAAATTCTTCACATCTCTGCACAGGTTCTTCATGGTGTGATTTCCTAAGTACCTTTGCAAGATCCCTTGTATTCATGTTCTGCCTCAGTTGTGTATGGTTTCGCTAGTGTTTTTTAAGCATCTTTGGTTGTTTAAAAGAAAGGTAATTTGCTCAGGACCAGAAAAGTTCCCATTCGTGGTAGTACTCTTCTAAATGAATTTCTTCGATGACTAAGCAGATGCCAAGCTCTCAATCAGCTTAGTAATTTCATAAACGATGTCGCGCTCAAACGTTAAGGCCCACGTGTCCTTATGTTTCCATTGTTTGCATGAATGTAGCTTGGCAACATGTTTGGTACTTTTGTTGGTAATTTCACACAAAAATATCTTTAATAATATTGTTAAAGTTAATTTTAAGAGAAAATATATACTTTATTCATTACTGGAACTGTCAGGCCACACAAGTGCTTTCCTCAGTCAGCAGGGGGTCATCATGGCCTCTCTCCAAAGGACAGATTATTTTATAGCTACCTTGGCAAAAAGATTCAAGTAATAGGCTTTGAGTCTAATTTCTAGTTGGTTATTTTTAAAAATTAATTAATTTATGTATCTATTGTGATTTTCAAGCTGCCAGGTCCAGGACTCAGACTGCAGTCAGCCATGTGAGAATACAGAGCCTTAACCACCAAACCACCTGCTGGCTCCTCTAATTAGTTATTATATGAGGGGTGTTCAAAAGGTTCATGGAGGCTTGAGGATCACACCAGGTACATGTGAATGCATGCCCAGAATCCCTGGAAGAGAGTGGAGAAGAAGGGAATGTGGTATGGCCATTCCCCCGGGGATGGTTTCTCACTTTTCCTCTCTCTGTCTCTCTCCAGTGAGTACACACACCCAGTGGGAAAAACCTAAAAAACAAACAAACAAAACTGTGTTTTCAAATCCATTTTGTCACAAACCTTTTGAAGTCCCCTTATATATGTCCTTTCCTTTTTAAAAAAAAAAAAAAAAAGAATTATTTTATTTAACTTTATTAATTTATTTTAATGTGACCAGAGAGGGAGAGGGGGAGGAAGAGAGGAAGGGAGAGGGAGAGAGAGAGAAAGTGGGAAAGTAAGAAAGCAAGCCACCAGGTCTGGGACTCAAACTGCAGTTGGCCATGTGGGAGTCCAGCATCCTTAACCATCACACCACCTGCCGACCCCTTCCTTTCTGTGTAGACCTACCCAGTTTTGTTTTTTTTTCTTTCTTTTTTTTTGTAGAGAGGTTTTTCACTATAGGACATGTGCACTCTCCGGAGTCAGAGAGAAAAAGAGAGAAATCACCCCCCCCCCAGAGGGGATGGCCATGCCATAACCCCTTCTCTTCTCAATATTTTGGGCATACATGCACATAAGCCTAGTATGAGTTTTAAGCTGCCAGGTCCAGGACTAGAACTGCAGTTGACTATGTGGGAGTCCAACAATGTAACCATTACAGCATCTGCTGATCCCAGCTTTGCTTTATCTTAGGATTCCAGCCCAATTTGTCCCTAGAAGTCATATCAAATGAGGAAAATGAGCTACAATTCTGTCATCTTCTTTACTAACCCAAATTACCTAACTCTGACAACCACTGAACTCAGCTGTCAGCTTCCTATCTTATAAAAACTGAGGAAAGGATCCCTGGCCTGCCTACTTGACAAAGCTTTCTTCACCAAAGGGATGCTCTGGCCACCAAGGGACCACACAATACTCCACATCCTGTACAACTGACTCCAGAGCAAAATAAAGTTGACGAAGATTCTGGGCATGACTCAAATCAGGCAGCAGTCTTTGAGAGTCAAAACATGAAGACTGAACTCAACAAAAACCCTGTGCCCACTTACGAAGGCATCCAAAGTGCACATGGGCAGCCACTTCCTCACCAGCTGGCCAGCACCAGAACCTGTCAACCCATTTAGTTTTGGTCAATCGACAAATTAAAAATGCTTTTTTCTTGACCTCCTTCCCTTCCCAGACTTCTGAACAATGCTGTGGATCTGCATTGCTGATCACTGATGGCAATGAACATATGCTCATGCCTTTTTTCCATTTGTATCTCCTTAGTAGAACCGTAAGTCTCTACTGCCCATCAGTGTGCTGTATTCAGAGTGTCTTTTTCTTATTGATTTGTAGCTTACTGTATAATTATAAATACTATCCTTGCAGTTGTTACTTTTTTTGCAAATATCTTCTCCTACTCTGCCATTGGCATTTTAATTTTGTTACTTAATGTAGAGTTTTCGTTTTCTTATAGCTTATCTATAAATCTTTTTCTTTGCATGTTGAATAAAAACACAAGATTTTATACTTATAGATATCAAATATATTTACAATTAAACTACTGGGTTGTGGAAAAGTCATGGCACATTTTTGCACAGAGAAAAATATGTCATGACTTTTCTTACAGCCCAATGAGTAATTAAACAATTTGTTTAAGCACAGTTAAACAATTTCTTTTTCTGAAATAAGCCATTCTAGTAAAATCTTACTTAGCAAATCTCACTATACTATATAGTTTGACAAAGGGTGGCTTTCATTGTAGCACGGTTGTAGACAAAAAAAATAAATAAATAAAAGACCAGCAGGTGGCATAATGGTTAAAATGCTGCACTCCCAAGTAACCAACCATCCAACCATGTTTGAGTCCCTGGACCTGGTGGCTTGAAAGTCACACTGGGCACATGTGTGCGCGTGTCCAAAATTCCAAGAGGAAAATAGAGGAGCAAGAATTGGGTGTGGCGTGGGGGGGGTTGGTGCTGATTTCTCACTTTTTATCTGTCTCTCCTGCCAGCACATGTGCCCTATGGCAACAATTTCTCTTAAAAAGAAAAGAAAAGAAATCCACTTCAACACACGAATTTGTAAGATTCTCCATTAGACCACCAATTAATTAAGTTACTTGGGGGACATAATATATTCTTTATATATGGTAACTATACTTAAAGACATGTTAAATAAGTATGATGTTAATTAAACTTATTTAAATTGACACTTTTTCTTTTTTAAATTTACAGTCCTATGAGCCAAGGATTTTTTTTGAAAATTGAATTTATAGACATGCCATTTTAAAATGAATTCCAACTAATGATGTGACAGAATTCCCATTCCCAGACTCCCTCCCCACCCCAGTACAAGACAAGCCAGGGACAAATACCAGAACTAAAGTAAGTCGGCAGAACTAGACCATCAAACCTGGGCAGTCACTTCAGTGGGCACCGGTTAGGAATATGAGGGACCTGTAGCCTCATAGCCTAACCTGGAGGCCTTCAGGACTGGGGTAAACGGGAAGTGAGGGCTGCCATGAAGAAAGAACTCGAAGCACTGTGGACAGCCTGGCTCATACACAAATGAACATCTCTATACTAGTCTGTGAGCTAGCTCCCGGGGGGCAGGAGCCATATATATTCACTGTCAATCTGCAACATCTGTACTAAAATTGGCAAGCAAATTCCTAAAAAATGTATCCATCTTCTGTTAAAGATGAAGACGATGAACCTCCAGAGAGCTAACTCAAAGACCTCTCAGTTATCCTCCAGGCATTCGGGTTTGTCACTGTGTCTCTCTCTCAAAGAGTGTGGTGCCAAACCAGACCCACATCCCACGTGTGACCTGACCAGCTGAGAACACTTATCCGTATCTGTCATAAATGCAGTCTTAAACTCCATTGTTAGTTTTAATAGTCACACTACACAGCTAAAAAGCTTGGTACTAAGCAGCTTACCTGACCCAAGTCTTTCATACCTGCTGTGCACTGAGCCACGTCTTCACCCACTGTTTCCTACTGCACTGTGGGAGATGCCTGCAGGAGTGATTAGTGACCTCTGATTTAGATTCAGTATACAGTAGAAGTTTTAATAGTTTTCTTGGATCTCGATTCTGTTATCCAGTGTATTATTTGCTTCCCCTACCAGATTCCTGTCAACTACTGGGTTCTTGAGAAAGTCATGATGCATTCTTGCATGGAAAATACATCATGACCTTCCCAACGACATAATACAAATCTGATCAGCAAGTCACACAGGTCTTCCTTTACTCTCTATTAAGAGTACAAATAGATGGGCCAGCAGATGGCATAGTGGTTACATTGCTGGACTCCCACAGGGCCAACTATGGCTTAAGTCCCAGACCTGGTGGCTTGAAACTCATGCTGGGTGTGTGTACGAATGTATCCAAGATTCCAAGAGGAGACTGGAAGAGAAGGGACTGCGGCACGGCCATCTCCCCCCATACCGCAGGGGTAGGGGTGATTTCTTGCTTTCTGTCTCTGTCTCTCCAGTGAGTGCATGTGCCCTATAGCAAAAATCTCAAGGAAGAAAAAAGTACAAATAGGTCAGGAAAGACTAAGTACCAAAGTTTTCCAATTCAAGCCACCATCAGTATGTACCTGGCACTCAGTCATTTACACAACCACGAGAACACCAGGTCACCTAATTGCATTGCCATTACCAACCATGGCTTACAGATCTGACTTCGTATCACTCTCTCTCTTTTACTCTCTCTCACACAAACATACTCTCGCACATTAAAAAGAAGTATCACTGAGTGGCACCATGCTCTGTAAATTACACTAACATCTGCTCTGGTCCATTTTTTCCTATTCGAGTCCTCTTACTCCTTCCCCTCATTTTTAATGCTGGTCATAACCCACCAAGTAGGCTTCATAATCCACTACTAAGACAGGATCTGCAGTTAGTTAAAGATTTCAAATCAATCTGAGTAGCTTTTTCACTAATGACAACTAACTACATTATTCACAATTATGAACGTCTCCAATGATCACAAATGGCAAAGATTTTTATCACTGATATAAGACTAAAAGTTATAATTACATATTACAAGGCATTACTTAGGAATGTCTACAACACATGACTAATTGATTTCTATGAATATAAAGGTATTTTATCAATATGGATCTGTCATCTTTAGTTTTATCTACAATTATTCATTCACAGATATCCTAAGGAATTAGAAGTTACATTATGATATTTTTAGAATCAGTCTCAGAAAAACATGAAATACAACTATTTCTAGACAAATTAGCACTGTATGTTAACAATATAAAAGGTTAATTATCAATGTCATTTAAAAATGTAAAAAACCATCAATCTTCAAGAACAAAATTGTAAATCTATTTTTCTTCTGGTTACATTACTACCCACTCTGTCCTAAGGTCAGGTAAATATAGTCCACATGATAATGGGCACACATCATGGCCCCACCCACACCCTAGTAAAAAGAAGAGCAAACAGCCAATCCTGCTCCTTTAAAAAGATTTAAAAATATGCTTAATTCAAAACTTGAACCATGAACAACTGAGAAAATTTTAGGGCACGTGCGCTCCGCCAGAAAGACAGAGAGACAGAGACAGAAAGTGAGAAATCACCTCCCAGGAAGGATGGCCACGCCACAATTCCCTCTCCTCCATTCTCCTCTAGGAATCTTGGGCACGCATGCCCACGTGCCCGGCGTGAGTGTAAGCCACTGAGTCCAAGACTTGAATGGGAGTCCAGGGACACAGCCATTATGCCAATTGCTGGTCCCCAATTGAGAAAGTTTTAAACAAAGCCCAAACATGGCAAAACAAAACAAATGCCTTTTAGAAAATTACTTTTGTGTCTAAGAATGAAGATAAATAAAAAATGCTGTGGTTCTAAAAAGTTAGACTCGAGAGTGATAAACTGATTTTTATTTTTTCCTTTCAGTCATTTCAATGAAGAATATTTCGAAGAGGGAAGAAGGAAAAAAAAAACAAAAAACAAAGCAACTAATTTTCTTTTTAAAATTCACAACCTTAAACTTATTTCTACAGGGTCAGATATAAACCTAAAAAATCATTCTCCTTCAAGGTCCAGGCTTTGCTATTTCTGTTCTGGCCAAATGCCCACCAAAGCACAAACATACCACAAAACTAGCCTGAGCCGAACCACAGTAGTTGGAGATTGGAAGGCTTGTTTTCTTTTTAAACTGCTCAAAGGCTGCTGTATGGTGGTATTTAGTGTAAATAGACTTTTCCCAGTAGGAGTATTTAGAGTCATTGAATGCACTATTGCACCGCCCTTTGGAGGACCATCTAGAACATTCTACCCAAGGACGCTTTCTCTGAGGATTTGCCTACCTAGTCAGCAGATCCTTTCCACTGCCACATCAACACTCACTGCCCAGCAGAGGCTTGATCCTGGGTGGAGAGAAGAATTCTAGGTAAAACAACAGGGCGTAACTGAACTCATCTGTCACCTGATTAGCATGGCCGAGTAGGAAAGCTCTTGCTGGTGCTTTTGGGGTAAGAACTTCCCAAACACACAGCCAGGACTCGGCTCATGGGCCAAAAGATGAGAACTTAATGACACATAAATACCGTCAGAGGGGTAGTATTCATTAGTTTTCCAGGACTCAGAATACTTAGCGAGGAAGACAAGCACATAAACAAGGAGTCTTCATGACGTCCATGGAAAATAAGTATGAAAAACTGCAGATTTCAGAATTGCTTTTACACCAAAGTGAACTAGCACTTTCATTTCATTGTTCCATGAACATCCTGAACTGCCCTTTTACAGAAGGCCTTACATCTACAGGAGTAATATATGCCACATTACCAGACCCTATAGGAAAAAGCCCCAAACAGGTGATACGGATAGTTCAGAGACAGACAGGCAGTGTATGATGATTCCACACCTCAGAGAACGGGATGCTTTCTGAACTGAGTCTTACGGACTGAAAAATGTGGGTAAGAGTCTGAAAATGTATAGCTGACTAGAGCGCTTTACGCAACAGTCGGAACTACGATAAGGAAACAAATTATTTTGTAATTTCCTCAAGCTCTGGTGTGTAATAAAGCAGAGAGTGACAAGGAAGACGGAGGTGAAAAAGTCACAGTAAACCCAAGTGCTGTTTACAGAATAACCACATGCCTTGTTTACTGCTTAAAGAACATTCCACTTTTTGGAGTGGTGCTTTCCAGGTAAATGCTGGCTCACAATACAAACTGGAAAGTTTGCTTTTTAAACTGAAAGCTTTATCTAAAATGCACAAAAAAGAATCTTTCATCCAAGAGAACATTGGTGAGAAGGGTCAAAACATCAAGGAAGAACTACAATAGATGATACATTTATTCACATTAAAAACTAACTTGACTTTACAAAATTTCTGAACCCTGGATTTTATTTTTCCTTTACTATTTCAGCAGAAGAAAGCTAACTCGAGTGGCTCTGATGACTAATATTTGGGAAAATGTTCTGTAATGTGCCCCAAAAAACCCACAAAAAACCAAAGTATGATCATTCCTAAACAAATCTCAAAAATCCACATCCTTGGCGCCAGGTGGTGGTGCAATTGAACCTGCGTGGAAAAGGTCCCAGGACCTCCCCAAGAATGCTGGACACTGGCTGAGGCTGGGGGTGGATCATGGTGTGCGAACCTTGTTAGGATGGCTGTTTCTCTGCATTTCTCTCTTAAAGAAGAAATCGATAAACTTGAAAGAAAAGCAAAACTATCTCTTTGATTCTAACTATATCTCCCAAATGCTGGGGTTATTGTCAACCATACTGCTACCCCACAAGAATCACAGTGGTTTGAGCAGAAGTTATATTATTTAACATGAGGCTTTCTATAGCTGTTCTTAGGGGGAGGAAGGCAGTGAGCTCGTTCCATAACAGCAGATGACTGGTGAATATTGTCTTTGAAATTTTTTTGGTCTAAAAAGACATTAGCCATGATCTTGACAGTGCCTTTTAAACTCTGTCCTACCTAAAGTCTGGCTCCTCTTTAATCCAAAGACGTCAGAGTTCTATCAGTTTTACATACTGGACTTCTTGTCATAAATTTGACATTTTTCTTAGAACTACTACTTCGTAACATAAAACAATGCCCATTAAATTTATCTGCATGTTGGGCACAGAAAAGCTTTCTGATAAAAACAATGACTTGGCCTGCCTGTCAATTTACATAACTAGATTTGAAATCAAGTCCTGGGTAAGCGCCTAGTTCCAAAGGCAACTATTAGTGCTGCCACCAACTCAGCCAGTTGTTAGTCAGAGTTGTCACCAAACTGGAACCTGAGACTCTGGTACTCAACTGCAATAAAAAAAAAAAAAAAACAAAAAAAACCCAATGGCATGAATATTTAGGGCCACTTCCGTAGCTCCAGGGCACCAGAAAATTAGTAACTTAATTAAACTGTGCCCGGACTAGTATTACCTTTTATGTCTGTACTCTGATACCTTAATCTTCAACTTGGGTACTTCACTGTTACAGACACTATAGATATGAGGTAAGGGGACAAGGACCCTTCCTACATTAGTAAGGAAATCTCCAGAGATACCTTTGTTAAATACTGCAAGACCTAGCATGTCAAATTTCATGCTGACATGGATATGGTAACAAAGCCAAGGGGACACCCTGTCTGGGATGGATCACTAAATCAAACCCAATGGGAAAAGTGTATCCAGGCAATCAATAGGCATGGTGTATGGCAAAGTAAGGGATATCCACCATTTCTCCTGACAGTGGACAGATAGTCTCATGACCCAGTGCCCAGCCTGCCCCTGCAGTGAGGGATGGTCTGCACAAGCCTCGCCTCCAGTGCCCAATGCTTGTTCCTGTCATTCATTCTTCTTCCTGGTAAATAAGGACAAATTAAAAACATTTCCAAGTGTATTCAACTTATTTTTCAAGCCCCTATTATGTGTGAGGCATTATAAACACTATGGTCTAAATGCCTTTATAGAAAATTATTTTTAACCAAGTATATACAATGTTTTACTCAACTACTATAAAAAATATCACTCACAAATTAAAATAATGGCTGAGATGTACTTGCAAAAGCACTGTTCTATATTCAACTCCAATCTCTCCAAGGAAATTAAGGAAAGCAACAAGAATACAAGTGGGGATATGGGTGGGGGAGGCGACAGTCAGACTGCAGCATAAATAGAACACAGGCTGAGGATGATGGGATAAAACAAAACGTTCCTCAATCAACCAATGTTGGTGGATTAGACCAAAAGATTAACAAGGCAGTAAACATTCCAGACCTTCCTTCTATATTTCTGAAATTGAACCCATTTAAGTATAATCCTTTTTATCCTGATAGAGTTCCTTTGAGATCCTACAGTCCAGTCCTTCATAAGACTCCCTCAGGCCTGGAGCATATCTGTGTCCAAAGGTACTAAAACAGGAACTGTTTTTTATATATATATATATTATATAATATATATATATATTAATTATATAATTATTTATTTTTAATTTAATTTATTCATTAATTTATTTTAATTTGACCAGAGAGAGAGACACAGAGAGGAGAGAGAGAAAGCGAGAAAGCAAGCCACCAGGTCCGGGACTCGAACTGTGGTCGACCATGTGGGAGTGTCCAGTGCCTTAACCACCACGCCACCCGCTGGTCCCCAGGAACTGCTTTTAAGGCTAAAATAACAACAAAGAATAGCAGCAAACAGGTGGCCTGGGACAGACAATTAACTTAGAAGTCTGTGAACCTTTTTACATTCCCACTGGCAACCCCCTTGGCACCTTTCACATAGCTCCAATGGGAGGTGCTATGGTCCTACAGGAACCACAGCCATGATGGGACTAGTAAAGTAACCTGGAGGGGAGAGCTAGAGGCTTAGCGTGGGGTCCAGTCTCCATCCAGGGCTGAAGTTCCATGAAAGAACACTTGCAGCATGCAGGAGGCCAGGTTTTCCTAAGATGGAGAAAGTTCCTCTGCACAGAGGAAGCAGAGAAAAAGCAGCAGGAAATGGACTCAATGGTGTTTGTGTTCTTGGTTCCAGCTGTTTGTGAGATCCAGGTGCATCTCCATCTTTCCATTCCTTGAGTGTGTGACTCTTGTATGAGATAAACTTTTACTAAATCCCTGCTTTGTTGGAAGAAACGAGAGAGTTTCCATTAATGCAGGACCTGCCTCCTAGGCTTCAGTCCAAGGAGGTGCTGCTCAGTCCTCTGCCTGAGAGGCAGCTCGAGGAACAGGGTTAGGATAGTTTTTTCCTCTTAGCATGTTATAGGCCCACAGTGGCCTAGTGGAGACTGTAAGAAGCACCGTCATTTGTTTTCCACATACACTGCATACCTACTTTTAGGTCTGGAGATCTGAAATGTGTCATTAAACAAGCGAGGAAGTAATACGAAAAAACTTAAAGCATGGAAACAGATGTCTGTTTATTCTCACAATTTGAGAATAAAGTCAAGATTATATAAGTACCTACAAATTAAATGCAATTTCCTTTTTTATCCCGGCCATCCAAAACTGAACTCCCAATATGATCCTGTGAAACTCCTTAGATATACTTGCTCTAAAACACAGAATGGATTATGGAAAATCAGCAATTAAAAATGACTTATCTGAATGTGTATACTGGTGCATTATTCCTCCTTTAACACACCTTTGTAAGAGTTATATGGCATCCAATAACAACCAATTAAAAACTAGAACTCTCGGGTCAGACAGTGGTGTGGTGGTTAAACAGTTGGCTCCCCCGTGGCTAACTACATGATTAGAGTCCTGGACTTAGTGGCTTGAAAAACACACCAGGAGCATCTGGTGCATGCCCAAAATCCCAAAAGGAGAATAGAGGAGAAGGGATTGTGGCATGCCCATCCCCTCTAAGCAGATGCTTTCTTACCTTCCCTCTTTCTCTCCAGCAAGCACACATGTGTTGTAGCAAATTAACAAAAAAGAAAAGAAAACAAAACAAAACTAGAACTCTCCAAATTACCTTCTAATAGTTCCCAAGCAGCTTCCTGAGAAGTGGAGGAAGAAATAATATAGGCAGTAACAAAACATTTACACTGAGACCTCTCCTTTCAGGCTGGTCCCATAGTGCAGAGTTTTAATGCTGGGCATGAAGAGCTGCATCCCACATGGCTGACCACAGTTTGAACCCTGGAAGCTTGAATAAATATGCCAGATACGTGTGTGCATGAGTGCTTGAAATCCTGACAGGATGGAAAAATGGAGGGACAAAAACTGCAGCATGACTATGACCCCTGAAGCACACAAGTGTGTGTTGTGTGTGCACACTCCCCCTCTCTTGTGCATGCGTGGGCTCGCATGCCTTTTAGCAATAAAAGGAAATTTCAAGTTTGACTTGAGGACCGGGAGAACATGTTACAGGTTACAGATGCTGTAACATCACAGCTCTCTCATTCAGAGAAAAGAAAAGGCAAGCCAGAAAGGACCAGAGGGCTGCTATGGCTCCAAGATTAGCCACTTAGAATCAAACTCCCTTAGGGTTGAGGACCTGACAGTCAACCTCACACCCTTAGCAGCAAAATAATGAAAGGAAGGAGTCAGGAAACAACTAGTTTAACTGTTAAACAGGAATACTACATGTCATACAAACCAAGGAACTCTGGGCAATGAGAGGGAATACGATGAATTTGTATGGGGACAACAAGCACAGATGTGGAAAATCAGGGCATTTGGTCACCCTACAAACTGTCTATCTAAATTCCCTGTGACTAACCTATTTTTCTGTTGTGTTCATCTCCCCATATAGCAGAGGCAAAGTGCCCTCCACTTAAGAATAGCAGTCATGGGTATATAAATACCGTAATCATGAAAAGAAATCTCGCTTGGCAGTATCTGATATTCCAAATTAGTGAACACCTGCAATTCACTAGGTGTATAGAGAATGTGCCCATGTCATGAAATTAACCAGCTTGTCAACCTCCCACTCCCTATGCTGAGCCGGGCCAGGTCGCTTTCC
>NW_006209227.1:66772-83613 GCF_000334495.1 Tupaia belangeri chinensis | reverse complement strand
CATACACACCTCACTATCATCAGGATCTGTCCTGTGCTGCTCTCCTCACAAGCTGATCTTGGTGATCCAATTTCCCCAAAAACCCAGGATGACACATAAGCTTTTCCCCAAGTAGAAACTTGGAGCTCTTTTGCCCTGATTTATGAACCCCTGTACTTGGAGATTATAAAAAATACACTTCAGACATGCCCCCAGAGGGCATGGGCCATCTTCAGATATTCTTCACAAGGCAGGATAAGTGAAAGTCACTGTGAGGCCGTGTTTGGGTGCACACACAAGTTGTATATAAAGAAGAGGTGGAAGATGTCTCCTAAAACCCAAGTGTATGGTCTTAAGACTGACTGTGATACTCTGAAACTACAAAACTGAGAACCGTTCTCCTGCAAAAAGACAGCTTCACTGGGCTATCAGCTCGCTCTCCTTTGACCATGAAGATACGTTCAGTGCTAATTCCACTTTCTTTAGGTTGTGACGCTGGAAAAAAATCGGGTGTACCAATAAAAGTGATGCAGCATAAACTGGAAAACTTTAACATGTTTGAGCATTTTTAATAATACAAAGATTTGGAAAAACAAATTCTATTGTCTTCTCCTACCCAACAGTCAGAGTAGCTAGCTATTGAGATATAACTCACATCCCATACAATTTACTTGAAGCATAGAGTTCAATAGTTTCCAATTTATTTGCAGAGCTGAGTAACTACTATCACAATCTATAAAATAGCTAGATTTTTAAAGACATTGGAGGTCACTTTATAGTAAGGTCAAAAATAAATTTTATTTTCCCCGGTTTACATGAAATGAACATCTTAACAATCTGAGTATATACTGGACCAAACTATTTACTAGAAAGGCTCCACTGGTAATGTATGAGATTGTTTCACCCCAAATCTCAATGCATCCCTGCTGGCATTAAGCATTACCAACTTTTTAAAATCTCTATTTAATAATCCCTTCTCCCTCACTGTTTATTTGCATTTATATAATTTAGCCATTACCTGAAATAACTATTAACTTGTCCAGTTATAGCCTCTGAAAGGCAGTGTGTATTAAGGGGTAAGACTTGTGCTCTTATCAGGCACAAGTTTGAATCCCAGCTCCGCTGGTTAGCAGAGGTGTGTGCCAAAGGCCTTGGGCAAATCATTCACCTTCAGAGTCTCCATTATTTATAAAATGATGATTGTTAAAAATTTAACATGGGGCTGGCCCTATAGCCTAGTGGCTAAGGGAGTCATATTCCTTGTGGCTGAGTGTGGTTAGAATTCCAGCCTAGCAGCTTAGAAAAGCAAGGTGAGTATGCATGTATGCACCACATCCCAAAACGATGGTGAAATGGAGAAAAGATTGACAGCTTGACCATACCCCACCATGGGGTGCTTTCTCCCTTTTTATCTCAGGGTGTCTGGTAAGAGCACATGCCCTCTGGCAAATTAAAACAAATAAATTAATAAAATACTCAGGGTGATATTTAAAACATAAAAGGGGCTTACTAGTAAATGGCTGTTATCGGTTGTAAAAGCTTTTAGAACAATGAGGCAGGTCCAGCCTAGGTGGTACAGTCAGTGGTGTGTTTGACTGCAGGGCTGGAAACCACATGGCTGGCCACAGTTCAGATCCCTGTCCCAGTGGACCTGCTACATGCCAGGTGTGCACATGCCCAGGATCCTGATTCACCAGAGGCTCGAGGGATGAGTGGCAGCACTATTAGACCCTATTGGAAAGTGCTTCTCACGCTCTCTCTCTCACAACTGTGTACATGCACACACACTGTATCAGTAATAAAAAGATAACGAGGTAAATAAAATCAACCTTTTATCCATCGTGAACATTTTTTTTTCATGAATTTATCTTAGTTTTTTCCCTTTATAATCACTTAACAGTAATGGACATACTCCTTCCTGCTTCCTTGGCTAAAGATCTGATAAATAACCATATAAAGGTTCTTTTTTAAAATTTGTTCTTCCAACAGATATGTAATTATATAAAAGGGTAGCTTAATTATCAAAATTGATTTTTCCAAAGAAAAATCTAAAAATCTTCTACTAAATAATCTTTCTCCTTTCCCACTAATGTGTGATCTTGTTCCTACAATAGGTTCAAATACACCTTTTTTACTGAGTTCCATGGCTGACAGTTTAAAAAATCTGACAGTACTCTGTGGTCAATACTATGTTGATTTTACTTCAGAAAACTTTCTCACTTCATAACACAGGTCTTCCATCCAAGAACAAGGTAATCCTCTATTCTTATTTAGGTGGTCTTTTTTCATTCAATTAAATTCATAGTTAACCTTCACAAAGATCTCAAACAGTTCGTACAGATCTGCTCTACCTTAGGCATTTCTTTTGTTTCTGCAACAAACGAATAAACTTCCAATCCAATTTTCAATAACTGAATATTGCTAGTAAGAAAAACGATGCCAATTATTACGTATCTTTACGTGGAGGGCTGCTAGGCTGACCCACATGGGAAGGTTCTGGGTTCATGTCTCGAAACCTTCCTGTGCACACTGGGCATGAAGGTGTCGATGATCTGGGGCTTGCTTAAGCTGAGTGTGCATTGTGGCATTAAGACCCTGTTGGTATTGGTGCTGTCTCTCTCTCTTAGAATAAACTTAAGAAAAAAAGTCTTTACATGGCATATAGTAAGATGGCTATCTTACTAAACTCCTATTTCTAGTTCTTCAGTTGATTCTTAGTTTTCCTAGGTTTAAGATTGTGACCACTGGGCCAGTTGGCAACTTGATGGTTAAGGCAGATAGGGCATACATGGTCAACCAGGGGGTTCAAGTCCCAGATCCTGTGGCCTGAGGAACACACTGGGCATCTGTGTGTGCACGCCCAAAATCCTTGGAGGAGAATGTAAGACAAGGAACTGCAGTGTGGCCACCCTCTCTGGGGTGTGCTTTCTTTCCTTTCCCTCTCTCTCCAGCAAGTGTATGTACCCTACAGCAAAAAATATTTTTAAAAATAAATAAATAAAAGATTGTGACCATCTGTAATCATTGTTATTTTCCACCATTTTTTCCCGACAGTTATACCTTCTATCTGATATACTCTTACACTGGCCAGGATAATATCAAATATCAGCAATCCTTGTTTTGTTCTCTGATCTCAAAAATTCACAAATCAGAAAGAACTGTTTAATTAACATTGTTGTCTTGGCACGTATGGGATAACATAGACTGAGGATTAAATAAAGTTGGTGCCAGATGTCAAGGGTTCAAAACCAGGCACTGTGGCTTAATTGCAATTAATCTTTGGACAGACTACTTACCCTCTTGGCCTAACTTTCTGAAATGTAAAATGAGCGTGGTCATAGTAACAACCTCTTACTTAGGGTTGTGAGGACTAACTGAGATAAATCAGGTAAAGTGCTCAGAACACTACCTGACACAGAGTAAATACCAAGTGTTGCCTTCTGACAACTTAACTTCTTGTTTAATTAAACTTGCAGGACTTTCTCTGTAAGTGAAACTGGAATATAATTTTCTTCCTTTGTAATGTTTTATTGGGTTTCTAGTTCTATAATGTATAAGATTTCTCTTTTTTTTTTTTTTAAAAAAAGATCTATTTATTTATTTAATTTCATTTGTTGTTATTATTTTTTAATTTGACCAGAGAGAAACAGAGAAAGGGAAAGCAAGAAAGCAAGCTGCCAGGTCTGGGACTTGAACCGCAGTCACCCATGAGGGAATTCAGTGCCTTTAACCACCATACCACCTGCCAGCCCCTATATTAGGTTTCTAAGAGTTCATGCTAGATTTTTTAACATGAATTTAATCTTTTAGTATTTTTCTAGGATCTAGAATAAATGAGAGAATTTATCTTTTCAAATTTCTGAAAAGAACATTACAGTCTTATGGACTTTAATACATACTTAATATATTTCATGACAGTTTAAGTGTTGTGCTCCTTAAGACAATTCGGAAAAACAACCAGCTCTACTTCCATCATGATTTCCTTCAAAATTGTGTATGAGGTACTAGATCCAGTGTCTCTGGTCACTTTCTTCTCGGTACACTCCTATCCTCACTCTTTCTTATGCCTTCCTCTCTTCAACAACAAAAGGCTGTAAAACATAAAAACAGGGACTGGCAGATGGCATAGCGGTTACATCACTAGACTCCCACATGGCCAACTGTGGCTCGAGTTCCAGACCCAGCACCTTGAAACTCATGCCAGGCACATGTGTGTTCAACAAAAATCCTGAGAGGAGAATGGAGAAGGATTTAGGGCGTGGCTGACCACTGGAGGGTGATTTCTCCCTTCCCACCTCTCTGGTGAGTGCATGTTTCCTATAGCAAAAATCTCTCTAAAAACAAAACAGAAAAACAACTTTGACCTTTTCAAACACCTTAGGGGTACATGCACACAATATTCTATGCTAAGCATACTGATCCCTTCTGTCTTTTTTCCACTACATTTAACTTTTCTTAAATAATTATTTTTTAAATTTTATTTATTATAATTATTATTGTTATTTAGAGAAAAGTTTTTGCTATCGGGCACATGCACTCAGCGAAGAGACAGAGAGATAGGAAGCGAGGAATCACCCCCCAGAGGAGATGGCCATGCCGCAATCCCTTCTCCTCCATTCTCCTCTCAGGATTTTGGGGACGGATACACACGTATGTACCCATCAGTTTAAGCTGCCAGGTCTGGTACTCGAATCACAGTCAACTACATGAGAGTCCAGCAACATAACCATTATACCATCTGCTGGTCCAATATTATTTTTAATTTAACCACAGAAAAACAGAGAGAGAGGGAAAGAAGAAAAGTGAGAAAGCAAGTCACCAAGTCCAGGACTCGAACCCCATTCGGCCATGTGGTAGTCCAGCACCCCTAACCATCACACCACCTGGTGGCCGCTACATTTAACTTTTTAAATGGGGACACTTCCATAAGATAAAAAAACAAAATGCTGGGACCAGCAGTTAGCGTAATGGCTATGTTGCTGGACTCCCACGTAGTCAACTGCGGTTCGAGTCCCGGACCCGGTGGCTTAAACTCACGCCGGGCGCGTGTGCGTACGTGCCCAAGATCCCGAGAGGAGTATGGAGGAGAAGGGATTGCAGCGTGGCCATCCCCCCTGGGGGGTGATTTCCTGCTTTCTATCTCTCTGTCTCTCTGGCGAGCGCGCGCACCCTATAGCAAAAACCTCTCACACACACAAAAAAAAAACCAAAATGCTAACACCCTCCACTTCCCTGTCAGTTTCTGCAAGGAAGCGGCACCCTCTTCCCCCAGCTACTCCACTTCCCATCAGTTCTCTATATGAACAAGACCAAGACTAGCCTTGAGCAAACAAATAGGTTATGGGCAATCTTAAAGAACAGGAATGAATGACTTTAAACATAAAACTAGGAAGTGTTAACTTTGCTGTGTGCACATGCAGGAAGATACTACTAGTTCCTTGTTCCTTCTTCCTGCTTGAGAAAGCAAGGTCCAGGGATGCAGGCACACTACCTAGGGCACGTCTGCTGTGTACGACTTGCGAAAAGCATATAGATAGGCACATTCTAATAAAATGAACATAAACAAAATGATCTTGTAAGAACACCGAGGTGACTTTCGAGTCCTAGAAAATATTTCAATTTAAACTTGCAAGATTTAACATTTTTCAGATAATCTCAAATACAGACAAAACTATGAAATCTTTCAGATACTCACATCCTGGCTACATCCTTACTTAAGACCTGTGACAGAATTCTATCAGGAGGAGACAGCTAGTAAACAATAGCTTCTAGAAACCAGCACTCAGCCAAGGAGTCTGCTCAGCAATCCACATCAAGTTTGGTCTCTGTTTTGTGGATTTTTGTCTTTTGCTTTTGGGGAGAAAACAGTACTTTCACTTCTCTGAGCTTCCTGGATGCCCACTTCCTCCCAGCTCCTCAAAGATCACGGGCAGCAACTCCAGAGTGTGGAAGTTCTCTTGGAGCCCGGGCGTGGCGCACATTCTGACCAGGACTCGTGACCACATCTTTTCTGTCTCAGAGATCTCCCGTGTTCCAGGATGATTCCACATCCTCACCTCGCGTGGCAGAGGCAGCAGGATGTAGTGGGTTACGAGTCCACGCTCTACAGTCAAGGTTTCACATCTAGGGGCCTTTTCTGAGAGGTGTATAACTTCAGACCAATTACTTAGTTTTTGTCTACATTCCTCACCCAACAACATGAGGATGACAATATGGGTGTTACAGGATTAGATGAGGTAAATATTTATAGAGCTCTTAAGTGGCATACCAGCGGCTAACATAATGGTGCTCTGTTAGCGATTATGCTTTTTGCCTCTTTCCTCCTATTCAAAGAAGCAGAGAATCTTCATGCTATTTTCATACTGAATTGGTATGTGTCAGTGATGCTGACAGGAATGCATTATTTCTGCAATTTCAGGCCACACGGAACACAAATGGTTGATAAAAGAAACAAATCGAGAAACATTTAATCCAGGGCAGGGCAACTCAAATGTCTGGCAGGTGACATAGATGTATCAAGTACGCAGCTATGTGTAAAGCAATAGGGAATCTGGCCACCACCACGGTCCATCTCTTTTGAAATTTCCCTTTTCTTACTTAGGTCAGGACACAAAATTAAACCCTAATAGCTGTACAAAAGATTGGGAATGAGGGAAATAAAAAACCTGCAGAAACAGGGATAAAGCAGAAAATAGTAACTTTTATCTTGTTCTCCTCTTAGTGCACTGCAACTGTAAGAATGGTAACCTAGGGGTTAGCCAGATGGCATGACGGTTAAGGCAGCTGGATCCCACGTGGCTGACAGCACACTTAAGAGTCCTAGGCCCCATAGCTTGAAAAATATGCCAGGCACATGTGCATGAGTGCCCAAAATCCTGAGAGGGGAATAGAGAAGGGCTGTAGTGTGGCCATCCTCCTGGAAGGTGCCTCCTCACTTTCTCTCTCTTTCTCTCCATTGAACTACTTGCCCTATAGCAAATTAAAAGCAAAGCAAGAGAGGGCCCTGTAGGTGGCGTGGAGGTTGGGCCATTGGAGTCCCATATAGCTGACCATGGTTGGAGTCCTGGACCTGGAGAATTGCTTTCTCTATCTCTGCATCTCTCTCTGGTCAAATTAAAAAAAAAATAATAATAAATCAAATGGAATAATTAAAAAAATAATAATAAGCTAATCACTGATATAAGTATGTATGTATGTATACTTAATTAAATCCTTATAAAGATTATTCTAACTTTAAGGTATTATAAAAAAGAATAGTTTTAAAACTATCTAATTACATAGCAAAAAGCTCAGCAACTATGACTCCATTTGCACCTATGAGGCAAAATAATCTTAAGTGGATCCTTCTGGCTATTTTAAAATTTAAATGATGCATCCAACTACCGATTACTCTAGAGTCCAGGTTCACTTGCAGGTTGCTTAAATACTTTCAGAGTATTAAACTATTTTTGCAAGTACACATGGTACAGTACCAAGAGTTGAGCGCGCCAGTCATCACAGAAGCTAAGATGTACTGGCCCCGCAAGGGCTGATCAGACTCACTGCGCACAGCACTTCTCACTAAACCTCACGGTGACTTTATGTGCAGGTTCTTCGCTTGCTATTTTACAGGTGAGAAAGCTGAGGAAGAGTGGACGGTAAACACCCTGCCCCAAAACACACACCAGGATTTCAATCCAGAGTTCCAAGGTCAGAGCCCCTCTTATCTCTGAGCTTTAGTTTCCTCTAGAAAAGGCTCTGTGGCGCCTTCTCACTCTAACACTTACGAGTTTATAAGTTTAGGTACCCTCAAAGTGTTTATTAAATTGCATGGCAAATTATTTTAGTAGCTAATAACAAGCAATAAAAAATAAGAATACAAAGTCTACAACACACCATATATAGTATGGCCTAAGTATTGTTTCGTAAAATTTGTTTTTCGGTTTTGAGAGAGAGAGAGAGTGAGTGAGTTTGTGGGGTCACTGATTAAAAATGAAATTTCTTACTGTGGGTTGAACTTGAAAAAAGTTGGAAAAGCCATTGAGTTAAGTGTTCCATTTTCCTTAACAAAACTGAAAAAATATTATTCCATCATTAATTAAATGCTAATCCTGCTAAAAGTTATCATCCCATTAAGAAAATAAATGCTTCGAATTCCACGTTAGTGAGTAGGCAGGGCCAGCCCATGATTGGTGGTTAGGTGGCTGGATCCTGCAAGGCTGATCATGCAGTTGAGTTCAGACCTGGTAGTTTGAGAAGCACAGGGGCATGTGTGTGTGCCCAAAATCCCAAGAGGAGAGTGGAGGACAAGAGACTGCAGTGTGGTTGTCCCTCCTGGAGAGGGTGCCGTATTTCTCTCTCTCTCTTTCTCATTCTCTCTCTCCAACAAGAGCCTGTGCCCTATGGCAAAAAAAAAAAAAAAAAGGTAGGAAAATAAGAGGATTTCCCAAACTGTGTTCCAATAAAACTCCTTCAACACGTCTGTGGGTATCTCCTGAGAAGGGCGTGTTCTTGTGGCTAAATAAATTTGCCAAATTTGGAAATACTACACATTATATTTCCTTCTTGGATAGCCACATGCATATTTTAAAAATCTCTGAGAGGGATGGCACTGTGGCCTGGTAGTTAAGGGAGCCAGATCCCACATGGTTGACTGCACAGTTCAAATCCTGGTCCTGGCAGCTTGGAAAAACACTGCATGCATGCCCAAGATCCCAAGGAGATAAAGAAATGAAGAAGGGATTGGGGTATGGACACGCTCCATGGAAGTATGGTTTCTCCCTCTCTCTTTGTCTCTGTCTCTGCTGGACACCAACTCCAGGTGAAAACCAATACAACATTTCGGTAAGTTCTGCAGAAAAACAGTAACATGACCACCAACAAAAAACTGATTATATATTTAATCCAGTGTTTTCCCAAGCTATTTTGGAACCTCTCTTACTGACTACTATTAATACCTCATAAGACTAGTGTTCTACAGTTGGGGTGGCGGAGCTCAGGAGCCAGATCCCACAGGACAGCCACGGTTCCGATCTCTGGCCTGATGAACCTAAAACATGCTGCGTGTGCATACAAGTGTCCAAGAGCTACTGCAGACTGCAGGAGAGGGGGCTATGTTCAGTCAGACTCTATGGAAGGTGCTCATCTTCCTCTCTTCTCTCGCCCGCACATGTGGGCACTCACGAAAGACTGCCAGACAAAATGTGGGAAACACTGCTTTAAGTGGAACTTATCTGGGAAAAAGGGATCTTAAGCTTCAGCTACTGTAATATTTAAATCACTTTCAAATAAACACAAACATAACAGATGAATAAAGCAAACCACACTGCATCTTGTCTGAGTATTTTATCACTGCTGAGCTATTCTATCCAACTATCACAGAGCTATTTCACTTAACATTTACAGAGACAATGTATTAGGTCATCAGAAAAGTCAAAATCTATTGGTCTATGTTTTCCTATACAAAAATCATGACTTTTTCTGATGACTCAATATTATATTCTGAAAATGTAAGGTGGAGGAAGATATGAGATTTAAAAGGTTAAAAAAAATCCTTAATTCAAATGAACTACAATCTAGAGAGGCAAAATTTATACACACAGGAAAGTGTGTAACTCACAAACAAAAGCTTAACAGAAGGTAAAACCATACTGCGAACCAAGGGTTGGGAGCCAAAAGACAACTTGTGCGGGATCGTGCCACTGACCTGAGTCTGTCTCCCTGCTGAGGATCTAGAAGTAATTGAAGTGGCTGATGATATGCCATCAGAACAGGAAAGCACTGTCTACCTAGACTAACTCCTTGAGGCCAGGCGTGTAGAACAGTATTCAGTGTGATAGACATTTTTAAATTGCTAGTGAACCAAATTAAGTACTAGTAGACTTCTGAGGAGGTATGACTGTCACAGGTGGTGAACATCACTCTCATCTCTACCCGTGATACACCCCTGGGCTGAAAAGGACCCTTCGGCTGAAACCAGCAAAATACCTTCGGGTGGATTACTACCAGCTAGAGTAGAATACTACTTTAAGCTTTTTTTTTTTTTTTAAGAGAGGTGTTTGCTATAGGGTACGTGCACTTGCCAGAGAGAGACAGAGAGACAGAAAGCGAGAAATCACCCCCCAGGGGGATGGTCACGCCGCAATCCCTTCTCCTCCATTCTCCTCTCGGGATCTTGGGCACACACGCACGCACAGGCGCCTGGCGTGAGTTTAAGCCACTGGGTCTGGGACTCGAACCACGGTCGGCTACATGGGAGTCCAGCAACATAGCCACTACACCAACTGCTGGTCCCATAGATCTCCAAATCTGAGTCCACATTTCTGGTCCTTTCTTTCCCCCTCTCATTGTCTTTGGTTAATGTTTCTCCATTTTCCAAAACAAAGAGCTCACAGAACTTCACAATTTGACAATGAAACTCATGTGAAGCCTAAGGGTTTGTTGATCATTAACCCGACTTATTACTAAGCTCGAATCACGTAATATTTAGTTCTTATCTATTTACTCATAAGCACAAAGGTAGTTTGAAAAGACATATGTTGAAGCTATTCACATTACCCTAAGCAGAGAACTTTAGTACTGAAAAATAACACCAGGCGTCTGACCAACTGGGAGAAAAAAATTGTTAAATGCCATAAAGTTCTCTTAAAGAAACACACTTAAAAACCACAAGCAAAACGAGAGATGCCTAGAAGAGGGGAAAAAAGATAAGTAGAAGTGTACACACAGGATCACTGAAGATAAGAGCGAAAGGAGTTTTCAACCTGGGCCTCTTGGTGTGATGACTGAATCTCCGAGAGGTGGGGCTACTTGTCAGAGTGACAAGAGGATTAGTCATAGAGTCAGGACCCAGCCCAGATCTGATTCCCAGCTCCCAGCCTTCTTTCTGCGTTTCCCCTGCAACACCGGCCTCTCCTCTTCTCTACTAAATACTAAAATAAATACCAACTACTTGCCTAACTACACTATAAACCACTAATCATACACCACTAATCAAATGATGACTCTATACACCTAAAGCATTTAGAATAAACCATCTCACTTTGGATTATAACAAGTGGTTCCTGTTTGGAAACCTATTAAAATCTTCATTAGGTTCTATTTGTAAGCCTTCATTCTAAAATAATCACAAGTGCTCAGCAAGAAAACAAGTTTTTTGGAAACAAAACTATTTCATATGAAGAAGTCATAGTGCATTTCAGGAAGCAAACAATTTGAAGTCAGGCAGCCCTAGGTTCAAATCCTAGCGCCAAAGTGCAATGTCTGTAGCATTCGGACAAACCTCTCGTCTTGGTTTCCATCTGTAACAACAAAACTATCTACCTTAGAGGTCTGACTGACATTTAATGGACCCCAAATGTTAATTTGCTCCCCCAATCTATCTAGCAATTTTTGTTCATTGTCTTTGATTCCACTTCAACTTTTAGCTTATGACCTCTCTCTCCGAAAATATTGCCAGCTACATCACAAAATTATGAACATTAGTATATGAACCTTTAAAAAGAGATCATATGCCAGGACTAGCAGTTAGCATAATGGCTATGTCACTAGACTCCCATGTAGCCAACCGCAGTTCGCGTCCTAGACCCAGTGGCTTAAACTCACGCCAGGCGCATGTGCATGCGTGTCCAAGATCCCGAGAGGAGAATGGAGGAGAAGGGATTGCGGCGTGGCCATCCCTCCTGGGGGGTGATTTCTCGCTTTCTATCTCTCTCTCTTTCTGGTGAGCACACATGCACTATAGCAAAAACCTCTCCAAAAAAAGAAGAAAAAAAAAAGAGATCACATGCCAAAAAGCATTGAATATATTGTGAATCCACTCTTTGTAAATATTAACAAAACGTTGAAAGGAGACAGTGCTACATGAAGTATAAACCATCTTTTGAGCAAACAGTAGATGAGGAGAACCAGACTCCAGATCCAGCCCCGCCGGGAATAAACCATATACATCCCCAGCAAGTGACTTCACTTCACCGAAAGCTCCACCTGGTTACACGTCAGAGTCCACCAAACATGGCTCCAGGTACAGGGGGCCTCAGTGTTCCCCAGCAAGAACCATCTCCACCAGACCTATCATCACCACCAGAAAACTTATGTCTGGGCATCTGATATGTGTGAAACCCCGTTCCAAGTATATGAGATGTAATAACTCAATCCTCCCAGATATAGCCTTCTCAGATACAGTCATTATTATTCGCAAGGAATCGAAACTTAGAGAAGCTGAAGAACTTGCAGAAGGCTACAGAGCCTATGGGAGGAAGGGCAAGGGTTCCAATCCAGGTGGTCTGGCTGCATTTGCGCTTTTAACTATTGGGTAATTCTGGCTCTCCAAATTCTGTAAATCTAAGAGCTGGCCTTGACAATAGATACATAACCAGAAACTCTTAGTATATCTCTTCCTTGTGCCTAAACACAGCTGATAGATAATCTGCTATAGAGGGAGAACAGTGACTAACATGTTTACTGGGTTAAAAAAAAAAAAGTCAGCTACAGCTCCTTTAGACAAGGTTATAAAGTAGCAACTTAAGATCAAGCTACAAAGTAAATGTTTTGTTTCTCACACAAATATTTTATCAAAATAATCAAAGTGTTGTGAGGTTTTAACATCCTACTTCCTTGATCCCTAACAATATATCTGCTGAATAATGCTCCCAAGGAATAATTACCATATAAAACCAGACTGCTATCAAAAGATCAGTTAACTAGGTTCCCTCAGTCTCTGCAACTATGCATAGAAAAGTGCATATACATATATAAGCAAGCAAACTTACAATTTAAGCACTATATTCTGAATCTGAGTGCCAAGACTTCAAGTTAGACTTGGCCTACCAAGGATTGTGCAAATAGGTCTGAACAAACGGTCAGAGCCTTTTCTTCCCTCCTTGGGGGGGGGGCACTTCACACCTGACTGACCTCTAGCAATTCTCTGCATGCCATTCTCCCTTCCTGCTGGCTTCACACCACAGCTGCTATAAACCAATTCTGCCATCTCACCCCTTCCATTTCACCCCTTCTATTACAAGAGAAAGTTAAAGGCACAGGGGGACTAGGAAGCTCAATGAGAGCACAATGGAGGACGACGCACACATGTGCACACACATCATAAACGCACACACACAAAGTGCAGATGGCAACGAGCCGTTAGCTTGGTTTCATCACCACTGGTCTAAGTCCTGCCACTTCGCCCTTCTCATAGCCTTGGAAGACCTGAGAAAGAGAAGCGGACATGTGTCGTTTTATTGCCAGAGTGGTCTCCTCTACAAATGGTGGTGGGAATGGCTGTCTCACTTTGCTCAGCCCCAGTATTCTATACTGACAAAAGTCGTGGTGAGGATCCAGCCGGACAGTCATTCAAAGGGCACAAAGTAAAAACTCTCATACAGCTCAATTCCTTCTTTAATTAAATAAGGATCCAATACCAATCTTCTACCCAATAAAAGCCAAAAGATAGACCAAGGAGACCATTGTGCAATTTTAAGGTTACCTGTCTCAATCAGCATTGATACAAATATAAGATATTTTTTAAAAAATTTGCTATAGGGCATGTGGGCTCACTGGAAGAGAGGGAAAGTTGGAAAGCACCCCCAGGCAGGATGGCCATGCTGCAATCCCTTCTCCATTTTCGTCTTGGGATTGTGAGCATGTGTGTACACGTGCCTGGTGTATTTCTCATGCCTCTGGGTCCAAGATGCAAACCCCACAAAGTCAGCCCTGTGGGATCTGGCTGCCTTAACAGTCGTGCCACCAGCTGGCCCAAACACAAGATTTTTACATCAATAATTAAATAACAAGTAGCAAAATAATCTAACCAGATCTCTGCAGAGATCTGATCTTCTTTCCCACAACTGTATCATACAGCAAGTTCTGTTTGTAAAAACTAAAAGTTTTTACCAACCAGTTAGCCACTATCCACACTAATCAACCTACCACACTCCTATTTCTATAACACCTGGCAACATCCATAAAATCAAACTCCTAATTAAAAGGAGCCATGGAAAAGGCTTAAAATAGAGCTATAATAAAATGGAAACATCACCAGAAAGGTAACTAAAGACGCGACCTGAAATGGAACCGTGTCCTACTATTGGATTTACTGTTTACATGTTGGGTGTGTTGGATTGGTGGCAGAGGACAGAACTGTGAATGATCAGTGGTCAATTTCCTGGAAAAAAGGCTCTTGGAAAAGCATAACAGTAGCTACAAAAAATCTTTAATCTCACAAAAACTGATAAAAAGAAAGCCTTAAGTACATATGCCATAGTAGTAAAGATGTTGTGTGGTATGCACATTTACAATACTCACATAAAGATTCAAATAAAATTATATTATAAAACCAAACCCTATTCTGGGAATCAGCAGTTAGCGTAATGGCTATGTCGCTGGATTCCCACGTAGTCGACCGCGGTTCGCGTCCCAGAGCTGGTGACTTAAAACTCATGCCGGGTGCGTGTGCGTGCGTGCCCAAGATCCCAAGAGGAGAATGGAGGAGAAGGGATTGTGGCGTGACCATCCCCCCCGGGGGGAGATTTCTCACTTTCTGTCTGTCTGGTGAGCGCATGCACCCTATAGCGAAAATCTCTCAAAAAAAAAAAAAAAAAAAAAACCAAAACCAAAACCAAATCCTATTCTTAAACTGGACTTTATTACCTATTCTTTTGCTAACTTTATGAAAACTTACACAGTCTAACTCAGCATCTCACTTTATATACCATTATAAACAGAAACAGAGACCTTACTGATACATTTTAGGTCAAAAATCACAAGGAAAAAAACTGATGTAATATCAGAACCTGCAGTCTAACATGCTAATGAACTAAAGTGAGCTGCCTTGAAAAAAATAATTCCCTTTGTTTTCAGTAGCAGGTCATTTCACAACATATTCTACATTTTACTAAAGAAATACCAATAGAAAAATACATCCAGCCTGAATCTTTGTGATGTCATGATCAAAACCCAGCCTATAGGATGGCCCTAACATACAGACTCATTTCTCAGTGGGGAGTGGGAAGGGGCCTGTACAGTACAGGGGACATAGTAAACCCGCCTGAAAATTTCATGGTATATGAGAAAGCAATCCACTCAGTAGAGATCTGAGAAAGGAAAACTTTGTTCCAAGAGCAAAAGGATCCAAATCCTACAAAGAAGTTAATACACTTCAAATAAGAAGTCTTTAGATAGTTGTCTATAGTAGCAGTTGTCAGAAAAAAAAAAAAATACAGACTTTCCTTGCTTGGATAAAAATATTTTTATATGAAGATATTTTAATGACCAAGGAAAAGCTGAATAAGAGAGGGGTGTGTTTGTGTGCACGCACAGTACATTTCATTGTATAAAGAAAAATATGCAGAATAAGGCTGGAAAGGAGA
Source organism: Tupaia belangeri chinensis (assembly GCF_000334495.1). Classification (NCBI taxonomy): domain Eukaryota; kingdom Metazoa; phylum Chordata; class Mammalia; order Scandentia; family Tupaiidae; genus Tupaia; species Tupaia belangeri. The sequence goes on along the minus strand of NW_006209227.1, from coordinate 68,290 downwards.
TACACAAAAATATTAACAGGAACTAAATCTAAGTGGTGAAATTACAGAAAATAGGTCTTTCAAAATTTTCAGCACTTCTTGGAAGGAAATGTTAAAAACTGAAAGTTGGTATTCATTTGTTATATATGCAAACAACCAAGAAATGCTTACAAAACCAACACAGGCTCTAAGCTGCTTTCTCAGACCTCACATTCCAGACTTGGAATACAGCTAGTAAGTATTGATAATCACTTGAAAAACTACAACATAAACCAAAATCCTTCCACTTCTAGCTTTCCTATAAAGATTTTAATCATTAAAAACTAATAAACTTTTATCCTTCTATAAAAGACCTATATCCAACTATCCTAGATTAGTAAAATATTAGTAACAATTTGATTTTTTTAAAAATTATCTATTTAGATTTTATACAAATGTCATCTCAAAAAAGTAGTTTAGGCTTAGCTCAGTAATTCCAAAGTGTAGACACCTAATCTACGGTGTAGTAAGTTCTGTTGCATTTTAATGACTGCACCAATAGAAACCTCTTATTCATCCGACAAGCTTTGATAGATCTTCTCTTTCTCTCTTAAGGGCCTGTCATCTATCAAACCTTTTTGCAAAAGGTACGTTCTTTAGCCTGGACATGGATGGATTTACTCGAATATCCGGGAAGCTGTCAAAATCTATCTCAAACTGAATTATGTTCAACTCCTGACGGGGCCTCCTCCTCACAAGAGCGCCTTTAATATCCCCTGGCCTATATTTCCGGGCTCATGAGTCACTGGGAAATGAGCTCTTAGGTTTCCCTTAGAAAGCGCTCAAGGATCTAGCCCCCCAATACCCCTGTAGCCTACCAGAGTCCTCGCCAACGAACTGGAGCACCCAAGACTTCCAGACCATGCCGTTACCTTTGTCCTCCAGCTCTGCTGCCCCTCCACGTACGACCTCTTCTGTAACCCTCCTCTCCCAAATCCCATCGGGCCTTCAAGACCCTGTTTGGCACCGCCTCCCCCAAGAAGCCTTCCAGATTTCTGCTAGGCGGACGCGTTCTTCCCTGAGTGCCTTTCTGGCACTTTGTACATTCTTCCACAAGACTTATCACCTCCTTCCTGGTATCACGGTTATTTGTGTACTCGTCTTATCTCCCACACCAGAGTGTAAGCTCCTCGGGGGAGGGGACCGAGGGGACCGGTTCACCTTTGAATCCCTCCAGCAGCGCGGTCCAACTGCGGCGCCTGCACGCAGTCAGAACTCGGGCTGGATGAGCCGAACTCGGAACGCTCCGACCGCGCCATTCCCAACCAGAAAGCAGTTGGGCATTTTCCCGAAACGAAGATCGCAAAGATGGTACCTGCCTGCCGACAACAGGAAGTTTGCCCCGGGCTGGGAGCGCGGTGCCGGAGCCCGGGCGCGGTGGGAGTGACAGTTGGCCGGGCCCTCACTTCCCTGCCCTCCCGACTGCCGGGGCCGCCCCGCGCCGCGGAGGGGCGGCAGGAGGGGCCGGGGCTCTCCGGGGCCGGCCCGCCCCAGGGCAAA
>NW_006209227.1:59267-66406 GCF_000334495.1 Tupaia belangeri chinensis | reverse complement strand
GCCCCGCGCCCAGCTCCCGGCCTGAGCCCGGCTTTGACGTGCGCACTGCGCAGCCGCCGAGGGCGCGACGTCGGACGCCGCCGCAACGCCCCCTTCGGCCTCGGGCGCCCCCGGGCGGCCTGGCGGACTCAGGGGCGCCGAAGCCCGGCAGAAGCGATAGGGGTCGCAGAGAAAGAGGAGCGGAGGTGGCAGTTCCTCTTCTTTATCCGCCACTTAAATGTGGATGCTCAGATCTCGTCAGGCTAAGCACTCTTCCCATAGGATCCTCACGCCCACTTTCAACCACTGCTTCCCAACTCGTAGCAAAACTATCGCTGCGAGAGGCCAGGAGCTGATCAGTGCAGACCAACGGAGCGCTTTGGTTTTCACTGTAAACGGAAGGGGAAGCTATTCTGGAGGGGGGTGGTGGGTAGGGGGTTTAGAGCAGCAAAAGGACACGGTCTGACATTTTAAGACGGCCCCTGTGGCTGTGGAGTGAGGACCAGACTGGATGGCCTGAGACTTTCAGCAGGGACAGCATTTAGAAGGCACTTGCAGTGGGCAGTAGACTCTGGTCAGGTCTGGACGGAGGGAGGGCTCGAGGAGCTCGCTGGGTTTTTTGTTGTTTCTTTCTTTCTTTCTTTCTTTCTTTCCCTCAAGCAACCATAAGATAAAATTTGGTGACATGGGAAGGACAACGGAGTGAAGGGAGGAAGTCATTTGTGGACACATTAAGTCTGAGCCGCCTGTTGGACTCCCAGTAGGAAGCCCATGTCGAAGCCTGGGGCTCAGGGGAGAATTCTGGGCAGGAGATGGAATTCCAGCTATCCTTAGGGCAGTGGGACCGCAGGATTTACCGAGATCGGTGTCTAAACAGAGGGCCAGGGCAAGGACTGATCTCAAGTCTCCCTGGCACTGACTGGCCAGGAAATAAATGATAAGGAACCAGCCAAGGATTCCAAAGAGGAAGGGGCCGGGTGGCCGAGGAGATCCAAGAGACTCATCTGCAGGGAGGCGGAGACCCTTCCAGGGAGGAGGACGAGTCACTGCTGCGAAGTGTGGCTGATGGTTCCTGTAGGGTTAGCACTGGGGTGGTCGTGGGTTTCCACACACAGAAGTAACTCATGGCCTTGGTTAGAGCTGCTTCTGGGGTGAGGTGGGTGGGCAAGCCTGACTGGAGTGCTCTCCAGAAAGGATGAGACCAAGAAAGATCTATAGAAAGCATGGGGCTCTAGAAAGAGACCAGGCGTATTAACAAGTTTTTCAGGAAAGTTTTGTTTTGAAAGAGCAGCAGAGAAATGGGGAGGTAGCTGGAGGGAATGTGGGTCAAAGATTTTCTTGTCTTCCTTCCTTTTGTTTTGAGGAGGGAGTTATTACCACATGCTTCAGTGCTCATGGGGATAACCCCTGCAGTGAGGAAAAATGGATGACCAGGAGTGGAGGGCGTTTTCTGGAGAGCTGTCCTTGGTGAGAAGGGAAGGATGCAGAGTAGGCCGAGGGTCTGGATTCCAGCAAGCAGGGGAAGGTCACTGGGCAGGCAGGGCAGTCAGCAGGTAGACAAGGCACAGGAACACGTGGACTGCCTTCTGAGGGCTTCTGGTTTCTCAGTGAAACAGGAAGTGAGGGCATCAACCCAGTGCAGGGAGGAGAAGGTGTGAGAAGTTCCAGGGTAGAGGAGAGGGGTGAGGGGCCAGTCGGCAGGGTTAATCTGTGTTTTTCCCCAGTCGCATTTTACTGAGAAGGTGTAGACACAGGAAGGCGGGGTACTGGATTCTACCAGGGTTATTTTGCCAGATAATTGCAGGGAGAAGAGAAGGGACAGGAAGGTGAAGAGGCTGTGTATGTAAGGAAATGCTGACCATCCAGGAGGGAACAAAAGGGGGTGCATTGGGAGGAGAGCCACGTGGAAAGGGGGTAGGATTGGGCCCGCCCTGTGGCCTAGTGGTTATGGGAGCCAGATCTCTCATGGCTGACTGCAGTTCAGATCTCGGCCCCAGCGACTGAAAACATGCAGGCATGTGTGTGCGTCTGTGTACGCACGTGCCCCTGAGTCCCAGCAGGATGGTCAGAGGGAGTGGAAGGGATTGCAGGTGATGACACCCCATTGGGGAGTATTTTCCTCCCTCTTCTTCTATTTCTCTGGTTCTCTGTCTCTTCCTTTGGTGAGCATGCATGCCCTCTAACAATTTTCCTTTTTAAAGTAAAAGTGGTAGGATCAGGAAAAGACAGTCCAAGGAGTATTGTAATCAGCCTAGAAGGGAAATAGGCTGAAAAGAAGGAGGTGCTAGTTGGGAGTCCGGTTGCTTGACCTTAGGGTTTTGGAAGGTGCTGTTTACGGGAACGACGAGGCCTGGGGCAGCTTCTCAAACTGTAATGTGCACATTATTACCAGGGCGTCTTGTGGAATCACAGATGTCGAAGCCAGTGGTGTGGGGTGTAGCCCACGGTTCTGCATGTCGAACAAGCTCAGGGAGAGTAGGGAAGGAGGCTAACCATCATTATTCCTGCTATTGGCACAATACCAAAATCTCAGCTGGAACACATGGAAAGAAAACTAATCTTGCTCTTGAACATAGATAACAGATACATGAAAAACCTAAATAAAAATATGAGTAAAATATCAGCATGTTAAAAGTAAAGGCCATGGCTGGCCCCATAGCCTACTAGTTGAGGGAACCAGATCCCATGTGGCTAACTGTGGTTTGAATCTCAGCCCTCGTGTCTTGAAAAATATGCTGTGTGTGTGTGTGTGTGTGTGTGTGTGTGTGTGTGGTGTGTGTGTGTCCCCAAACCACAACAGGACAGAGAAATGGAGGAGAAGGCATTATACTGTGAACATGACCCATTGTGGGGTTGCTTTTTCTTCGTTTCTCTCTCTGGCAAGTGTTTGCCCTCTGTCAATTAAAAAAAGGGGGGGCCATGGGACCAGCAGTTAGCATAATGGCTATGTCACTGGACTCCCACATAGTCGACCGCAGTTCAAGTCCCGGACCCGGTGGCTTAAACTCACACCTGGCACGTGTGTGTGTGTGCCCAAGATCCCAAGAGGAGAATGGAGGAGAAGGGATTGCAGTGTGGCCATCCCCTCTGGGGGGTGATTTCTCACTTTCTGTCTCTGTCTCTCTCTGTCTGTCTGGCAAATGCACGCACCCTATAGGAAAACCCCCTCAAAAAAAAAAAAAGGGGGTGGGGGGAGCAGCAGATGGTATAATGGTTACATCGCTGGACTCACATGTAGTCAACTGTGGTTCGAGTCCCAGACCTGGTGGCTTAAAATTCATGCTGGGTGCATGTGTGTGGATGTCCCAAATCATGAGAGGATAATGAGAACAAATTGCAGCATGGCCATCCCCCTGGGGGGGGGGTGATTTCTCACTTTCTGTCTCTCTGTCTCTGTCAAGCACACACACCCTATAGCAAAAATCTTTCTCTCTAAAAAGATAAAGGGGGGGAGGGGGACCAACAGATGACCCGGCCACTTGGAACTCATACCAGTTGCATGTACATATGTGCCCAATATTGCTAGAGGAGAATGGAGAAGAAGGGATTGCAGCGTGGTCATCCCCCTGGGGGATGATGTCTTGCTTTTTGTCTTTCTGTCTCTCCAGTGAGTGCACATACCCTATAACAAAAATCTCTTTCAAAATAAAGGGGAGATGGCCAATAGGTAGTGTGGTGGTTAAGGCGTTGGACTCCTACGTGGTGGACCGCAGTTAGAGTTCCGGACCCAACTGTTTGAAAATCACGCCAGACACGTGTGCGCGTGTGCCCAAAATCCCAGGAAGAGATGGAGGAGAAGACCTTGTGTGGTTATTCTTCCTGGGGGTGATTTCTCATTTTGCCTCTTTCTTTGTCTCTCTCCAGCAAGTGAACACACCCTATGGCAAAAACCTAAACAACAACAACAACAAAAAACAGAACAAAAAACAAAAACCCAGAAAGTCCAACCCAGCCAAGCCCAATTTATGTCAATCATATTGGGAGTGATTAGAAAAACCAGCAGTCTTGCTGGGCCCTTGGGCAGTCTGGGCTCAGGGGAATCAGCCGGCCAGTTGGCCTGGGCGGCCTTGGGCTTGGACTCACTTGCTGCCCTCCTTCTGCCCTCTCTGCTGACCTGGGCAGGGTGGAAGGGAGGTGGCCGGCCTGGCAAGTAAGATACAAGTGAGACTCCAGTGTCATCTAATTTAGAAACTTTGTTCTCTAAAGACTTTGCTCCACAGCTTTGTTTTGTTTTGTTTTGTTTTAAGGTGAGAATTCTTTTTGTAGTCCCAAAGAGGCTTTTACTGGACTGACTTTCCGCTAGAACAAGCCAAGACCCAGTTTCCCACAGAGCAGAATAACGCATGGGGGTGGATGATCCCATATGCAGAGTTTTGAGTCCTCTGTTTTAGGGGTCAGAGCAGGAATCCAGATGAATGTCTGACTGGGATAAACCCACTACAGCTGAGAGTTGTAGCAGCAAGACAGAAATTTCTGGAGCAGTGGCTTGTAACAAATTCTGAAACCGAAGTGGAAGGGTCTATGCCATTTGACCACTTGAACTGACACTGGAGAGACTCCTTCTGAACCCTTCCTTTGGGCCCTCTGGAAAACCCTTCGTATTAAAATATCTCTCTGGAGGCCAGACAGTGGTTTAGCGGTGCAGCACAGCACCCTGTGAGGCAGGCTCACACGGGAAGGGTGCCAGTTCAGGTCAGACACCTCGCTGAGTGCTGGTGTGCTTGTGCCCCTCATCCGGGCAGTGGGGCTGGATGTGGATTGCAGCTTCAAGTCACTGTCAGGGGCGCTATCTCTCTTCCCTTCTCATTCTTTTCCCTCTGTCTTAGTCATGGAATAGATAAACGTTAAGAAATACTTCATAGGCACAAGAGCTGGCTGGAGGGTTCCTCTACCTCTATCCTGAAACCCTCCCAGACAGAAGCCCTCCATTGCCCTGTGGCATGCCTTCACGTCTCAGAGTCTCCTTGACTTGGTGTGGGTCTCTCAGTTTCGTTTCTTCCTCTCCCCTTTTGAAGCTGGGCCATAACTAGAGGCCCCTCCCCGCCTTAATCAGACCATCTGTAAAAGAACGTTGGAGCCTGACTCACAGCTTCCCTCCTCACCCCACCCGCTGCCTGACTTCTGGGCAATGCAAGTGCCACTCGTCTGGTCTGTTGGATCATGGTTTCCATGGAGTCTGTGCTCTAGTGACCTTCATTTCCACTCCACTTTGACAGGCACTTGTTTAGCCCCACCCCGGATATGGCAGTCACCAGAACTGCTTTACCTTTGAACTTGAACTCTATAGCTCCCTTGCTTACCTGCTCCTCCCATGCACCCTCCCTTCCCACATCCTCATACTCACCAAACCTGCTCTGAGTCTCATTGAAATGTTGTTTATGCAATAATATTTATGGAGAGCAAATAGTTATTGAGCATAAGCAGTGGGTGCAAGACTTGGGACGACACGTGGTCTCTGCCCTTCGTGAGCTTGTAGGCCAGGAGAGATAGCTAAAGAGGTAATTACAGGAGATAAGACATGAATAAGGGTTGGGTAGTTGAAGATGGGAGTAAATGTTCAAGGAAAATCATGCAAAGAGCACCAAAAGCACGGTGAATTTGGGGGCCAGCTTACTAGTTCATCACAGAGAGTCGACTTGGAGGAGAAAAGTTGGCATCTGATGATGTTGGAGGCTAAGCAAAGATCCAAATACGAAGAGTCTTATCTTCCATGTTAAGGAGGCTGGGTTTCAGTGAAGGCAGTGGAGTGAGTTGGTTAGGTGGGCATTGAAACTTTAAACCACTGAGTCGCAGGCTCAGATGTACACTTGAAAATTCAAAAACACTATGATGCATGAGAGAAAGGCCAGATTTGTGGCAGTGTCTTAATTCTGGCAAGGAATCATGGGGCCTGAGCTAGCATTGTGGCAATGGACATGGGTAAGAGTAAATCAGTTAGAAAAGAAAGAATTAGAAGGTGATACTTGATTTGATGGATGTGATTGTCAGGAAGAATGAGAACTCTAGGAAGAAAACCAGGCTTTGATGCGGGTAGCTGGTTGGGTAGAGGGGCTATTTATTTAGATGGATGCCATCTAGGAACAACCAGAAGATAGAAAGTCAACCAGGAGAGCACTGCACCCCACAGGCACGTGTCCAGAGAAAGGGTAGCCAGCAACCCAATGATGCACCAGGTCTAGTAACTCAAAGTCTGAAAAGTACCTGTTGTTTATGGCAAGAGGACTTTAGGAACCTTGGCAAGAATGGCGTGATAGATGAAGACACAGCCAGATGGCCGTGAGTTTAAGGCGTGTATGGGAGATATGGAAACGGAAATAATGCGGACAGATAGCACTTCATGGCTGGAAAATGGTGGCGCATAACTGGGGAGAAAAGTCTGGTCAGGAGAGATCCGTCTTCTAGACCAGAAGACCCCAGAGACTCGAGCATGTTTAAAAGCTGGTGGGAAGAAACAATTAAATCAAAGAGGAGGGATCTCAGATGTTTAGAGGTCTCTAAGGGAGGAGGCACTATAGGAGCACAGGGCAAGGAAGAGGAGTCCCTATTTCTTTGTAACAGCGGAGAAGGGACAAATGCAAAGAGAAGATGACTGAGTGGAATAGTGGGAAACTTGCTGGGAGCTAAGGTTTTGGAACGTGTTAAGGAAAATGAGAGAAGATTTTTCTGTTCTAAAATAAAATGACTTCTTGTTTCAAAACGAGAAAGAGGAAAGTGCAAGACACTACCTGATAGATATAGAAAACTCTAGAAGGTTCTAGAAAAGAGAACTTTGTCACGGCCAAAGTTGGCTAAGCTTTGACGAATTTATTTACAAGACGTTTTTTAAAAGAGCTGTAGTATCAAACGTACTGATGCAAAAACTAGAATTGGCTGTTCTCTCTGTTAAATTGAGATATGATCGACCTGTCCTTATGGTTTATGGTATACTAAACAATGCCCCGCCTTCCTCAAAGCTGTCTGTATCCCAGTCCCCGGAACCTGTGACTATGTTACATCACATCCTGAGAGGAATTTTGCAGGCGTGATTAAATTAAGGGCCTTGAGGTGAGGAGGCCATCCTGGATCATCTGGTAGGTCAATGTGATCAGAAGGGACCTTCTGAGAGGGAAGAGGGAGGGTTGGGATAAGAAAAGGTGATTTGAAAATGAAAGCGGAGGGAA
>NW_006209227.1:58533-59253 GCF_000334495.1 Tupaia belangeri chinensis | reverse complement strand
GAGGTTGGAAGGTGTTCAAGGCGGGCTGTGAGATGGAGGGAGGGGACAGGATCCAGGAATGGAAAGGCCTCAGAAACTGAACAGGCAAGAAAATGAATTTGGTCTTAAAGCCTCCAGGGGGAACCAGCCTTGCACCTTACCTTTTAAACCGAGAAGAACGATTTTGGACTTCTGACCTCGAACACATATTGCTTTAAGCCCTTAGGTACATGGTATTTTGTGGGCACGGCAAGAGGAAATGAATACAAGCTTGTAAGATGGTGTTTATTATTACCTGTGTAGTTTGTTTACGGAGCCAAGATTCCGTGTGTTACCAGAATCCCCTCTGATTTCTATGGACTTTGTGCTGTCCTTGATTATTTAAGAGAACAAAGTTTTCTTAGGAAAAAGTAAGATTCTTTACAATCACATTACCTCCTAATTTTTTCTAATGTCACTTTAAGTAAGTAGTCCACTATTGTTTTGCAGAAACTCATGTTCCTACCTCAATCAAGTGTTCAAATCTGACAATTTTTATTTATTTATTTATTTATTAATTCACTTTACACCATCACAACACACAAATGAATTTTCCATCCAAAATACACTGTGCATTGTCTCAATCAAGTACATCCACATATATGTTCTCAGCAAATAATTTTCCAATTCTTACGTCCTGCATACCTTGCCCTTTGTCTTGCCATCCCTGATTCCCCATCCCCCACCCTCTGCTATGTCCCA
>NW_006209227.1:41308-58077 GCF_000334495.1 Tupaia belangeri chinensis | reverse complement strand
GGATCCGCCATTGTAGGAATGGTGCCGTGGGGCTCTACAGCGTGAGCTATCCTCGGGTATCTGGCTTCCTCAAGAATGGTAGAGTAGTTCCTGTTCTTCCCTGAGGCAATGCAGGGCTGGTAACCATCATCTTCTCACTGTCCATAGGTAGAGGAAGTCCTTCTATATAATATGTTTCTCAACTAGTTTAAGACAGCTAAAGATTCTTTCTGTTGCTTACAGTTGCAAGTTCTCAATCCTTGTTTTCAGCTTCAGCTTGCTGGTCCAAAGGCCACACGCAGGCCTGGGAGAGGCAGCTGAACACTGGGGGCGTGAGCCCCCCAGGAGGGGGGCCGGCCAGCGCGGCTGCTGCGTGCCGGGGCGGGAGCCCCGGCAATCTGACAATTTTTTAAAGAGAGATATTTACTATCGGGTACATGTGCTCGCTGGAGAGACTGAGAGATAGAAAGTGAAAAATCACTCCCCAGGCAGGATGATCAGGCCGCAGTCCTTTCTCCTCCATTCTCCTCTCGGGATTTGGAGCATACCCCGCCCCCATGGGCATGAGTTTTAAGCTGCTGTGTCCAGGACTCGAACTGCAGTGGATTATGTGGGAGTCCAGTGATATAACCATTACACCATCTGCTGGGCCCCAAATCTGACAATTTTCGATATTTTGCTTTTCTGGATTTACTCCTAAATGATATTTTCTGTCCCTAAAACTGTCTTTGAGATTTCCCAGAAGAAAATCCACAGGGGATTTTTTTTTTTTTTCACCTTGAAAAAGGAGAAGTGCTAGGAAAGTCAGATTTATTTGGTGTGTTACTGTTGATAAATCTCATGGGAAAAGTTGGCGAATCAAGAGATTGTTAGCCTTCCCCAGGTTAAATTAGCATGATAACATGTTATGAAATACAGATGTTTCAGGAATTGCATGCTATATGGAACATTTCTAGAAATTTGTCAGCATGCTCACTGTCCATGGAATGTTTCTTGGCATTGATGTTAGTATATAGTATAACGTTACAGTCAGAATGCCAGCTGTTCATGAAAGTGGTAACTCAGGCTTAACTTCTTTATTTTGAATCCAGCATCTTCTTGGCCAGTGGTTTTCAACTGAGACTCATACCACTTACCTATGGAGTTTTATTAACATGCAGGTAATTAGTACCTAGCCCAGGTTTACAGAACCTCCTTACTGGGCCAGCTGGTGGTGTGGTGGTTAGAGTGACTAAATCCCACATGGCTGATTGAGCAATTCAAGTCCCAGATCCAGCGGCTTGAAAAAAAAACCCATGCTATGTATTTGCTCAAAATCCTGAGAGGAGAATGGAGGAGAAGAGATTGTGGTGTGGCCATCCCCCTCGGTTGTGTTTCTCATTGTCTCCTTCTCTTTCTCTCTGTCTCTCCAGTGAGCGAACATACCCTATAGTAAAAAGAAAAAACAAAATTGAGAGTATGTGTGTCTGTATAAAAATAAAACCAAGACAGGGCTGGTAGGTGGCGTGGTGGTTAAGGTGCTAGACTCTCACATAGCTGATTGCAGTTCACGTCCTGGACCCTGCTGCTTGAAACTCATGTTGGGTGCATGTGCTTGTGTGCTCAAAATTCCAGGAGGAGAATGGAGAAGGGATTGTAGCATGGCCATCCCCTCTGAGGAGTAATTTCTCACTTTCCCTCTCACTGTCTCTCTCCGGTTCTCCGGTGAGCACACACACCCTATGGCAAAAACCTAAAAAATGTGTTAATAATAGGTTAACCACAGTTATTTTTTCATCTTCCAGGTTGTTTTTGTTTTACACCTTTGCATCCCTGGCAGATCTTATAATCAACTACAGACCATAGCTCTTCCTCTTCAACAAAAAGGGCCTGCCTTAGAGACGTGTGGTCATGGACAAGGCTGGGTAACTTAGGCGTAAGCTTCAGATGGCATCGTTTGGACAACTTTGAGACCATACCAGAAGACTGAGTCAGGATTCCTAGAACTCTAAATGTGACACCAATGAGTTCATGGGACGACTAATGTCAAATCCAGTGGAACGAGAATTTGTTACCTAAGACTGAATGAACTGATAAGGGATAATGGTGGGTTTTGTTGGAATATTTTTTGCTGTTGTTTAATGCTCTCCAGTCTTATGTTGCTTAATGATGAGGATATGTCCTCAAAAATAACGTCATTCTGTGATTTCATCACTGCATGAACATCACAGGGTATACGTCCATAAACCTAGGCCCAATAGCTATCTAACCACCTGCGTGATGTAATCTCAAGGGACCACTTATATATATATTGCCAATCATTGACCAAAGTGTTATTATGCAGCACATAGCTGTATTTTCTACATCTGAGGAGACCTCAAAAGGGCCATGCAGGGACCAGCAGATGGTGTAATGGTTATGTCATTGGACCCCCACAGAGTTAACCGCGGTTCAAGTCTTGGACCCGGGCGACTGAAACTCACACCCGGCACATATGCGTGCGTGCCCAAGATCCTGAGAATGGAGAAGAGACCGCGGCATGGCCCCCAGTGTGATTTCTCATTTTCTGTCTCTCTCTATCTTTCTGCCGAGCACACGTGCCCTATAGCAAAAAGTCTCTCTCTAAAAAAGACCATGCAAACATGGAATTTAAGTATGAGTTTATTTTGGTACAAAAAGTTTTATTTTTTTAATTCCACGTATACTTTCTAGTTTTTTTAATTTTTACAATAGATTTTTTTTGAGAGGTTTTTGCTGTAGGGCGCGTGCACTCACAAGACAGGCAGAGAGAGACAGAGAGACAGAAAGCGAGAAATCACCCCCCAGGGGATGGCCACACCGAAATCCCTTCTCCTCCATTCTCCTCTCAGGATCTTGGGCACGCATGCACATGCACCCGGCGTCAGTTTCAAGCCACCGGATCCAGGACGTGAACCGCGGTTGACTACACTGGGAGTCCAGCGACATAGCCATTATGCTAATCACTAGTCCCTACAATAGATATCTTTCATGGCCTTTCTGAAGACCCTTGTATATAAGGGCCATGAGAAAATGTATTATTAAAAAAATACTAAACATGGAATTAAAAAAAATTCTTTGCACCAAAATAAACTCATAAATTAAATTTCAATTTTGCATGGCCTTTTTGAGGTCCCTGCCACAATCCTTTCTCCACTTCTCCATCCTATCAGGATTTTGTGCACACATGCATATGAGCCTGGCATATTTTCAGGCAGCTGGGTCCGAGATCTGAACCACAATTGGCCATGGGAGCTGGCTCCCTTAGTCATTAGGCCATGGGGCCAGCCTGACAACACTGGTATTATTATTTCTCTATTTTAAGCACCCTTCTTTTAAAATGCTTGAAAGAGGATTTGAGTGGTCTTATAGGAACAATGTCAAAAGAACCCTGGAGAGATGATTTCATGGGCCCTGCTGCATCCCCATCAGGAAGTTTAAGCTTGTTCTGAGTTTTTCAGTGATGGGCATCTTGAACAAAAGTGGGGATTGTCCCTGTTAAACTATATGAGCCCTGCGCAACTACAGCAGTGATGGTTAAGAAATGCTTTATCCCCAGGTCAGCAGGCGGCATGGTGGTTGGGGTGCTGGACTTCCACATGACTGACTGTGGTTCAAATCCTGGACCTGGCAACTTGCTTTCTCACTTCTCCCTTCTCTCTCTCTCTCTCTGGTGTGTGCACATGCCCTATAGCAAATTTATAATAATACAATAAATACAATTAAATATTTTTTTATGGCTGAGTAGTGATCAAAGTAGAAGAATATGGAAAATGTAATGCCAAGTGAAGCAAGCCATACTATGAAAGAAAGGCATTGTATATCCCCACTTAATATATACTGAATGTGTGCACTCTATGGCAGGAACTGAATGCCTGGAGGGTATAAAAGCAGGGAGAGCAACTGTGGATACTAGAGACAGTGTGGGAAGGTGATGGTCAATGGGGGAGTATGAGGGAGGGAATCAAGAAAAAACATAGTTTGCTGTAAAGATGTATAAAGATTAAATGTAAAAATTCATTAAAATGAAAAAATAAGTAAAATTTTAAAATGCCTCACCTTTTGTGTTTCTGAAATGGCACACCAGCTGACCCCAAAGGACCATGCTTTATGATTTCTTACAGAAGACCCATCTTCCTCCTTACTCATGAGTTCCATAAGACTCTGGGATATCTCTTATTTACCTGACTGGATAAAACCCTGGGCTCCCTTCCTTTTCTTTTAGATGTCTCTCATGAATGGCTTTTCTTCTTATCTCACTGGCTTCCCTACATTTATCTCCTTAATTATCAGGTGGACTTTTTCACCACAGCACCAGTGAGGACTCCTTTTGATGACAGCTAGAGTCAACACTCCCGGCTGTCCTGCTGGAGTGACACCTTGGATGCCCTGAGGCTCTTCCCAGTCCTGTGGCTTACCCTGTGGACACCACCCTCCCAGTGACTCAGGGTACGAGGGACTCAGGGAAGGCAGGCGGGACCCTAGGTACCGCGGGTAGCTGTGGAAGGGAGACTCCCACTTTCTGACTTGAGGAGTCAGGCAGAGATGCTCTTGAGCTGAGACAGTGGCTAAACACACCCAGCTATGTCTTTATTGGAAGGAGGAGACAGTGTCCAGGTAGCTGAGGTCCCAGCCTGGGAAGGCATTGGGCAGAAGGCAGGCAAAGCAGAGCTGGACTAGAGCAGGTGCCGCTCAGGTCTGGAAGGCTGTGAAGGCCAAGTGAGCCCAAGGAGAGCCCTGAAATATGGATGGAGGAGGCCCCAAAGAAGGAAAGTCCAGGGCATAAGACTAGTAGAAAAACAGAAGGCATGAAAGCCTCCTTTACCTAACCTGCCTCATCCCATTCCGGTTATTGGCGGGGAGAACCAGGGCAGGCAGGGACGACTTCATCAGGTAGAATGTGAAGCTGGGAGTACTGGAAGGCAGGGAGTGATGGAACTCGCTGTCTCTGCAACTTTACAGGGATCGGAAAGCAGCCTCCCTGATTTCGGCAAAGGCAGGGCAAAGATCCAGGTGTTGCCTCTGTCCTGTAATTATTGCTCTTGTTGCCCGAAGGCTCTGGTATCCCCACTATGTTTTCCACCATCCTCGGTGAGGCAGGCATGGTTCTGCTGCAAGGTTCCAGGGGTCGGTGGTAACCAGAGAGAATTCTTAGGTCCCTTGGGTATTCCCTGTGGTGTCCCCAGGCCTAGCATAATGCCTGCTGCTGAGAAGGCATTTCATGGTGTTTGAGAATCTTTGTGTACCGTGGGAAGTCTGTTCTCAGTCTTAAGGGAATGACGAAGCAGGAAAACTTGTCAGAGGCAAGGCAGGGAAGTGGGTCATGCTGACTGTATGGCCAGAGGTGATGTTAAAAATATTTAGTAACTAGAACTACACAGGTGCCCATTGAAGAGAATGAGTTGATGTGTAGCAATGATAGGACCTCTCTGGGGTCTGGCTCCCTTCACAGAAACAGGGACTAGAGGGATGGACTGGCATACATCAGGCTTTGAACCATGCCTCCAGAATTGGGATGTGCACTGAGGCCACTGGGTGGTCGGTGGCATTAGAACTCAGCCCTGTAGGGTTGGACATGGGGCCCTGGCATGGGATATGGTCTCCATGAGATCTAAACCAACAGCACCTCAAGGGGTCAAGATCATCTACAGTCCAGTTTCTCAAGGGCTCTTGGCATCAGAAATGGACAAAGGGGCCTTCAGATTCCTGATAAGTTTCACCTTGACCTGAGCATGTCCTTCCAGATCAGTGTCATGGCAAAATGTCCACCTTCGCTCTGACTTTTCCCCAAGAACTATCCTGAAGGAGTACAGTGGCAGAGCTTCCTCCCTTGTTCTCTGCACTTCGGGAGTCCCTGCGAATGGGTGCAGGACCTGTCCAGGGGCTGCTGCATATTGGCACGGGCCTGCCCCGTATCAACTATGCTGGTTACTTCTAAGAGAGCTTGGTTATGTTTTCAATATGGAAGATCTTCTTCAAGCCAGGATGGCCTTGGCTAACTGCTGTTAGGTGGGCTCCCATGCCAAGGTTTTAGCCAAGACGTTGCCTAAAACCCAGCTGTTTGAAAACTCCAATTATTGCTATCTCTTAGAATGCCTATGAGCAGCAGTGGTCAACCCTCAAGACTGTGACTTAACAGAGTCACGACTGTGACTTGTCACAACAGATCATAGGACGTCAGGGAGCCTCTGAACTCTGGGCCACATCGGTATGGACAGACAGACAATGCAAGTGAGTCTCTACTTCTGGGGTGCCCGCAACACGCTGAGAGCATATGCACAGAGCCCCTGACTCGAACTGAACCCTGCCAGGTTCCACTGAGTTCATTTCTCCAACCTCAAAATCTGTGTTCATGTCATTTGTGTGCTGGGAGTTGGTTTTGAACAAAACTGGATTCTTGGAAAAACAGGTATTACATTTTCGAGCAACATGGTGACTCTGCATACATGGCTGGTAGGTTTCCAAACCAGGCAGGCATGAGGGGGCTGAGGCAGGGCTTTTTGCATTCTTTTATTTTGAAGAGACCCATTGACAAGATGATGATGGAAAAGTGAGTTTTTGAATACCTATGGCGACCAGAGGGCTCTGATTATTCCTGGTGTTACAAGGATTGCTACATGACTGCAGATACTTACTCGAGTCGGCCTCCAGGGTTTTGTGTATTTGGGGCAGGGAGCCTGGCCCACATGCCTGGCAGACACATGGCCCAGGAAATAACTACAGGTCAGGACCCTAGTAGGGAAGGGCTTCATTCCTGGCCCAGTAGGCCTTAGACTCACATCTGTGAGTCCTCAGAAGACATGTGAGTGGCTCAGGCCTCAGTGGATCACCAAATGTCTGGCTTGGTCCAAGCATGTCTGAAAAACGTTCTCTGCTGGCCCCAGGCGCACATCTGAGTTGTCTGCCCTCGGAGGGTGCAGCTTTTGTGAATGGACTGGCTCCTCTGCCCTGGCTCCCTGAGTTGAAAACGACCAGAGTGTGGTCTTTTATTGTCATGGCCTGTGATGAGGACCACCAAAACAAGGTCTGGGCCCTGGTGTGAAAAAATGGGGGTGGGGACCAGATGGGGTAATGGTTATGTTGCTGGACTCCATCGTAGCTGACTGTGGTTCAAGTCCTGGACCCGGTGGCTTGGGAATCATACCGGGCACATGTGCATATGTGCCCCAAATCCTGAGAGAACAGAGGAGAAAGGTGATTTCTTGCTTTCTGTTTCTCCAGTGAGCACATGTACCCTATAGCAAAAAGCTCTCTACCCCAACGCCACCTCCCCCCCTCAAAAAAAAAAAAAAAAACCCTGTTTATTTAGGGACTAGCAGATAGCTTAATGGTTACATCACTGAACTCCCATGTAGTCAACTGCGATTTGAGTCCTGGATGTGATGGTTTAAACCTCACACCAGGCGCGTGTGCTTGTGTGCTGAGGATCCCAAGAGGAAAATGGAGGAGAAGGGATTGTAGTTTGGCCATTCCCCCTGGGAGTCGATTTCTCACTTTCTGTCATTCTGTCTCTCTGGCGAGCTCATGTGCCCTATAGCAAAAATCTCTTTCTCAAAAATAAATAAATAAATAAATTAATTAATTAAATAAAATAAAGAAGAAGATTGGGGTTTGATGGCTGCAAATACGTACATGGGGTTTTCAGGAATATGCAACATAGTTGAATTCAAGCTGCCTTCTCCTCCTTGGTTCCTGCCCTGGTTCTGGGCTGTCCTGGAGTTCCCTGTTCTCTCTTTTTGCAAAGACAGCAACTCCTGGTGGGCATGATCTGGCACTGGCTAACTCCCCTAGAAAGCTTCTCCCACATTGTCCCTGATGGGAGACCTGAGCTTCAGAGAGGAATGCAACCATCCGGCTGTGCTTCTGGTGTAATCTGGATGGCGGATGCCCACATAGAGTAGGGCTGGTTGCAAGATGCTTGATAAAACTCTGTGTCCAAATGTCAAAATGAGGAGGAGGCCTAGAGGTTCAGGTTGGGGGGACCAGGAGGAGTGGGGTGTCTGGCATGGATTCAGATAGCATCAGGAGCTGTGTGTATGCTCTTGGTAGTAGTGGAGCACCCCAGAAGCAGGGCAGAGCTGTGCGTCTGTCCACCCACACTGGCATTCAGAAGGCTCCCTGGTATCCCATGACCTGTTGTGGCAAGATCATTTACCTGCAATCCCACAGGTAGCCAGATCCTTTCTGCCCTGGGTCTTAAGGCAGAGGGTTGGGCTTTGATTCCTGGTGAATGACATCATTCTTGAGCCTGGGCAGGGCTGTTGGAAAAGAACATCTATTAAGCTGAGAAATGTGCCATGGTTCCCTTGGGTGATGAGTGCGTGTGCACGTACAGACGAATGCGTGTGCGAGGGTGAGCAAGCTGTGAGTGAGGAGCAGCCAGAGGTGGTCTATGTCACTCACACGAGAAGTCTCAGACCTGCCTCAGGCAGGTGCCCGCCAGGCTCCTCAGGAAGGCAAGAAGCAGAGCTCATTAACCTGGTCTTGCTGCCCAATTCATTTCCTACCAGTTACAAAATGGGGTCATCTGCCAGGTGGGCCAAGCCCCAGTACAGGCACTAACCCCACTAAAGAGCGACAAGTGACGTCTGCCAGGGTAAGTACTCACTCATCCTCCGGAAGAAGAAGGATTTAGGTGAGGGCCATGCAGGGAATCAGATGAAAGCGCCAGGCCCCCACACTCAAGCAACAGCTTTGGCAAGAATCCAGCCTTCTCAAGATTCTGCTCCAGTGGAAGAGAGCCCGGGGAAGCTGCCAGCCACTGTGGATTAATCCTGCTGCTTCCAGAAAGGATTGTTCAGACCCTCCTGGAATGGTGCAGGAGACAGGCTCTTTCTAGCCCAGGCGTGGTCTGGGCACTGACATGCAGACACGCGCCTGGACGGGTGCTGCTAGGATGCAGATGATGGGCTTGGCAACTGGCCCCCACTTGCCAGCAGGGTCCTGAAGAAGGAGCTGCAATGTCGCCAGCTATTTTAGGACCGATGCAGAAGACAGTGTTTGTATTGCCACGGTGTCTGAGGAACAGTACATACCAGTACGTAAGGGACATTAGTCCGCTGGAGACAGCCCAGCGCTCATCCATCACACTGAAGCTTGATTGCTTCCGGGCTGAGGATCCAGCACCGTCACAATGTCAGTGCAGCTTCTGCAAACCCTGGTGCACCCTGCCGTACCAATTCCACACTCACAGCCCATTGTACTAGACACCCAGGATTGTTCAAATAAACTTCCAGCTGTGTCTGGAACTTGCCTAAGGATAGGGACTGACTATGCTACATAAGTTGCAGATTGGACGAGGTAAAAATTATCTTCATGGAACCAACAAGTAGCATGAAGGTTAAGGTGCTGAGCTCTCACATGGCCGACCTTGGTTTGGGTCTCAGACCAGCAGTTTGAAAAATCAGGCTGGGTACGTGTGTATGTGCCCAAAATCCCAGGAGGAGAATGGAGGAGAAGGGATTGAGGGGTTACCATCTCCCTGGGGGTGATTTCTCACTTCCCCTCTCTCCATCTCTCTCCAGCAAGCGTGTGCACCCTGTGGCAAAAACCTAAAAAAAAAAAAAAAAAAAAAAACTTTCATGATATATTAAGTATCAACGATGTAAAATCTTCATTAAATGTGTCATCCGTATATCTGAGTTGATCACTGGCTCAGTGACTCAGGACTATCTTATGACGATGACCTCATAAGCTACCTTGGAGCACAGGACCAAGTCATTAGTAGTTGAGATACCTAAAAAATATAAAATCCCAACAAATTTACCAACAATCATTGTGTGTTCCTGGTTAAAATGACCAAGCAAATGAACCTTAACACCATGGAATGCTTCTAATTAAAATGACATTAAAACATCCCAATTTATAAGTCAGCATCTTAAGTTTCATAACTGGTTTTTTTTTTTTTTTTGAGAGGTTTTTGCTATAGGGCGCGTGCGCTCGCCAGACAGACAGAAAGAGACAGAGAGACAGAAAGCGAGAAATCACCCCCCAGGGGGATGGCCATGCTGCAATCCCTTCTCCTCCATTCTCCTCTCGGGATCGTGGGCACGCACGTACACATGCCTGGCATGAGTTTTAAGCCACCGGGTCTGGGTTGCGAACCGCGGTCAACTATATGGGAGTCCAGCGACATAGCCATTACACTAACTGCTGGTCTCTCATAACTGTTTTAACAAAAATTTGTCTGAAGATACTGTTTAAAGTAAAGGACAAATGATGTTATTATATATATATATAATATATATATATATTATATATATATACATGTGGATATTTGCCAAGCTGTCTCAAGATCAAAAAACTTGTTCTGGGGACCAGCAGTTGGCGTAATGGCTATGTCGTTGGACTCCCATGTAGTCGACCGCGGTTCGCATCCCGGACCCAGTGGCTTAAAGCTCACTCCGGGCACGTATGCGTGCATGCCCAAGATCCCGAGAGGAGAATGGAGGAGAAGGGATTGTGGCGTGGCCGTCCTCCCTGGGAGGGGTGATTTCTCGCTTTCTGTCTCTCTGACTCTCTCTGTCTTTCTGGTGAGTGCACACTCCCTACAACAAAAAACCTCTCAAAACAAAACAAAACAAAACACCCCAAACAAACTAGTTCTGCATTTTTATAGTATATGTATGTCCTTAGCATAAATCTGTCACACAACTTTATACTTTTATTTGGTAGAATTGGCCACATACAACCATAAACTGAATTATATACAAAACTGAGCATTTTCACATCCGATTTATCCTGACATAGAGGTAATGTAACGATGGACAGCTTTACTCTTAAAGTAATTCATGAATAATTCCCTTTCCCTTGTGGGACTATAGCCCACTGCTAGGTAAGCGTATTGCTAACAATTCCATACGCACTTAAAGGGGAAAAAAACCTGTTAGAACTATTACTGAATGTGTACAACATTATGTAATATTTGGTATTGAAGAAGATCAGAAAGTTTATGTAGAAAAAATAAAATGAGAACAACAACAGAAAATAATACTTCCTTTCCCTTCAAAATGAATGTGCTGAGTTGCTAGTTACACAATTTCTGCCTAAGCTTATTTGTCTGGATGTTGTTAATGACCATTTTGATTTTTATCATGGGGACCAGCAAAACCATAAACATTTGATATCCTGCAAACTTCTCCAGATCAATACGGTTTAAACCTTGATTTTACTTAAAAAATTATCCCACTCCATCAAGTAACAAACTGCTTCTAGAAAAAGGATCTCAAAATCAAATTAAACCTTCAAATGTTAAGCTCAGGTACACATACCCAGATATTCACACACACTAACACAATTTTAACTAAGTTGGTACAATTTGAACTGAATAACTCACATGTGGTCGTGGAGATGGGGCACAGATGAGCAGGAACGGGCTGGATTCTAATCCTCAAGATAAACTGAGGCATTCTTTCCAAATCCCCCAGGTAGCTAACAGTCTCTCTTTCTTTAAAAATTAATAGGGAGCTTTGTACCAAACAACAGTCTCTCTCTTTCCAATTAAAACTAAAAAGAAAAGCTTTTTATTCACCAGTTCCAACTTCACCATAAACAAGGTCCAGGTGTATCAATATTTCAGGGTCCCATTACTGCTGTGAAGTTTCAACCAGGTGATGAGTTAATATTTCACCTTTAATTTTTTCCTCCTGCTTGGAATCAACAGATGGCATAATGGTTACGTCACTATACTCTCACATAGTTGACTGGAGTTCAAGTCCTGGACCCGGAGGCTTAAAACTCACACTGGGTGCGTGTGCATGTGTGAATGCCCAAAATCCCAAGAGGAGAATGGAGGAGAAGGGATTGTGTCGTGGCCACCCACCCTGTGGGGTGATTTCTCTCACTTTCTATCTTTCTGTCTCTCTCTGTTTCTCTGGCAAGCGCATGCCCTCTATCGCAAAAATCTCTTTCTTAAAATAATTTTCCTCCTGCTAATCTTCCTCTGTCACTCTGTCTGTTTCTTTCTCTCTCCCTGTTTCTCACTTTGTCTCTGTCTCCTCTCCATCTTCCAGCCTTTATCCTAGTCCCCCTGCAAAGTCAGATCTTACAAGGGCACCTCCTGGGCCTGAAGGACAATTGCACACAGTCTGAGGGTAGAAACAAAACAACTCACAGACTTTAAAAATTCCTGCTTTAATTGCCAGAGAGTGTGTTTACTCACTAGAGAGAAAGGGAGGGAGAAAGCAACCTCCCCAGTGGGGTGTGGTCATGCCGCAATCCCTTTTCCTCCAGTTCTCCATCCTGGTGGGATTTGAAGCATGCATGCACTTGCACTGAACATGTTTTCAAGCCATGGGCCAGAATTCAAATTGGTGAGCCATGTGGGATCTGGCTCTACCTTTACCACTAGCCTTCTGGGCCAGCCCTGAAGATTCTTCTGTATCTTGAAATTCTAGAGTTCAAATAATGTGGCTTTTCTTTTTAGGGAGGTTTTTGCTATAGGGCACATGCGTTAGCCAGAAAGACAGAGAGAGATGGAAAGCGAGAAATCATCCCTGGGGGAATGACCACACCACAATCCCTTCTCCTCCATTCTCCTCTTGGAATCTTGGGCATGCACACACATGCGCCCCGCGTGAGTTTAAGTCACCAGGTCTGGGACTCGAACTGCAGTCGACTACATGGGAGTCCAGTGACATAGCCATTATGCCAATGGCTGGTCCCAGCTTTTTTTTTTTTTTTTTTAATAACTAAAAAGGTTTTTTTTTTTTTTTTTTTTTTTTTTTTGTTATAGGGTACGTGCGCTCGCCAGACAGAGAGAGACAGAGAGACAGAAAGTGAGAAATCACCCCCCAGAGGGGATGGTCACACTGCAATCCCTTCTCCTCCATTCTCCTCTTGGGATCTTGGGCATGCACGCACATGCGCCCGGCATGAGTTTAAGCCACTAGGTCCAGGAGGCGAACCGTGGTTGACTACGTGGGAGTCCAGTGACATAGCCATTATGCTAACTGCTGGTTCCCAGGATTTTGTTTATTGAGGGCAAAAGGATGCAAACAATATAAAAACAAAACTTATCTGGCACTTAATTAAATTTTCTTTCTCTGCTTGTCCAATGGAAGTCAGATTTTCTCTGAACATCTTCTAAGGGTTCTGATCCCCCTCATGAAATCCTCATATGGGGAAGCTGGTGGGTGAGTTCCTTAAGTGATCCCGCAGGAGAGCTCTTAGCAGGACAGGAGTGCTTGATCGGTGTGCCGACTTTTTTCCCCTCTGCTTCATGTGAACTACGAGACAGTCACACCACGGCGAGGCCCGCAATTAGCAGAAGGAGACTCAAGCCTACTTTGCTGTCTTCGCACTGTCCAGGTCCTTCACTGTTTTGTCTGCAGCCAGAAGGTCTTGTTGATTTTTCAAAACCCTGGCAACTCCTTTTCCATCAGTACTCTCAGGTCCTCCTTTGTCAAGTAGCCTTTGTCCCCAGCAAATCTGTGGCCTGTGAACCCCTTTCCTAGGGACACATCCCAACAGTGCCTCACGCCCACTGTGGAGGCCTTGAAGCGGTGTCTCCGTCTCCGGACTGGCCTCACTGGCAGCACCGCCCTCAGAGGCCCGTCTGGCAGCTCTCCTCACGTGCCCTGTTTGTGTGACATCCCTTCCTCCCAGTGAGAGTGCACGTCCCCTCGTCTCCTGCTCCCCAAGGGCCAAATGGCTTCTCACTCAGGCTGGTGTCATTTCAAGAGGGCCAAAGCCTGTGTGAGCCTTTTTACTTTAAGTCAAATGGTGCTTTTTTACTTACCTGGAGATATTATGTATAAATAATAATGTCAATGACATCTTTTCATACGGAGCTGTTCGAGTATTGCTTTACAGAGCTCACATAGTTTGCTATTGCAGCAATCTGGAGCTCTGGCTCCTGACCCTGTCTCATGGAAGACCTTGCTGGCAGCTCTCGGGAGAGCAGAGGTAGAGCGCACCAGAAGCCCCTGGGAGAAGTGTGGAGATCCGTGGTGGGGTCGCAGCAGTATTCACTCTTTTGTCACTCAGTCCTGTGAACAGTGTCTTCATGTATTTCTTACAGTCTGGAGTGTACGAAGTCCGTGTAAGCAGGTTGAAATACTCTTCTCCTTCAGTAGCACCACAGTGGTTTTTTTTTCCTTCAGGATTATTTCTGTACAATTCCTTCATTCTCAGAGGGGACCAGATCTTCCCTCACTGTGGTAGAGGATGTGCAGGTGGATAAAGGAGAAGCTGGTTTCTGGTAGGGACTCTTAACAGCATTACCTGGAAGTGGAGATGGAGGGAGGGCTAGGGCTTGCCGTCTCTGCCAGGTCGACAACGCTTTGAGCCTCCTGGTGGTCTTTCTCTCCTGGGATTTGTACTGGTGATCCTCCTGTAGTCTTTGCTCAGATGCCATGCCTTTCTTTCCCTCCCTGAGGCAACTTGGCAGAGTAATGCGACGTCATGACCTGGGTGAGCCGGGTTCCTTCAGTTCTGTTTGTTGGTCAGATCAGAGAATTGAGAAAGACAGACTCAGGAGGTGCTAGAACTCTTTGGTATTAAGCGTTTTGATCCATGATGGGCCTTTTGCAAGTAGCAATAGCTCTTTTTAAAATGAAGTTTAACTGAGCTGAGGATGCACTTTCTTATAATCTGTGGACGTACAGTAGGGTCCCATGCGAGGCCTTCAGTAGGCTCCTTAGTTGCTGCTTTACCTTATGAGGGCCAAAGAGATTAACTTTGCCACATTGCCACGTCTCAGAAAAGTTGCCATATTTCACCAGAAGAGGCTTGCTTTCTTCTTACCATTTTAACCATGTGCCTGGAGGAGCCATCTGGGCTCTTGCACTTGGCCCACCCTTTCTTTGCTGAGGCAGGGAAGGGGAAGAGGTTAGATTCGATGTGCCAAGGGCCATGCAAGGGCAGGCCTTCTTTCCACCCGTCTGCTGAGGGAGACCTTTTTCTCTCACTCCTCGCCTCTGTTCGTGCCTGTTGTCTTGGAAAAGGATGGTCCCTTTGTCTTAAGGCTTTGTGATAAAGTCATCTCCAGTTCGAATAGGCACCTGTTCCTTCTTCCTAGGGCCTAGTGGCCTTTCTGAAGTTACAGGTGGTTGGGAGCCCTCTAATGTGCAGAACATCTGGTAGATTTACCTGCCAGGCTGGGTGGTTCTACTGCTTCCTAAATTTCAAAAAACCTCTTACTTTTTCTTTCGTAAAGAGTTCTGCAGAATTATTTGACACTTCATGTAAGTATGTTTCCTTGTGGTGTATGCTCTGCTCTGGTTCTGCTTTTATATCAGATGGGAGGAGATGAACGTATTTAGTCTATTAGATTTGCGCTGCTGGATTTTTTTTTTTAAGTGTAACCTTGACTAGCTGTCTTATTGTTTATCCTGTAAGATTAGTCTATCAATTAAAGTTTGATAATAAAAAAAAATCTGTGGCATGTCAACATCATGGTCTCCATGGCATGTTCCATTTGAGATGGTCCATTGGTGATAGGTGCTGAGATTTTGGTAGGCAGACAGGCATGGACGCTGGGTGAGGCAGGCAAAATAATGTTTTTAAAATGAGTTAATTTATTGTAGAATTATTTTAAACTTTATTTATTTATTTTCTAATTTGACCAGAGAGGGACAAAGTAAAAGAGAGAGAGAGAAAGTGAAAAAGCAAGCCATTAGGTCCAGACTCGAACTGCGGTCATCCAGTGGGAGTCCAGCTCCCTAAACCACCACACCACGTGCCGGCCCCATAAAATAATGCATTTTTTGTTTTATTGTGTTTTTGGAAATCTGCTCTGTGTGAGCCAGTCCTGTGTAGGTGCTTCACCGGTATTGTTTCCAGTCCTGAAACAAAAGGGGAATGCTACTATATTTCTTGGAATCTGAGACACCTCAGTGGTAAGACTCACCATTATTCTCTCATGTTTTTATGTTTTAGTTTGTTTGCTATGGGGTATGTGCACTCACTAGAGACTGACAGAGAGAGGAAAAGGAAAAGTGAGAAACCACCCCCACGCTACCCCAGCTGGGGATGGCCACACCACAATCCCTTCTCCTCCATGCTCCTCTCGGGATTTTGGGCACACAGGCACAAGCCCCCAGGGTGGTTTTCAAGCTCCCCTGTCCAGGACTCGGACCATGAAGTTGGCCATGTGAGATCTAGCACTTTAACGTCCATACCACCTGCTGGCCCTAGACTCCCCATTATTTTATGTCACATTAGGAAAAAAGCCTACTGGCTATGTCGTAACCTGCCGCTGACTGACAGTTGCATCCTAATTTCCATGATATTAAAATGTGAAGAAAAAAGCGCCCCTTAAAATTGATGGCAAGGGATTTTAAGGTGGAGGAAGCCGAAACTCAGAGAGGTGGGCGGCGAGGCCCAAGGCTAAGAGAGTAAGAAGAGGCGGAGTCCGTTCGGATGGTCCTGGTGTCCACTGCCTCGCCAGAGCCAGAGGCTTTTCCCTGAGTGGCTTTCTCCTGTCGCCAGGAGCCACAGGTAAGCATCAGCCCCGGCAAGCAGAACCCCCTCGGGGTCCCCCAGTCAGCTGCCAGAACCCAACAACAGCCTCTTGAGCCACTTCCTCTTCGCAGAGCCTAATTATAGAGACTGACCGTCCTCCGCTGCAACGCTATTTTTGGTGGTGGTGGGTCAGAGGGGAAGAAGTGGGTGCAGACGGCGGCAGCTAGACGTCCACACCCACCCCAGCTCTTTGCTCCTTGCTTCTGGCCTGGAGGCAGCCCCTGAAGACACAGCGCAGACAGCGGGTAAATGGAAGCTGATTTAGGGGCTGATCTCTGCTGGGGAAATCTGCCCTGACTCACAACGGACCTTGCTCTTTGTCAAAATTA
>NW_006209227.1:2682-36277 GCF_000334495.1 Tupaia belangeri chinensis | reverse complement strand
AGATAAAAAAAAAACCTCCCCAAAAAAAAAAAAAAAAAAAAGAAAAGAAAAGAAAAAAGGAAAAGCTGAATATACAGTGTACTCTGGATGGAAGGAAAAGCTGGATGTCTTGTAGTACGTCATGGAGCCATAGGGTATGTATTTTCAGCAGGTATCATGCAGAACCATACTGGAATAATGTAATCCTATCCACACAAGAAACATACATTAGATAAACACCAGAAGGTGACGAGGTGCACCACAACACAATATAAATCCAGCATAGTCGTTTCGATTTATTCTGAGTACTACCATGGGTGCACAATGAAGTCCAAATGGATAAATGAAATACATAATCTTGCATGACTGTGATTGCTCCGTGCGGTGAATACTAACCAACTGTGAGAATGAGACAAAGACTGAGAAAGGGATGGCTGAGAATCACACAGACTGAGAAAGGGATTCCCTGTGCTGGAGAACTGGTCTAAGCTATCGTTAAATGGGCAGGTCATTAAGCGAAGTGTGTGTGTGTGTGTGTGTGTGTGTGTGTGTGTGTGTGTGTACTTACCTCAGCCCTGATGCTGCTTCTAAGGTTTAAACAATTAGGATCAGAAGATGGCCTAATGGTTATTTCATTAGACTACCATGTAGTTTACTGTGGTTTGAGTCCCAGACGCGGTGGCTTAAACTTCATGCCAGGTGCATGTGCGTGCATGCCTAAGATCCTGGGAGGAAAATGAAGGGGAAGGGATTGTGGCATGGCCATGCCCCCTAGGGGGTGATTTTTCCCTTTCTGTCTCTCTGTCTCTCTGGCAAGCACATGCACCCTACAGGAAAAATCTCTCTTTCAAAAAAAAAACCCCTAAGGTTTAAACGATTATTTACAACCTATGGATTGCATCTCTAGCTGCCCCACGGACATTGCCATGTGGCGTCCGCTGAGTCCAGGTTCCTCGGGAAGACTTACGTGCGTCTGATCTGGGCTCCTGTTCTTCCTTCAGTCTCACTCCCTGTCTGATCATTCCAGAGTCACAGGACACACCATGATGCCTCATACCTTTGGATTTGATATATGAGCCTGATACTCCCATCTGTTCCTTTCTTCTTTGCCTCATTCTTACTCATCCTCGCCTTGGGCATCAGCTCTGCCAGGAAGCTTTACCTGCCCGGCGTCCTCAGGCAGCCGTGCTCCCAGTCTTCCAGGCACACCGCCACGGCAGCTCACACCGCAGCACAGTTTTCAAAGGCTCATGATTTTCTCTTCTCCAAGATGGTCCTTGAGACCAGAGGCCATGCCTGTGTGTCTTGAGCCTCTTAGTGGAGTGACTGAGCAGAGGGACACAAGCTACCTCCCTCTGGACTCCCCTTTATGTGACACGATGCATCACCTTGCATTCAGCCAGCTGCTGCAGGTTTCCTGTTGCTCACAACCAAGACTGTCTGAACCAATGCATTCAATCAATATGCTCGAACCAGACTGAATGCCCTATAATCTTTAGGTACTTGAGGACAGGGGCCAACAAGTGGCGTGGTGGTTGGGGTGCTGGACTCCCACATGGCCAACCGTGATTTGAGTCCCAGATCTGGTGGCTTGCTTTCTCACTTTCCTTTTCTCTCTCTTAGATAAAATTTAATAATAATAATAATAAATCTTTTTTTTAAAAGATACTTGACAAATTTTTGGTTTCCCAAGTTTATATTCCTCTATCTGCACCACACACCCCCACCCCATCCCCAGAGCTCTTTTTTAAAATCAACTGGAAGGGCTGAACATCAGTCAAGCTGCCTGGAGTTTGTAGGTCTCAGGTGCGGAGCGGAGCATTCACGGCGCCGTCATCTACTCTCCCCTAGAACCTTGACGAAAAGCTCTTGGCTGTGGACCTGCTCCACGGTCTGGTAGTTGAGGCAGTCAGATCCCACATGGCCAACCACATGGTTCAAGTCCTGGACCTGGCGGCTTGAGAAATAGTCCAGACGTGTATGCCCAAAATCCTGAAAGGAGAGAGCTATGGAGAAGGGATTGTGGCATGACCATTCCCCATGGAAGGTGCTTTCTCACTCTCTCTCTCTTTCTCTCTGGCTCTTTGTCTCTCTGTGGTAAGTACACATACCCTTTAACAAAACAAGACAAAATCCTTGGATGGGAGAAGGGCTTACAGTGTTTTCTCAAAGAAACTGGGGACTTTCTGCAGCAGCATCTGGGTGCTATTAAGCGCACAGACTCTCAGGCCTATCCCAGAATTACTGGGTCGGAATCTCTGGAAGTCAGACCTGTATTCTGCTTTTTTTTACAAGAACTCTGGAAGATTCTAGAGTGAACACTCAAGTTTGAGAACCACTTGTGGGAGAGAGTAAAGATGAAATCCACATATTTCTGACCCCCTGAACTCTGGGGCCTGCACTGACCGCTCTGTTCCAATTTCTTCATCAGCGAATGATGGCAATACCAGAACCTTCTACCTTTTGAGATTCAAGCAGGATAACGTGAAGGTATTTTACAAAGGATCAATGACTCTTTGTGTTATTAATTGTCATTGATCTAATATAAGTTCTATGAAGATAAAGGTTTTTTTAATCTTTGTTTATTTTGAGATTTTTCTTTTTCCGGCACACTGATGTATTTCCTAAGAACTAGAGCAGTTCCTAGGACATAGCAGGTGCTCGATCAATATTTGTTGAATGGATGAATTCTTCACTGTGTATTCCAAGCACTTTAAACAATGTCAGTCACACAGTTGTACCATAATCCTCAACCCAACACACCTGGTCGTAATTCCCCTCACACTCTGGACTGAAGGCTGATACTGTCCAATACACTGTGGGCCGAACTCTTCTCTTGGAAAGTTGCAGGTCAGCCTGGGGTTGTATCTGGGTAAGGCCTGGTAGCTTTTTTTTTTTTTTTTTCCAATTTCTTTATTTGCATTCATTCACTGTACATCATTACAGCATACAAAATGAGATTTTCCATCCAGAGTACACTATATATTGTCTCAGTCAAGCACATCAACAAACATGTTATTATTAGCAAATGATCTCCCATTTCTTGTTTTCTGTATGTTTTGCTTTTTCCCCCCATCCTTGGTTCCCTATCTCTTACCCTCTGCCACCTCCTGTTCTCCTCCCACACTGTCTCTGTTATCTGTGTTTGCTTTCTATACCATTTTCCCCCCACATTTTATTGAATCACCAAAGACCCTCATCAATCCAAATACCCTCCTAGCAAACACATGTGACACACACATTTCCATGAGCACAAGTCTAACTTTACGCATCCTATAAAGTAGCACCTAACTGGGGCTACATATCCTACTGCAGTCATTGAATAGATATATTTTGTTTTCCTGAAACTTTTTTTTATAACTCAATTTACATTCCTTCCCTAGGCATCATCACAGCACACAAAATGCGATCTCCCATCAAGTACACACTGCATAGTGACTCAATCATGCAGGGCCTGGTAGCTTTAAGAGAATTTGCTATGAAAAATAATATGGCTCCTCAGAACTTCCTGGTTTGTCCTCCTTTTCCTGCCTCTCTTCTCTCCCTTTTTCTTAACTCATAAGCTCCATTTGTCTTTCTCACTGGCTCTACTGATTCTTTTTTTTTTTAAAAAAATGAATAATTTATTGGGACCAGCAGTTAGTGTAATGGCTATATTGCTGGACTCCCATGTAGTTGACTGCGGTTCATGTCCTGGATCCGGTGGCTTAAAACTCATGCTGGGTGCGTGTGCGTGCATGCCCAAGATCCTGAGTGGAGAGTGGAGGAGAAGGGATTGTGGCATGGCCATCCCCCCAGGGGATGATTTCTTGCCTCTGTCTTTCTGGCGAGTACACACGCCCTATAGCAAAAACCTCTCCAAACAAAAAAGAAAGAAAGAAAGAAAGAAAGATTTATTTATTTAATTACATTTGTTGCTGTTATTATTATTATTATTATTATTATTATTATTTAACCAGAAAGAAACAGAAAGACAGAGAAAAGGAAAGCAAGAAAGCAAGTCACCAGGTCCGGGACTTGAACTGCAGTCGGCCTTGTGGGAGTCCAGTGTCTTAACCACCATGCCACCTGTTGGCCTCTCTACTTATTCTCTCTTTTTTTAAAAAGATTTATTTTATTTAACTTTACTTATTTATTTATTTATTTATTTTAATTTGACCAGAGGGGAAGAGAGGGAGAGAGAGAGGAAAAGTGAGAAAACAAACCACCAGTTCTGGAAATCGAACTGCAGTCAACTACGTGAGAATCCAGCACCCTTAACCACCACGCCACCTGCCAGCCCCTCCCTCTGCATGTTTTTCAGCTGCTGAGTCAGGACTTGAACTGTGCAACTGGCCACATGGGACCCAGCTGTCTTAACCACCATGGATCAGCTGGCCCAAAATCTTCTAAAATTCTACAAAACTAGTCTGACCCTTTACAAAGATTGGGCTTATTTACACAATGTCACCCCTGATGGCTGTGTCCATGCGCTATGACACTCTAATATAACTTCCCTTTAAGAATGCCAATGGGAGGGACCAGCAGTTAGCGTAATGGCTATGTCGCTGGACTCCCATGTAGTCGACCGCTGTTTGAGTCCCAGACCCGGTGGCTTAAATTCACGCCGGGCGCATGTGCGTGCGTGCCCAAGATCCCAAGAGGAGAATGGAGGACAAGGGATTGCGGCATGGCCATCTCCCCTGGGGGAGTGATTTCTCGCTTTCTGTCTTTCTGTCTCTCTCTGTCTTTCTGGCAAGCACAAGCGCCTGGTAGTAAAAACCTCTCCAGAAAAAAAGGAAAAAAAAAAATGCCAATGGGAGAGGTTTTGAGGCCCCAGTGCTGGAAAAGGCTATGTTCTTTTGAGTAACCAGCATATATTTTACTTTACAAACAGGTTTTTACTTACTTATTTTAGTTTTGCTATGCCCTTGCCAGAGAGAGACAGAGAGAGGGAAAGTGAGAAATCGCCCCCAGGGGGATGGCCATGCTGCAATCCCTTCTCCTCTGGGGATCTTGGGTCTGTAAGCACAATTGCCTGACATGGTTTTTAAGCCATGGGACTCAAACCGTGCAGCCCATCTTGTGGGACCCAGCCGCCGTAACCATCCCACCACCTGCTGGCCCACAAATACGATTTTTAAACTAATTCTGTTTCCCTCTTTGTTTTGTTATTGGAAAGCTCAGAGACTTCCTCTACAATTGGAGAAAGGTTTAGGATCTTGGTTAGCAGAGGTCCCTTGGGGACCAGGCCCTGGCAATAAGCACCCCAGATGGGTCAGGATTCCAAATGCCAGGGGGACAGTGGACGCGTGGAGACTTCAACTTCTGGCTTCAGCTGCCTGTGCTGCTGTCCCCGGTGCGCAGAGCTGGTGCTGGGGGAGGGTCCTGTGTAGAAGGTCCCTTGTCCCCTGTTGGAATGATGCCTGACTGTGCTGCTTTTGGAATAGACTGCAGGGAGTCCCAGCTCGATTCCCAAGGTTCCCACTGCCACGCTCAGTGTGGTCTCTCAGGGCCGCTCCCTGGGGCAGCTGGGTCTGTCCACAGGCCGAGTCCCCATTCTAAGCCCCCGTGCTGGACCTTAGCCCTAAGTTCTGCTGCCTCTTTTCCTCATGCGGGGGGCTTGCCACTACCAAGATTCCCTGGCGGGCTGCATTCTAGGCATGCTCTCTGAAGCCGAATCAGGGTGCAGAAAGGTGGGATGCAGTGGAGAGGGGTTCCCCTCCACCCTCCTCCCTGCTCTTGCTTAGAATCTCCCTCACTGAGTGAATAGGAATGGCTTTTTAAAACCCCATCTCCTGCCTCAGATGCTTGGACTGGAGGGGTGACCTCTTCTCCAGCTGCCACACAGGAGAGGGCACATGTGGCTAAAAACGGATCGGGGGGGGGGGGAACCAGCAGTTAGCGTAACGGCTGTGTCACTGGACTCCCACGTAGTCGACCGCGGTTCGCATCCCGGACCCGGTGGCTTAAAACTCACGCCAGGCGCGTGTGCGTGCGTGCCCAAGATCCCAAGAGGAGAATGGATGACAAGGGATTGCGGCATGGCCATCTCCCCTGGGGGAGTGATTTCTCGCTTTCTGTCTCTATGTCTCTCTCTGTCTGTCTGGCAAGCACATGCACCCTATAGCGAAAACCTCTCAAAAAAAAAAAAAAAAGAATCAGGGGCCAGTCAGTGGCACAGCATTAGGTTGGATGCTCTGCAAGGCTGACCTACATGGGAAGGTTCCAGGTTTGCATCCCGAGACCTCCCAAAGTACGCCGGGCATGTGTGTGCCTGCAACCCGGGGCTGGCTGTGGCTGGGGATCCCAGCATCGGGATCCTGCTAGAGGTGCTGTCTCTCTGTCTCGCTGTCTCTCACCCAGGGGTGGTGGTGAATACAATTTTCTACAATGCCTTTTCTGTCTAGGCAAGAGATTGGCATACAAAGCTTTTTTTTTTTTCCTCTTTAGACACTGAATAGCACCTAGATTTATTTCTTAAGTTAATTTCTACAGCAGATCTGAAAATTTCCCCAGGCAGATGGTGCACAGGCTAAGGGGACGTTCAAGGTCTCAATATTTTTTTAAAACTCATTGCATACTTTTCTACTCATCCGTTCTTTAGGTTTAAGTACAAAGTTCTTGCTCAAAAAAAAAAAAAAAACATAAAAATAAAAAGTTTCCTTTGTGTGAGGAAAAGAATGGAGACCTGTCTCCTTGTTCCTACGCTCTGGATATTAAATGATTCCAACAACGAAGGGATCTGCCAGGACCAGCCCTTTATTTCTCCTGCCTCGGGTTCCACCATCTTGCTCGGTTCCTGCCTCCCCTGTGACCCGCGCAGCTGCCCGGCGTGTCACAGAAGAATGCGGGGTATCTCCCGCTGGTCATCTGCTGTGGAAAAACATTCCCCAGGAGACGATGCCAGGATCTCGGGACACAACCTGAGCAGCCTGGAGCACGCTCCGTGCAGTTGTCGGCAACAGAAAGGTCAAGGCGACACAACTGGGTGGGTCCTGACACTTGCTCAGACTCTGCCATCTGGACATCTGCTCGAGGGGAGGGTGGGTAAGGGGAAATAAGCTACATTTCTTCATACCTGCCTGGGCTCACCAGTACTGATGGGACACCTGTCGGGTGAAATCCAAGGAGAAGGCTAGAGGAGAAAATACCAGAGGCGGAGGGGAGGGGTGTGGAAAATGTGCATCATGAAAAAACTATGCATGGATTCCACAGTTTTTTGCACCAGAGCAAACTCAAGCTTTAATTGCATTTTTTTCATAAACTCCCTGAAGCTTCTTCATAGAGCCCCCTTGCTCTGTGGGACTCTGTGCAGGAGGGTACCAGGGTGGTCAGTGAGAGAGACCCTAGCAATGCTGACACAACTCATGGAGCTGAGGCCACCTTCTTCCTGACCCTCATCTGCCCCTGTCTGCATGGGAACCCACACAGGCCCTGTCAGCCCTACAGACCTCGTGGCTGAAAATCCGGGGCTTGTTTCTGAGTGTGACTTCTCGCTGTGTCGTGCTAGCTGTGGAACTTCGGTTCACCTCTCTGCGCCTTGATTTCCTCATCCACAAACTAGGGATTACGAAGGTGGAAGGAGGTTGTCTGGAAGGTCTGCAAGCCCATGCCACAGTGCAAAGGAAGAGCTGGCTCTGGCTGGGGAAACAAGACTGACCCATGGGGGCAGATAGAGGACAGACTGTGATGCTTAGCCACCAACAATTAAGAATTTACATAAGAAGGGGGGCTGGGAAGAGCTGAGTGGCCAAAGAAGTCACCAGGAGCCCTAGAGTTCGTGTCCAGTGGGACCAGCGGGGTCATCTGGTGGTCAGGTAGAGGCCATTGTTGGGAGGCTGAACTACTTCCACACAGGCCGGGATGGTGGGCTTTGGCTTCCTACTGACCCAAAGACCAGGTTGTGTGGACTTGTTAAACACCTCCTGAACGGGAAGTGCACGTTCATAGAACAGCTCCAGCCACACGATGCGTCATTTTAGAAGGTCTGAATAAGGGACCTGAAGGTTTGCTGTTAGGCATCCAGAGGCTTCCTGAGGCAATTTTTGACAGAGCTGAAAGCTCACTTGTTTTTTTTTGCGCCCAATTTAGGGGTTTTTGGAACAAAACTGGCCTTGGTTTGGCATGATTTTCCTCCATAATCCTTGGCCCTTCTTTATTTTTCTAGTCATGCAAAGCCTCCTTATTTAGAATATATATATACATAATTAATATACATAAATAACTTACAAGTTCTTTTTATATTCAAATTACCCATTAAAGTTGATTTTGTGGTTTGTAGGAGAATGGACGATTCACTGGAAATGCAGCTGAGTCTGAGACTGGCCTGTCATGATTTCTACAACCCACTCTTGACATTTCTTTTAAGGTTTATTTATTTCTACTGTGAGTGAGAGAAAGAGAAAGAAAGTTAATTGCATTTTTTTCATAAACTCCCTGAAGCTTCTTCATAGAGCCCCCTTGCTCTGTGGGACTCTGTGCAGGAGGGTACCAGGGTGGTCAGTGAGAGAGACCCTAGCAATGCTGACACAACTCATGGAGCTGAGGCCACCTTCTTCCTGACCCTCATCTGCCCCTGTCTGCATGGGAACCCACACAGGCCCTGTCAGCCCTACAGACCTCGTGGCTGAAAATCCGGGGCTTGTTTCTGAGTGTGACTTCTCGCTGTGTCGTGCTAGCTGTGGAACTTCGGTTCACCTCTCTGCGCCTTGATTTCCTCATCCACAAACTAGGGATTACGAAGGTGGAAGGAGGTTGTCTGGAAGGTCTGCAAGCCCATGCCACAGTGCAAAGGAAGAGCTGGCTCTGGCTGGGGAAACAAGACTGACCCATGGGGGCAGATAGAGGACAGACTGTGATGCTTAGCCACCAACAATTAAGAATTTACATAAGAAGGGGGGCTGGGAAGAGCTGAGTGGCCAAAGAAGTCACCAGGAGCCCTAGAGTTCGTGTCCAGTGGGACCAGCGGGGTCATCTGGTGGTCAGGTAGAGGCCATTGTTGGGAGGCTGAACTACTTCCACACAGGCCGGGATGGTGGGCTTTGGCTTCCTACTGACCCAAAGACCAGGTTGTGTGGACTTGTTAAACACCTCCTGAACGGGAAGTGCACGTTCATAGAACAGCTCCAGCCACACGATGCGTCATTTTAGAAGGTCTGAATAAGGGACCTGAAGGTTTGCTGTTAGGCATCCAGAGGCTTCCTGAGGCAATTTTTGACAGAGCTGAAAGCTCACTTGTTTTTTTTTGCGCCCAATTTAGGGGTTTTTGGAACAAAACTGGCCTTGGTTTGGCATGATTTTCCTCCATAATCCTTGGCCCTTCTTTATTTTTCTAGTCATGCAAAGCCTCCTTATTTAGAATATATATATACATAATTAATATACATATATAACTTACAAGTTCTTTTTATATTCAAATTACCCATTAAAGTTGATTTTGTGGTTTGTAGGAGAATGGACGATTCACTGGAAATGCAGCTGAGTCTGAGACTGGCCTGTCATGATTTCTACAACCCACTCTTGACATTTCTTTTAAGGTTTATTTATTTCTACTGTGAGTGAGAGAAAGAGAAAGAAAGAGAAGGAGAGAGGGAGAGAGAGAGAGAGGGACAGCGCACCCAGCAGGGGGCCAAGGCCGTGGTCCGCCCCCAGCCCAGATCACAGTCACACCGAACTCTGCGCACTCAGGGAGAATCTGGACCTGAACCCAGAACTTTCCCAGGTTGGTCAGCCTCATAGATAGGAGAGCCATGGGCGTTTGCTGTACTGTTTTTGCTGTGTTTGAAAGTTATTAAATGAAACACTGATCAAACTCCAGGTGGGAAATGGGGTCAAAGGGACAGGAATTCCCTCCTGCCGGGTCATTTAGGCTCTTGCCTTGGTGCCTGGA
This sequence comes from Tupaia belangeri chinensis, assembly GCF_000334495.1. Classification (NCBI taxonomy): domain Eukaryota; kingdom Metazoa; phylum Chordata; class Mammalia; order Scandentia; family Tupaiidae; genus Tupaia; species Tupaia belangeri. The sequence goes on along the minus strand of NW_006209227.1, from coordinate 26,427 downwards.
GCTGGAGCGTCTCCCCCTTTCCTAGTAACCAGCGCACTGGACACCGGCTGTCCACCAAAGACCAGTTTCTGCTCCCGCGTGGTCCCGCTCTCTGCCTCAGGTCATCTTCAACCTTAGTTCATGGACTCGCTGAGGCTCCACCAGACCCTGTCCTGGCTGCCAAGGTGGCAGAGGCACACTGGGGCAGAGAGCCACTTACACTTAAGAGTTCTAGGGACCATAAGTGGCATAGTGGTTGGGGCACTGGACTCCTCCATGGCCAATTGAGGTTCAAGTCCTGGACCTGGTGGCTTGCTTTCTTCTCTCTCTGGTCAAATTTAATAATAAATAAATAAGTATTTAAATTAAATTAAATGAATAATTCTTAAAAAAGAAAGAAAGAAAGAAAGAAAAGATTTCTAGATGTGGGTTCTTTGGGGCATGTTGCAGAAACTTCGAGAATCCTGGAACAAGTCTTAGACAGAGGGCTAGGGACTGGGACAGAGCACCAGGTCCTCCCAGGTCGGGGTCGGGGGTCTAAGCAGGCAGGCCTCAAGGAAGAGACACAGTCTTACTGGATTTATTTCGAGACTTAATGGCAATGCCACTGAGCTGCTGCCTTCCTGATCTCGGAGCCTCCAGGGTGACTTAAACTCTGAGCTCTGTTAACCTTATTTGCTAATTTTAGACCTAAGCTCCACGTAGCACGCGATGCCACCATGTAACAGAGTGCTCATTCATTCATTCATTCCACCCATACTCACCACGTGCTTATTTTGGGCCCAGCACTGTGCCAGGGCCGAGAACACAGGGCTCACTGTGGCTTCTGACCGCAGTTGCCCCGTGTGCTGGGGGAGGGAGCGCTCACTGTGAGGTGGGGTCAAGGCAGCTATCCTGGGAGGGGTGGGCCTGGGCTAGGCAAAGAGAGATGAAACTGGACAGAAGGAGGAGCTTTCTTGGAGGGTGGGTGTGAGAGACACCACAAGTGAAGGTGCTGCCTGATCCACGTGAATTCTCTGGGATGATGGAGATTAGCGAGCCTTGGTCAGGCTGGGAAAAGCCTAAAATTAGGCTGACCAGCTGGGCCTGGGCTGTGCAGGACTCCCCCTTCCCCTCCCACCCTCTGGCCTGTCTGCTCGGGTTTCAGGAAGGATGAGCGAGTGCAGAGGCAGCGTGCTGCGCCAGGTCATGGCCGGTAGATTGGGGCACATGGGGCCAGGCTGGGCAGGGGGCAGCTCCCCACAGGGCCTTGCTAGAGGGAAGGGGAAGCCCCCGGTCTTCCCCTCTTCTCCTTTTCACCACTTCCTTTTCGGCTTCTCTGTTTCCTTCCAGATTTGCAGGGCTGGGGGCTTCTTCAGAGGGAGACTGCAGGCCCTGCCAGGGGGACAGTCCTCAGGCCAGCAAACCAGGCAGTGCAGGGGGCAAGCCAGCCAGATGACAGAGGCCTGCCTGGGGGCAACCTCCTGGGGCACTGGGGTGGAGCAATCAGAAAGCTTCATCTTCACCCATTTTACCCACTGCCGGCTCCTGTCAGACCTGGCCTGAATTCCCTCCCTTAGTCACCACCAGGAAAGCCTCAGAGCAGCGCTACTGCCAAACCTTAGGCATTGTTTGAGAGCTGAGCTTGCTGCAGAAGGCACCAGAGCTAGCCTGAGTAGGTGAGGAGCTGGGGGGTGGGGTGGGGATGGGAAAGAGGTGGCCCAGCCTGGCGGTACTGGCAATGGTCAGGGCTGGGGAGCTGGGTGGCCTCTTAGCGGCCCCCACACCTCTGTCTCGTGCAGTCCCACCCTCACCCCATATATCTGCAACCTGTCCCCAGATGTCCTGTCTGATCCCCTCTGCCCTCTCATCTTCGCTCCTGGGTCACCAACCTAAGACCATCTGCAAATACTACCTCTGGCCACGATGCCCCCTCATCTGCAACAGTGCTGGAAGCTTCTGGAGAAGGAAGCACTGCTGGCCACGGGCAGCCAGGGCTAGGAGGGCTCCCTGAGCAGGTGTGAAGGAAGCAGGGCCCAGTCCCGAATGGCTCAGCCTGAGCGCAGGGCACCGGTGGCTGTCACGTTCGAGCTGTCGGTGTGCTGTCTCCCCGCACCGCGCACCATCATGAGCCCAGCAGCGCACGCACTGAGACAGTAATTTTGGGATTCCTTTCCCACACACCTTCACCCTGTTTCCAGTGCAACACGCTTTGTCCACCCTGGCCTTGGGAACTGGGTGGAGCCCGGGGTAAGTCTTCCTTGACGTCAAGCTGGTGATTGGAAGGCTGGACACATTCAAGTGGGGCCACACGGGACTTTTAAATGTGTTATATTGCACATTTAAAAACCAGGAGATTTCACATACAATCATTGTTTCTGACTTCTCTCGAAATACGAGGAGATAAGGCCTTCCTTTGGGTGACCAGATATCTGGGTTTCCTCAGACTCTCTCGATTTGGGCCCTGAAAGTTCCTTGTCCCAGGAGAGCCTGGCCAGGCTCTGAGAGCCCTGTAAGGCACTGTGGGCTGAAGCAGAAGGGGCTGAGTCTACTCATCCTGTCAGTGTCCAGGGCTCACAGTCCTGTTAAGGCTGAATTTGTCCTCATCCAAATTCCTGTGTTGAAGTCCAAAGCCCTAGATCCTCCGGATGTGACCCGATTTGGAAATAGGGCCATTGCAGAGGTGATTAGTTAAGATGAAGTGGGGCGAGCAGGTGGCGTGGTGAAGGCCTTGAATTCCCACATGCTTGACCATGGTTTGAGTCCTGGACTCAATTGTTTGGAAATCCATGCTGGGCACTTGTGTGTGCTTGCCCAGAATCCCAAAAGGAGCGTGAAGGCGGGATTGCAGCATTTCCCCTGGGGGCTGATTTCTCACTTTCCTTCTCACTATCTCCCTCTGTCTCTCTGGCCAGCACAGGTGCCCTACGGCAAAAACTTAAAAAAAAAAAATGAGGTCATGCTGGAATGAGGGGGGCCCAACTCAACCTCTGTCCTTGAAATGTGGAAGCATGGACACAGGCACATACAGAAAGGAGGAACGCCACAAGACGATGAATTAAGCCTGGGGTGATGCCTCTACAGGCCCTGAACACTGAAGATTGCCGGCCCACTGCCAGAAGTGGGGAGAGAGTCTAGAACTGTCCTTCCCAGAGCTCCAGGCCCTGCCGGCACCTCGATGTCACACCTCTGGCCTCCGGAACTGTGGGACGCTGCGTACATCTCTGCCCTTCAGAGCTACCCCGTCCAGGGCCTCTGTTACAGTGGCTCTAGAGAAGCCCCAGACAGGCCCCCACCGTTGCTCCTGCGGTTTAGTTGGGCATACATTCACCTGGCCTGCCTGGCCCAGGGGCATTTGCGTTCTCACTTGCAATAAATCCCTGATGAGTTAAGCCAGGGTTTAATGGATGAGATCACTCCAGGTGTCCTGGGTGGGGAGGAGGAAGGCTGGCTTGGAGAGATAGGCCCAGACCTCAGGGCGGATGGTGTGGTGTCCCCAGCAGCCCCCAGTACCCAGGAGGTGACCCCAGAGGGAGAAAGGGGTGGGCAGCTGGGTTGGCTGAGGTTCCCCAAACTGTAGGGGGAACATGGGAGCCCTGTTCAGTGAGCTTGAACAGCAAAGAAGCCAGGGTGGCCTGGATCAGGGACACCCCACCTCTAGGCATCAACCCCCTCCTGGCTCCAGTGGGCAGCAAGGGAGGCCCCAGGGCAGACCCGCCTGCAACAGAGTTGACTTCAGGGCACCAAAGAGATAAGGAAACCAAGCGGGAGCAGTTACTCCCAAGCAGACCTCGAGGAAGTAAAATCTTAGCAGCCTTGAGCCACTGGGGCAGCCAGTTTTGATGAGGACACCCACACCCTCCCCAGGGGCAGCTCCCTGTGAGCCCACACTAATGGACTTTCTCTGTCAGTGCCTCCTGGCGCCTCCGGCACCACCGGCTGCGTTTCAGCTGGAGGCTTTCGCCTTACTCATCTCATTTGCCAGGGTGGTTTAAGAAGGCAAGTCTGAGGAACATGTCTCGCCGTCCAGTAGATTGTGGTCCCACCACCCACTCCTGCAGCCTTCTTGGGGTCACTTAACATAGTCAGGGCTTGCTCATTCATCCATTCAGCACCTACTGAGTATTCCAGGCACGAGGATATAGAAGAGAAGGAAATAGGGACCAGCAGATGACGTAATGGTTACGCTGTTGGACTCCCACACGGTTGACCATGCCTCGAGTCCTGGACCCAGGGGCTTGAAACTCATGCTGGGCGTGTGTGTGTGCACACCTGAAATCCCGAGGGGAGTGGAGAAGGGATTGTGCTGTGGCCATCCTCCCCGGAGGGTGATTTCTCACTTTCTGTCTGTCTCTTGGATGAGCACCCTATAGCAAAAATCTCTCTTAAAAAAAGTAATAATCGGGACCAGCAGTTAGCATAATGGCTACGTCGCTGGACTCCCACGTAGTTGACCGCGGTTCGCTTCCCGGACCCGGTGGCTTAAACTCATGCCGGGCGCGTGTGCGTGTGTGCCCAAGATCCCGAGAGGAAGAATGGAGGAGAAGGGATTGCGGCATGGCCAACCACCCTGGGGGGTGATTTCTCGCTTTCTGTCTCTCTGTCTCTCTCTGTCTGTCTGGCGAGCGCACGCACCCTATAGCGAAAACCTCTCCAAAAACACAAAGTAATAATAAGTGAATGAGACAGACTTGGTCCCTCCCTGAAGAGCCTGTAGTCATGTGTCTGGAGTGACATGTGCCGTGGGGAAGGACAGCCAGCTAGAGCTTAGGGTGCAGATGGTGGAGAGCCACGCTAACAGGAGGTCAGAGGGTGCCTCCTGGGGGACATGGGCCCAGTTCTAGGCTGAGAGAGTGGGCTGGGTGCCCTGGGGGACGGGTCTCACAGGCAGAAGGTATACATGCACGACTCTGAGGTACAAGTTTACCTCCCCATGGCCAGAGTGGTCCGGGGGTCATCAGGAGTGACATGGGACCCTGTCAACCAGCTCAAAGATTTGGCAAACACTGGGGGGGTTTCAGGAGAGGAGGATCCAGGCTCTGGCTGCCCGATGAGGGAGGATGGCAGCACTGAGAAGGGGCACCAGGAGGAGGCTCTTGCAGTGATCCGGGGAGCCGACGCAGGCCTGGACGGAGCGGTATGGTGGAGACAGGAGAAGTCAGACTCTGGGTGTGAGGAAGACGTTAGGTTGAACAGGAAGAGGAAGAGGGGCGCCTAGCTTTGGTCTGAGCACCTGGCAGAGTGCTAGTTCCCCTTGCTGGCGGGGCGGAAGGTGGGGAGTGTCAACTTGGTTTTGGAAATGTTGAGCTGGAGGTCCTAGAGACCGCGAGTGGGAGCCTCTGCGAGGAGCAGGGAGGACTTCCCTTGCCCGGGGCTTGTCTTCCAGCAACCCTAGGAGTCACTGTGACAGTCGAGGGCAGGCTTCCCCCCCCTCCCCAGAGGTTTTTTCGCTATAGGGCGTATGCGCTCGCCAGACAGAGAGAGACATAGAGACAGAAAGCGAGAAATCACCCCCCAGGGGGGATGGTCACGCCGCAATCCCTTCTCTTCCATTCTCCTCTGGGATCTTGGGCACGCACGCACACGTGCCTGGCGTGAGTTTTAAGCCACCAGGTCCGGGACGCGAACCGCGGTCAACTACGTGGGAGTCCAGCGACATAGTCATTACGCTAACTGCTGGTTCCCGAGGGCAGGCTTTTCATCCTCCTGTTGCCTTTTACTTCAGTCCTCACTTGCATTGACTTGCATAGGCCCATAGGCTCTGGACAGAGGGCCCTCCATGGGCACACCCCACTGATTCTGCCCAGGGAGGGGGTCTTAGCATGCAGCGGCGTCCCCCACCGTCTGCACATCCGTTCTTTGGAAGAGTGGAGCAGGGAACCTCCGAGAAGCAGCGAGGAGGCCTGTCCCCATCCCTATGACCTAAAATCTATCTGTACTCTGCGGGGTGGCAACATGATGTTCGGAGGCCCATGGTGAGGGTGAGAGAGAAGGGAACAGCCCAGCCTGTGACACTGCAGGCCACACAGAGACACCCGTGCATGGGCCCTGTAGGTGGGAATGTGTTGTTCAAGAAGGAAAAAAAATCTCCTGCCACCAACTGTTTACCCCACACAGGTTCCCAGGCCTGCAACCCCGGGCTCTGGACTTTCCTCCCAACTCTGGGCCTGTTGCAGGTGACGGGGTGTCCGGGGCCAGGCTCTGGGCTCTGGTACTGGCCCGGTGACACACCACCCTCCCTCGTTGTTCTCCAGCTCTGCTGTGGGGCCAGTGCTGGGCACCCACCCCGTACCTAGTTTCCCCTTTGTCCTACTGGTAGGATCCTGAAGTGGGGGTGGCAATGTGGCCGACCAGCACGTCCTTGGATCGTGAGGCTGGGTGCATTCACGCTGACCCAGTTCTGCCCAGTGGGGTGAGGAAATGTCAGTGGGTAGAAATTTGAACAGCAACGGGCTCAGCTGGGATTCTCAGCAGCCCTTCGCCTTTGATGGCTGAGGCCCCACTCCAGCCCCTTCTACCTTCCTGCCAAGGGGTGCAACAGTCGCTCACCCCTGAGGACAGAACCCAGGGGCTAAGTGAGGGTAGAAGAGAAAAGAAGGCAAATCCTTGGGGACACCCCTAAGCCATGGCACTGGCCCTGGACCAACAACGCTGAACTTACTTTTCTGCATGATATGGAAAATAAAAAACAACGCTGCTAGGCCAGCAGGTGGTATGGTGGTTAAGGCACTGGACTTCCACATGGCTGACCGCAGTTTAAACCCTGGGCCTGGAGGCCTGCTTTCCTACTTTCCCTCTCTCTTTCTGTCTCTCTCTGGTCGAATTAAACAAATAATAATGATGATAATAAATGAAATGAAATAAAATAATTTAAAAATCAAAATTGAAACAAACAAACAAAAAAACAATGCTGCCTTGTTTAGGCCCCTGCTACCCTAGTTCTGTTGTTACTTGCAGCTGAACACCAGCCTGATACATGAGCCGCCCTGTGCGAAAGCTGGTAGTTTCTCCTGACACCCCAGCAGCCATCCCAACTGACCCCAGAATGGCCGTCCTCAGGCCATACCTCTGCCCTGGCCCCACCACACAGAGGTGACAGCCCGGAAGAGTACAGGGTGTGGGGGCACAGGCTCAGAGAAGTTAAATAACTTTTCCAGCATCACACAGCTAGCAGAGACAAGACTCAAGTGTCCAAGTCAGATCTGTCTCAGAGTCGTTTCTTCTCTGATGCCAGAGTGGGCAGGGTGGGGCTCCATGTGGGTGGAAGCTCAGGGATTCTAGTGCGATTCCATGGGAATAATATCAATAATAATAATTTGTCTCACCCTGCTCTGATTTTTCCCCACAGAACTAATCTCCTCCTACTGTATTATATGATTGACTTTTTTTTTTTTTTTGAGATTTTCACTGTAGGGCGCGTGCGCTCGCCAGACAGACAGAGAGAGACATAGAGACAGAAAGCGAGAAATCACCCCCCAGGGGGGATGGTCACGCCGCAATCCCTTCTCCTCCATTCTCCTCTCGGGATCTTGGGCACGCACGCACACGCGCCCGGCGTGAGTTTTAAGCCACCGGGTCCGGGACACGAACCGCGGTCGACTACGTGGGAGTCCAGCGACATAGCCATTACGCTAACTGCTGGTTCCCTATGATCGACTTTTTATTACTTCTGTCAAATGATGCCTGTTACCCTGCTCCCAACCCCAGAATATGAATCTCACAAAAACTAGGCTCTTGGGCTGTTTTGCTCATAATCTGTTCCAAGAGCCTAGAATGATGCTGGCACAAAGAAGCTATTTGTCAGGCCAGAAAGTGGCATGGTGGTCAGGCTGCTGGACTCCTATATGACTGGCCATGGTTCAAATCCTGGACACAGCAGCTTGCTTTCTCAGTTTCCCTCTTTCTCTCTCTCTCTCTCTGGTGAATTTAAATTAATTAGTTAATGTAATTAAATAAAAAATAAATAATAATTTTAAAAAGAAAAGAAAAACATGCCTGGCAACTGGGCATGTGTACTCAGAACCCTGACAGGATGGGGATGTGGAGGAGAGAGTGCAGAGTGACTGCCCGTTGTGGGGGTGCTTTTTTCTCTCTGTGTCAAGTACACATGCCCTCTGACATTTAAAAATAAAAAAAAAAGAAAGGGAGAGAGAGAGAGAGAAAGAAGGAAGGAAGGAAAGATAGAAATTAAGAGGGACCACCAGATGGTGTAATGGTTACGTTGCTGGACTCCAACCAGCAAGTTGGCCGCGGTTCGAGTCCTGGATCCTGTGGCTTAAACCTCATGCTGGGCGCTTGGGCCTGTGTGCCCAAAATCCCAGGATGAAAATGGAGGAGAAGGGGTTGCGGTGTCGTGATTTCTTGCTTTCTGTCTCTCTGTCTCTCCAACAAGGGCATGTGCTCTAAAGCAAAAATCTCTCTAAAGAAAAAAAAAGAAAGAAAGAAAGAAAAATTTTGAGTCATTGGAAAAGTCATGAAACATTTTTGCATAGAAAAACGTAGAAAAATACGTGATAACTTTCCTCATGACCCAATATTTTCCTTTGCTGAACTGAACTAAAAAGCAAAGTGGCCTGAACTCCAAATGTCCCAGGCTGAACCACGTCACCTACACTTCCTGCGCTGAAGTCGAAACCCCCAACGCCTCAGCATCTGTCTCCAAAGACGGATTAAATTAAAGTGAAGCCATGAGGGTGGGCCTGAAGAAATTAGGCCACACAGACACAGAGGAGGACCCTGTGAGGACACAGAGAGAAGGTGACTGTCTACCCCCACGGACAGAGGCCTCAGAAGAAACCGCCCTGCTGGCTCCGCGCTCTGACTCCCAGCCTGGGGGATCACGAGAAGGCAGATTTCTGGAGATGCCCGGCCTGGAGTGTTCGGTGCGGCCCAGCAGATGCAACGTCTAGTAGAGTCTGCAGGGCTTTGCGTGGGTTGCCTCATCTGATTCTAATCACAACCCTGAGAGACAGGTACTCATTTCTCCAATGCAGAAACTGAGCCCTGGAAGTAACGAGGGGTCTTGGGGTGCTAGGCCTCATGGGCCTGGGGGAAGGGAGCTTTGGTTGCCTGACCTTTATTATCTGGAGCTCCCTGGATAGTCAGGCCTCTCTTCCATCTGCCTTCCTCTCACCTAGCCCCGAGGTGGCCTACGCTGGGCCCTCCACACCCCATAGCTCTGCTGTCTGAGATGCTGCCTGGCGTTGCCCAAAGAAGCTGACCCCACGGTGTAGCTTCAGACGCCGAGGCCGGTGGAGGAAGTGGAGTAAGACCGCTCGGGCCAGGAGCACTTCCCCAGTGTCCCTCTGACTGGCAGACCTGCCTAGCGGGGCGGGTTGTCCAGGATGAGCGTGCCAGGAGCTCAACGGCTCTTCAGCTGCCATTCCCACTAAGGCGGTAGTGCTGGCAAGTGTTTACTGAGGTCCTACGAAGTGCCAGGTCTTGTTCTAAGCTCATTGACCCCCTTAGCCGCCCTGCATGATGGTCAGTAATATCATCACTATGTGACAGACGAGGAAACTGAGGCTTGAAATTCTCCAAGGTGGACTGGGAGCCGGTCTGACTCCAGCTCTCCTAACCCTGTGATGCCTCAGTGTACACTGCCCTGTGCTGCCTTGGGCTGCAGCTGGCTGGGCTCGCTCCCCAAGCCCCTTGCTGGGCAGGGAATCAGGAACGAAAATCAGGAAGGAAGCTGGAGGGGTGAGAGGACGGAAACGGCCAACCAGCATGACCAAGGTCTGTCCCCACCACGCATGTGGCCCGTAACTGCTCCTGCCTACGCGCCCTCCCAGGCCTGGGGACCCTGAGGAGCTGAGATTGGACCCCTCTGTTTGACTCCCTGCCCTTCAAGGCCACCTAGTGTCCATTTCAGCCAGATTCCTGGGTATACTGAGGCCAGAACACGAGAAGATGGCCACCCCCACTGCCTCTCTCTCTTATCCATGGCTGCTTTGAAACCGCTGGTCAACCCACGCCAGAGTGGGGAGAGAGAATGGCGGTGGGGGGCACTGTAGTTGCCGGGGCCCTTCACAGAGGATCAGGACAGTCTAGAGGTAGAGGCAAAGCCAAGACCTTGGCCCTTATAGCCTAGTAGTTAAGGAGGCTGAGTCCCACATGGCTGACCATGGTTTGAATCCTGGCCCTGGCATCTGTGTGTGTGTGTGTGTGTGTGTGCGCATACGCTTGTGTTTTAGTTTTGCTATGGGGCTTACCTGAGAGAGAGAGAGTGGGAGAGAGAAAGTGTGAAAGTACCTCCTTGGGAGGATGGCTACCTGCAATCCCATCTCCTCCATTCTCTTGGGATTTGGGGCACGCACTGTGGCTCCAGGGTGGGGAGCTGCCAGCCTAGGACCGCCTCCCTGCAGAGAGCTGGCTGCAGCCCTCCTGCTCGCCTCACCAGCAGCAGCGTGGGCCGAAGGAGCTGGAGGAACGCACATGAGCTCTGCCCTGAGCCTGTGGGAGCCTCTCCCTTCCCCCGAGTTTCACTGCCCTGCGGGGGCTCTGCTATCAGCGTGGGGTGAAGGTGAACCAAGGCAGGCCTTCTCAGCCCTCTCCGGCCAGAGGGCAGCTGACTCTGAGTCTGCGGCCCCTCCCAACCAGGGGTCCATGGCTGAGTCATGGACCAGGGTCCTGGGGCTACTGTTCTCCACGTCTGCTGTGCCCTGTGTGTGGCTGGGGTGGGCAGAGCCCAGCAGCATGGTCTCCAACTGTTCAGAGCCTGCCTCCTGCCACCAGCCCTAGACGGCAGACTGGAAGGTGCTTGGTGTAGAACAGGGACATTGGTGTGACAAAGGTCGGACACAGGTGCAGGTGGATTGGTGGCCCTGCTGGGAGGCCTGAAGGCACTGCAGGGCTGCTTGTCTGAGTCTGGGGAACCTGCAGGGCCCCAGGACCAGGTGGCCCCTGTCTATAGTGCCGGGCAAAGGCCTTCGCACATCCGGGGCTCCTGAGCTGCAGCTATAGGGGTGGGGGCGGGGGCTGGGCCTGGCACAGGAGGAGACGTGTCGAGGGTGTTCCTGTGTGTCCTCGTGGGGCATCCACTTCCTAATCACAACTTCCTCTACATATGGGCGAGTACCTGGGCTCTTCTTTGGAAAAATGAGCCTGAGCGCCTTTTCTCTCCACCCGCCACCCCCGCCAGCCTGCAGCCCCGCTAAGCCGCTATCTTCACTTATCAGACAGCCCACGCCCTGCTTTTCATTTTCTGGATGACTCCACAGTTCTAGAAATGAGGACCTGCTGTGTTCTGAGAAGGTGCTTTCTGGGAGGTGGGCAGCACATACTTTGAGAGGCCTCCAGGCCCCTCGGCCATGCTTAGCTGAGAGGGGCCAGGCCTGAACTAGCCCTGCTAGGCAGGGGTGGAGACGAGTAAACAGTGGGTGCAGTGAGAAAAGCGGGGCAGGAGGCAGTGTGGGCGGGGGTCAGGAGAGGGGCATGGTGTGTTCCTGACTGGGAGGTGGGGGAGCCGTGGAAGAGGGATGGGACCGGGGAGCAGTAGGTATGGGGGTCCAGGATGGCAGCAAAGGTGGAAACGCTGGGGACACCCCAGGCCGGGCAGGGCAGTGTCCAGTGGGTGCCGGTTTTCAAGGCGGGGAGATGTCCCCAGGCTGTGGCTAAGGGTCCTGGGACATCGTGGGACTGCCTAGGCTTAGGCAGAATGGAAGGGCAGGGACTGTTTGCACCTCCTCAGGACTGTCTGGGGGTCACGGAAGGCCGTGGGGGAGGGGAGCAGGTGGCCCCCATGCAGGTCAGCGTGGGTGGGGGACAGGAGGACAAGGCAGGGTTTTTGGAAGAGCTGGGAGGGGATGTTGCTGATGAAGGGTCCCTGAGGCGGTGACAAGTGCTACACCCCGAGGGGTTGGTCCAAGAAAGGGTCTTTGCCATCTGGTCACTGCAGGGATGTGGTCTCGACACAACGGCCCGAGGGGGCAGCTGTCCCAGTTTAGGGAGCAAAAGCCACAGATTCTCCAGCAATGAGGAGACTTCAAAGGAGAGTCCCGCACAGGCCACGGGCTGGCTTCCTCTCTCGTGAAGCAGGTCTTTCTGCTCACCTATGAGAACCCTGATGTGGTGGGCACCTCGGGAGAGAAAGACAAACCGGGCCGAGCCTGTGGTCAACCCGCACAGTGCAGAAGGGCGCAGCTTCCCAGGGAGGCAGAGACTCAGATCAGGGTCTCTGCAAAGGGGCCACGGAGGAGGCGTGGAGGCGGCAGTGGACCAGCCTTGGGGGTTGGAGGTCACGGGGTGGCAGGGCTCGACCCAGGCAGAGTCACAGTGAAAACGGCCACAGTTAGTGGTACGAGGGCTTGCCATGGTACCTCCTTCACTTGGCACCAGGAGAGCCAGGGCGGCCGGCATAGGAGGCTGCGCCGTTATCACAGCCCACGTGGCCGGTGCACGAGAGTCTGGCGCCAACCTGGGTGCCCTTTGGTGCCCTTTCTGCCTGCCCCTGCCCTTTCGCAGGGCTGGACCCCGTGTGGACCTGGCCCTCCTTAGCCTGGTCGTTTGGCCTCAGACCCTGCGTGACAGGGTGGCAGCCCCCCACCCGCCTGGCTCTGTTGTTGATTCTCCCACCCTCACGGATGCAGGTGCCTTGACTGGGGCAGGCTCAGTGGCCTGGCAGTAACTCGCCGCTCAATCGTGCTGGATCCACACGAAAGCTCAGTTTCGGTTCTTGGTGAACCTGGACCTCCCTGGTGCTGCACGCATGACCCTGGCTGCCTGGGAAGGCTGGGGGTGGGGGCAGTGGCAGGCCCCATTGGGAAGAGTGTCTTTTTTGTCTTGCACTCTCATGCGAGAAATAAAGACTTAAGGAAAAGAAACCCAGTTCTTTCACTTCCTCCTAGCCACTTCCACCCAGACAACCAGTGGACCTTGGTACCATCGTGTGACACCAGGGGGAGTCAGAGGCCATAGGAGCCCTTGAGCGTGGTGGGTCTGCCCTGGATGGGGGCCCTGGAACAGCCCAGAGGCACTTTGGAGAATGTTCCAGAAGCCAGATGAGGAAACTTTGTGTCAGCCTGGGGAAGACAGGGACATGGGAATGACCATCTGTGCCCAAACCTGCTCCTTATCTTCAGATGTGGCCCCCATCTCCTACCCACTGGTGAATCTCCTTCTCACTCCCCTTGACTCCTCACCCACACGCTCACCCACCTGAGCACAGATCCACTTGGCTCCCAGATCTCCCCTCCCTCTTCCAGGCATGCAGCTTCTCTCCCTGTCACTGCGCTAGCCTCTCATTGGCTTGCTCCCTCCAGGAGGGCGGATCCCTAGCCATTCTCAGCAGAGCTAGAAATGCAGATCCCAAAGCCTTTTGATTACCTTTGACATAAAACCCTACTTCCTTAGCTGGGCAAAAAAATTCCCCCCCTGCCTGTGGCAGCTGTCCACTCTCCTGCCTACCTGTCTACCTGCTGGATCTGCGGGTCCGGGTCTTGGGAAGTCTCCACCTGTCTCCCCACCCTTCTGTACCTCTTCCCTCTGTCCTATCCCAGACTGTTCCTAATTCACCCTGGAACCAAGCAGGGACTCCCTACCAGGTTTAATAAGGGCTGAACTAAAAGTAAAGTATCTTTCTAAGCTGCTTGGAGTACAGGTCCATTTAAATCCCCCCCCCCCATAGCGTGCGTGTGCTAGCCAGAGAGAAAGAGAGAGAGACATAGAGAGGAAAAGTGAGAAGTCATCCCCCGGGGGTTGGCCACACTGCAATCCCTTCTCCTCTCGGGATTTTGGGCACGCACACACACGCGCGTTGTGAGTTTAAGCCACCGGGTCTGGGATTTGAATCACAGTAGACTACATGGGAGTCCAGCGCCATAACCATTACGCCAACTACTGGTCCCAAGGAGTAACGCTTGATTCTTAGCTTGGGGTCACCATTTCTGGATATTGCCCCTATGCTATAGATAAGCTCCAGCTGACATGTATGTCATTGTCTGTTCTCAGCTGTCTCCCACGCAGGACCCCAGGCCCCATAAGAGCAGGTTTTCAACCCTTTCTCCTCAGTGCCCAGCACGGTTCCCTAATTACATTAAGTGCTTAATCACTGATAGCAGAAAATTCTATCTAAGCAATAGATTTAAGTGTGTTAACTAAAAAAGAGCTTAATTACTCTGCAACTCCACTTCGGTCTGGAGCCCCCTTCTGCCTCACGTGGAACATCTTAACCATATCTAGGGAACCAACCACTTCTGTGACCCCGTAGTCTACTTCATACTTGGTTGATTCCATTTTCTTCCTCCTCTCTCTCTTTTTTTTCTTTCTTTTTTTTTTTTTTTGAAAGATTTTTGCTATAGGGTGTGTGTGCTCACCAGAAAGACAGAGAGAGACAGAGAGATTGAAAGCGAGAAATCACCCCCCAGGGAGCATGGTCACGCCGCAATCCCTTCTCCTCCATGCTCCTCTTGGGATCTTGGGCATGCACACACACACGCCCGGCGTGAGTTTAAGCCACTGGGTCCGGGACTCGAATTGCGATCGACTACGTGGGAGTCCAGTGACATAGCCATTACACCAACTGCTGGTCCCTTCCTCCTCTCTTTTATAGCCGATTTAAGTTGGGTGCTTCTCTGAGCTGTCGAGACACTGGGAAGAAAGGGTTGGTCCTTGGGCAGGAGGGAGGGGGGATATCCTTGAGCCTTGCTGACATGAGCTTTGTCCTGGTCTCACAGTCAGCCTCTGTCCCCCAGCCTCTGTTGAGATGCATTTTGTCACAGAAGATGGACATACATGCTGGTGGCTTCATTCAAATTAAAGAGCCCCTTTCCTTTGTAAATCCCAAACTTCAAAATTCTACTGTGAGAGACAGCCCGAGTGAAGGCGGTGGCGGGGAGGCAGTCAACCTACCCACCTAGCTCCCATCACCTTCCTCACAGGTGGGGGGAGGGCTGATGAGCATGTTAATGAGGCTTTGAATACTCAAAGTTCCTCTGGGCTGGGCTGGGCTAGGAGGTGAGGTTGGAGGGATGGCTTTATGCAGGAGTGGGGAAGAATGCTTCTGCAATTGGGAGGAGATGGGGGTCTGCGCCTTAGCAAAGGGTCAAATGAGGAGGATGAAGGCTAGCAGAATGGCCCAGGAATTTCGCAAGGATAGGCACATCTCTTTGCGATAAGCATGGGGAGCACCCCTTGTGTCCTGAAGGTTCTGCATGTAACTTAGGCCATACACAAGTTGGAATGTTCACCCAGAAAAAGGAGGGAGGCTCTTTGCCTTTTAGGCTCAATCTCCCTCCCCTCCGCCTTGGAGTGGCCCTGGGTGAGGGCACCTGCAATCCTGGTGTGACCTGCTGCAGGGTGAGTCATTGCCACATCTTTCTGACTTTCCTCCCTCCCAGTCTCTCTGTCACTGCCGCCCCCTCCCCCCTCCCAGCAAAGCCAAGGCCCCACTGAAGCTCCTCTAACCCATAAGGAGAGAAAAGTCCTTTTGCTGTCTCTCTCCAGCCTCTTCCCACCTGCAGCTCGGGCAAGATGTCTGTCTCTGCTGATTATGAGGTAGCTCATGGCTGTCAGGTCTGCGTGAATAAGCTCTTTTGTCCCAGAGAATTTTCCCATGTCAAACATTTAGTCAGCTGTGTTATGGGTCAGTGAGCAAGGAGAGAAGTCTGAATTCTTAAATAACCTTGTGAGTGCAAGACATCTGTCTGAAAGGCAATCCCACAACATCTGTCGCATCGTCCCCAACTTGCAAGACCCTGCCTTAAAAAACAGACCATTATTTTATGTCTTAGATCCTAAATTTCCTTTTAAAAATTCACATATTACTAAAATACACAGTCTGGAAGGTGAAAGTCTCTCATAATCACCCTCCCCTCTTCTCTGCCCTAGCCCCTAGTAACTATTGTTAGTAGTTTGGTGTCTGTTGCTGAGATTGTTTTCCTCTGTACCTACTAACACAAATGGTACTACTCTCATTCTCGTGCTTATATAGCACCCTAGATACTGTTTTGAGACTTGCTTTTTAACTGTGTCTTGAACTTCCTTCAGTATTAGGATCTCATTCTTTAACAGTTGTGAAATGTCCCCTTGTGTCTATAAAAATTACTATTCATGGATATTTGAAATTCTACTCCCCCACATATTTTCCTTTATATGAACAATATTGCACTGGATATCTTTCAATATATAGTTTCATACTTCTGAGAGTGTTTCAGTGAGCATAGTATACATCCCTAGAAGCAGAAGTGCTGGGGCAAAAGTTTATTTAAAATCCGGTAGGCATTGCCAAATAGATAAGATAAGTATAGCTAGGCTTCAGTTTGTGGATTCTTCAAAGGCCAAATATGCCCTTTGGGCACCTGCAGGAGGGGCTGGATCCAGCAATGAGAAGAAAGGTGGCTTATCCTAGTACACCTGAGTTTCCCCAGCTGCCTACAAGATTTTGCCTGTGAGAACCAGCCCAGAAGAGGACAAGGGCACACACCGTTACTCTGGGGAGGACAGAGGCATCTGCTGAGGGAATCCGGGGAAGGTGGGCTATGACTTATATTTTACAATAAATATTTTTGTTGTTGTAGTTAGAAGTTTTTGCCCAGGGCATGTGTGCTCGGGGGGGAGGGGGTGAGAAATCCCACAATCCCTTCTCCTCCATTCTCCTCCCCAGATCTTGGGCAGGCATGCACACATGCCCAGCGTGAGTTTCAAGCCGTTCAATCCGGGACTCAAACTACGGTCGGCCATGTGGGAGTCCAGCGACATAACTGCTATGCCATCTGCTGGTCCCTACCATAATTTTTTTTTAAAAAAAGTGTCAGAACTAATCATGAAAATGATTTAATTTTACTACATGTAAATAATACTTTTTTTAGAGGTTTTTTTCTATCGGGTGCGTGTGCTCGCCAGACAGACAGAGAGAGACAGAGAGACAGAAAGCGAGAAATAACCCCCCAGGGAGGATGGCCATGCCACAATCCCTTCTCCATTCTCCTCTCGGGATCTTGGGCATGCACGCACACGGCGTGAGTTTTAAGCCACCGTGTCTGGGACTCAAACCGCGGTCGACTATGTGGGAGTCCAGCGACATAGCCATTATGCTAACTGCTGGTCCCTGTAAATAATACTTTAATTTTTTTAAAAAAGGGCCAGGCAGCTGGTATAGTGGTTGAGGTAACT
Source organism: Tupaia belangeri chinensis (assembly GCF_000334495.1). Classification (NCBI taxonomy): domain Eukaryota; kingdom Metazoa; phylum Chordata; class Mammalia; order Scandentia; family Tupaiidae; genus Tupaia; species Tupaia belangeri. Next base: position 9,360 of record NW_006209227.1, on the reverse strand, counting down.
GGATCCCACATGGCTGACTCCACGGTTGGAGACCTGGATCTGGCAACTTTAAAAACATTCTGGGTGCATGTACATGTGTGTCCAAAATCCAGAGAGGAGAATGGTGGAGAAGGGATTATGGTTTCATCATCCCCCCTGGGGTGGTGCTTTCTCACTTTCTCTCTCTCTCTCGTCTCTCCAGTGAATGCATGGGCCCTATAGCAAATTATTATTATTATTATTTGTTTGTTTAATAAAAGGAAAGACAAAGTAAGTAAGATTGCTGGGCTGTCAGCAACTAGCTACCCTGCCATAGATCAGCTGCAGCTGCAGCTTTATGAACTCAGCGTCGCGTGAGCTCTGGCCCAGGTACAATTCACCCCATTCCTGGGGCGTCGTGGGAGGAAACGGAAAGTTCAAGAGGCAGGAAGAAGTCACAAGAGTGGTGTGATGAGTATCTGACTCTATGTACCTTTCATTTCAAGATGTGGTGAACGTGAAGAGGAGAGTGGAAAACCCCTGCTGTCTCCTGTGCTCAGGTTGAAGGCAGGAAACTGGGCTGTGAGTAAAACCAGAACACTAATGCGATGGATTCAGAGCGGGGAGTGAGACGCGTTCCCCACCCACCCCCGGTGCCAACTCAAACCTGCTGTGTAAAACCGTCTTGTCTTCTCCTGTGTCTTGGTTTTCATCTCCTCATTAACAGACCCGGAGACATGAATCTGAGTGCAAGGAGTGAGAATATGAGATAGGAAAAAGGAATGAGCCGATAAAGAGAGTTTCAGGCTAGAGATCACAGTGTTATCTGACTAAGGGGCCAGGAAGCTCTGGGAGGAGCTCAGCGACTTCCTGTCCCTCAGTGAGGGCGGCCTCCAGTCTACCTCTAAGGTACCGGAACTTATCAGCACTTCCGATTTGTCCTGATCCAAGGTTGGGCATCCTCCCTGGCCATGGGAAAGCCCTCAGACAGAGTTGCAGGTATGGGCAATACACAGCCCTCCCGCACAGGGAGAATGGCCAGGGACCATTCAAGGCAGGGCAGTGTCCTCTAGCTCTGGTTCAAATCTGGGGAGGGCCCATCGTTTCTCCCATCTTTTAGTTATAAGAGACTCCTTTTTGTTGTTTGATTTTTGTTTTGTTAAATTGCCAGAGGATGCATGCACTTGCATGAGAGAGAAAGAGGAAGAGGGGAGAAAGTGCCCCCCAGTGGGGCATGATCACACTGCAATCTCTTCTCCATTTCCCTGTCCTGTTAGGATTTGGGGCTTTCAAGCACATGTGCCTAGCATATTTTTTTTTAGAGGTTTTTCGCTATAGGGCGTGTGCGCTCACCAGACAGACAGAGAGAGATGTAGAGACAGAAAGCAAGAAATCACTCCTCAGGGAGGATGGTCACACCGTAATCCCTTCTCCTCCATTCTCCTCTCGGGATCTTGGGCGCGCACGCACACGGGCCCGGCATGAGATTTAAGCCAACAGGTCGGGGACGTGAACCACAGCCGACTACATGGGATTCCAGTGACATAGCCATTACACTAACTGCTGGTTCCCTGCCTAGCATGTTTTTTTAATCTGTTGGGACTGAGATTTGAGCTGAGGTCAGTCATATGGGATCTGGCTTCCTTAACCACTAGGCTATGCGGCCAGCCCAAGACTCCTTTTAATAATCAAGAAGTTTTATCTGCGCTAATATTTAATATTTTTTCCTTCTCAAATCCTCTACTTTAGCTGGCTTCCGTCTTTGGGGTTAGGTGGGTAGGAAGGTATTGATTGCTTTTTTCTTTTACCACCTGCTCCTTTTGCTCTCTGCAAGGCTGGAGTGGGCGTGGGAGGAGAGACTAGGGGCAGGAAAGACTTGGCTGACCTGCTCCGAAGTTTGGCCTCGATGTTCTCTGGGAAGGCAAATGCCTACCTGTGGGATAATTTTCTTGGAGAGCGTTTTTGGGGACTCCATGGGGATCCTACCATTGCTAGGTATCTTGCACCCGAACAGCTCTCTTGACATGGGAGATGACTCCTCCTGCTGGCCAAATGATTACCAACCCAGGGCTCTGCTTTCTGATTTGTTCCCTGGCTATACTTTCAAGCAGTTCTCTTGGGGAGAATCTCTCTCAGGTAGACCTGGTCCCGCTTCCTCTGCAAGTCCATCTCTGGGCTCTGGAAGATGCACATTCATCCGTGTCCTGCCAGGAAATACAGGCACTTCACGACGGTTGCCTCTCTTCCCATAGCTGCTAGGCAGGGCGAGCTCTGGCCACAGCCTGTGGGCTTTAGAGTCTGGGTGTGTTTCCAGCCCCGGGTTGTCTTTTACGTCTGGCTCTCCAAAGTTCTCTTAACGTCCTTCTCCCTTGCCTTTAGGAAGTACATACTGCCTTGTGATGATACCAGCTTGTTAGCTGGGAGCTACTGGTTGCAGTGAATGCAAAATCCAAGTCAAGTTGCCTTAAACTACAAGGTTATGGGGGACCAGCAGATGGCATAATGGCTACATCACTGGACTCCCATGTAGTCAACCACAGTTCAAGTCCCAGACCCGGTGACTTAAACTCACGTCGGGGGTGTGTGCGTGCCTAACATCCCAAGAGGAGAATGGAGGAGAAGGGATTGCAGCATGGCCATTCCCCCGGGGAGAGGTTTCTCACTTTCTGTCTCTCTCTGTCTTTCTGGCAAGTGCACAAGCTCTATAGCAAAAAACCCTCTCAAAAGGAAATAAAACTGTAAGGTTGGTGTGTTTCAGGGCAGACTGATATAGTGGTTTAGATGTCTCCAAGGACCCAGGACCTCTGTATCCTCTGCTGTTGCCCACCCTGTTGGCTGGATGTAAAGACGGCTGTTGCCAGATGCAATCCAGGCTTTATGCTTTCTGGTTCACATCTAGTGGTTCACGCTCTTCTCAGTGGAGCCCTCTGTCCCACCATTTTAAGTGAGAGTCTGAGAGCCACTCTGATCGGCTCAGTTTAAGACACATGTCCACCCCTGAACCAATGACTTACACGTGAGGGAACAGAAGTTGCTGCTTGGCTAAGACAATTAGAGGGGAATAGAAGCTGAGCAGACAACTGCATTAGTACTTTCTGGGTGCTGTAAAAAGTACCAAAGACTGGGCGGCTTAAAGCAACAGAAATTTATTCTCTCAAAGACCTGGGAGGTGGATACTTGGAATTAGGATGTCAGCAGAGCCAGGCTCTCTCTGACGTTCTAGGGAAGGTCCTTTCTCGCCACTTCTACTTCTGGAGTTTGCAGGCAGCCCTTGGTGGCTCCATCGCCCCTGTCACATGGCCATCTTCTCGTGTGTGTTTTCACACGACTTTCTGTCTGTGCACGTCTGTGTCGGCAAGGTGTTCTCCTTTATAAGGATATCAGTCATGCTGGACTAGGGATCACCTACCCAACTGCGACCTCATTTTAACTCGTCTGCAATGACCCTTTCCCCAGTAAGTTTACATTCTGAGGTGTTGGGAGTTAGGGTTTCAACATACCTTTTTTTTTTTTTTTAAATACCAGAGGGCATATGTGCACATATGAGAGAGAGAGAGAAAACATGGTCATGCCACAATCCTTTCTTCTCTGTATCACCATCTTTTTGGGATTTGGGGCACACATGTACACACACCTAGTGTGTTTCTCAAGCCACCAGGTTCGGGACTCAAACCCCATAGCTGTTCATATAGGATCTGGCTGCCTTAACCGCCAGGCCATGGAGCTGGCCCTCAATTCTTTTATTACATAAACAAATCGTGTTTAGTGTAGGTCAGTGGTTGGGAGGGGTGTGTGACTTCGCACCCAGAGAGATATTTGGCAATGTGCGGAAACATTTTGGTTGTAATAGTTTGTAGGTGCTATTGGCATCTAGTGTGTGGAGCTGTTTAGAGATGCTGCTAAACATCCCTCAAGACATAGGACAGCCCCACGACAAAGAATGATCTGGTCCCAAATGTCACTGGTGCTGAAGTTGGAAACCCTGCTATAGAATGACGCACAGTTCAAAGGAGCAAATGGAAAAATAATTACTGCTGGGGATTTTCACAGTTCATATTTTGGCTAAATTCTTCCAGTTTTCTATGCACAGAAATGTATGTGACAATAATGACGGATAGGTAAAGAAATAAATGTAATTATTATATACATGCTGCTTTGTAACCTGACATTTTTCACTTAAAAATTTGTGTTCAATGCAAGTACTTTTTTTGTGTTTATTCACTGTTTATTATTTTTTGAAGGGTTCAGGATGGTTTTTCCCAGCATGCATACAGTGTGTGATTATCACATCACAGATAAATGCATTTTTATCTTTAGCACTGAACACATTATGTTGTGCGCATTCCATGATATTGGGTCACAAGAAAAGCCATGATGTATTTTTCTATGTTTTGCTATGCAAAAAATGCATCATGACTTTTCTGATGACCCAATAGTTCCAGGAGCTCTTTGGAGGTAGATATTGGATAGTCCGTGGCATTTTTTACTTCGTTGTGGTGCTCCAGCCCATAGCCCGTTTACCTTGATCGCATGCATTCTCGTATCTGTAATCATTTTCTCCTGAACCTCCCCTACCTGCCTGCCGGAGGGTATCATTTTATATCTATTATATCATTGAAAAACTAACTTGGGACCAGCAGTTAGCGTAATGGCTATGTCGCTGGACTCCCACGTAGTCAACCACGGTTCGCGTCCCAGACCCGGTGGCTTAAAACTCACGCGGGGCGTGTGTGTGTGCGTGCCCAAGATCCTGAGAGGAGAATGGAGGAGAAGGGATTGCGGCGTGACCATCCCCCCTGGGGGGGTGATTTCTCGCTTTCTGTCTCTCTGTCTCTCTCTATCTGTCTGGTGAGCACATGTGCTGTATAGCAAAAGAAAACCTCCCCCCCAAAAAAAAAAAAAAAAAAAACTAACTTAAAAAAAAAGTATGACATGTCTTGTGGTTAAAAAAAAAATCACAAAAATATGTAAAATAGAAGATGTCCTTTCATGGGAACCAGCAGTTAGCATAATGGCTATGTCGCTGGACTCCCACGTAGTCGACCACAGTTCATGTCCCGGACCCGGTGACTTAAAACTCATGCCGGGCGCATGTGCGTGCGTGCCCAAGATCCCAAGAGGAGAATGGAGGAGAAGGGACTGCTGCGTGGCCATCCCCCCGGGGGGTGATTTCTCACTTTCTGTCTCTCTGTTTCTCTCTGTCTGTCTAGCAAACGCACGCGCCCTATAGTGAAAACGTCTCAAAAAAAAAAACAAAACAGATGTCCTTTCATAAATGATTATATATCTTTTACGCACGCGTTTTTTTTTTTTTTTGAGACGTTTTCACTATAGGGCGCGTGCGTTTGCTAGACAGACAGAGAGAAACAGAGAGACAGAAAGTGAGAAATCACCCCCCGGGGGGATGGCCACGCAGCAGTCCCTTCTCCTCCATTCTCCTCTAGGGATCTTAGGTATGCACGCACACGCGCCCGGTATGAGTTTTAAGGTGCTAGGTCTGGGACTCGAACCGTGGACGACTGTGGGGGTCCAATGACGTAACCATTATGCCACCTGCTGGCCCCAGTTACATATCTTTTAATACATGTGAATTTAAAAAACCAGATTGGGTTATGAGATAATACTGTTGTGCATTTTGCTTTCATTACTGACTAAAATATTTTAGGACAATTTTCGTATCTATGCATATGGATCCTTCTTTTTTAAAAAAATAATTATTTCATTTTATTTATTCATTCATTTATTTTAATTTGACCAGACACACACACACACACACACACACACAGAGAGAGAGAGAGAGAGAGAGCTGCCAAATTTGGGACTTGACCCATGGGTTGGCCATGTGGGAGTGTCCAGCGCCTTAACCACCACACCACCGGCTGGTCCTCCATAGATCCTTCTTCTTCTTTCTTCTAAGTTCACTTATTTATTACATGAGTGAGAGAGAGAGAGGCAGGCAGGAAGACAGACCCCCACTTGGGTCTCGACACCTGGATTTGCCCCCTTCCTCTACAGCGCATGCAAGCCTGGCATACGCAGGAGGTCTCTGGAGGTGAGACAGCAACCTTCTCATGCGGCTCTGTCTCCCAGAGCACCGCACCCCTCCGCTGCACTGCTGTCCGCCCCCACCTCATTCTTCACAGCGGCATTACCTAGTACCCTGTTGCTGGCAGGTGGCGGGAGTCACGTCTTCGCTTCTTCAGTCAGTGAGGCGTGCACCTTCCCACACCACCTCTCTACAGATGCACGTGAGTATGCTCTGAAAAGCTGGAGTTGGTGAGCAAAAGGATGCCCTTACATTTTGCGTAATACAGCTAAATTACTCTCGAAGGAGTTTGTCTTATTTCCGTCTCTTATCTCTTTTATTAGCCTCACTAATAAAGTATGTCAGTTTTGCAAATCTGAGTTAACAAAATGGAATCTAGTTATATTCGTTTATATTTTTGTGTTTAATGACTGTTTCTGCTTTTTCTCATCAACTGTTCATCTTTGCCCTTTGATTTCTGTCGGATTATCTTATCTTTTGTTGACTATTAAGACTTCACTGGATGCAAAGAAAGTGGTCATACATGTAAATATTTTCTTCTGATTTCTCATTTTTGAATAAACTTTTAGGCAAAAATTTTAAAAGCTTTTCCTCTTATGGTATCTGAATATGTCATGCTACAAAGGCCTTTTTTTTTTTTTTTTTTTTTTTTTGGTTTTTTCTTTGGGGGATGT
>NW_006209227.1:0-2475 GCF_000334495.1 Tupaia belangeri chinensis | reverse complement strand
TCTCTCTTTCTCTCTTTCTCTCTTTCTCTCTTTCTCTCTTTCTCTCTTTCTCTCTTTCTCTCTTTCTCTCTTTCTCTCTTTCTCTCTTTCTCTCTTTCTCTCTTTCTCTCTTTCTCTCTTTCTCTCTTTCTCTCTTTCTTTCTTTCTCTCTCTCTCTCTTTCTTCCTTCCTTCCTTCCTTCCTTCCTTCCTCTCTTTCTTTCTTTTTCTTTTTTGAGAGAATTTTTGTCATAGGGCATACACATTCACTGGAGAGACAGAAAGAGATGGAGAGACAAAAAGGGAGAAATCTGCCCCTAGGGGAGATAGCCACACTGTAATCCCTTCTCCTCCATTCTCCTCTTGAGATTTTGGGCACATATGTACACGCATGAGTTTTAAGCCGCCAGATCTGGGACTCGAACTGCGGTTGATTACATGTGAGTCCAGTCCATAACATAACCATTATGCCATCTGCTGGTCCCCCTCCCAATGTGGATTTTCAGACAGTTGGGTCCAGGACATGAACTGCAGTTGGCCATGTGGGAGTCTGCCACCTTAGCCACCTATTGGCCCCACAAAGGCCTTCTTTATGCACAAGACTATAGCTAAATTCACATGTTTTATTCTTCTATAGTTTAATTTTTGTATATATTTTTTTACCTTAGGGCACATGAGTTCATCAAAGAGAGAGAAAGAGACAGAGACAGTGAGAGGAAAAGTGAGAAATCACTCCCCTCCCCCCCGGTGGGGGGAGATGGTCACACCACAGTCCCTTCTCCTACATTCTCCTCCTGGGATCTTGGACACACACGCACCCATTTCCATTGAGTTTCAAACTACTGGGTCCTGGATTGGAACTGAAGTCAGTCACTTGGGAGACCAGCGACGTAACCACTATGCCATCTGCTGGCCCCTTGTATTATGTTTTTAAAGACGTATTTTAAATTTACTTTGGGGGTAAAAACAAAAGGAAGATAGTGTCTCTGAGACATCTTGAGTCATCTATCTGACGTCCCTGATCCAAAACGACATCCCCAGCATATTAGCATTTATGCATTTGGGACTATTCATGGACTTCCTGTTTTGTTCCATGGATTAATCTATTTTGTGCTGATGACAGTCATTCTATTGCTGGTGCTTTACAATGCGATTATTCTTTCTTTCTTTCTTTTTCTTTTTTTAAACAATTGCCAGAAGGCATGTTCGTTGATAGGGAAGGAGAAAACACACCCCCATGGTGTGTGGTCATGTTGGAATCTTTTTCCTCCATTTCTCCACCTTGTCAGAATTTGGGGCACACATGCACACATTCCTGACAGGGTTTTATTTTTTTGAGGGGGTTTGGGGGATAGGGTTTGGCATAGGGCACGTGCACTTGCCAGAGATAGACAGACATCCCTTGGGGGGACAGCCTTGCCGCCGTCCCTTCTCCTCCATTCTCATCCTGGGTTTGGGCACATACACACATGTGCCTGGCATGATTTTTCGAGCTGCCAGGTCTGGAGCTTGAACTGGGGTTGGCCATGTGGGAGTCCAGCACCTTAACTACCATGCTACCTGCTGGACCTCAAGCATGGTTTTCCAGCTACTGGAGCTGGGATTCGATAGGTAGCCATGTGGGACCCCGCTCGCCATGCAATGTGATTAACCACCCTGCTTTGGTGCCAGCCCTATAATGTGCTTTTTATATACTAATTCTAAACCCTATTACTGTTTTGGAAAATTTTTCTGGATAATTTGTATATTTATTTAAGAAAGAATCATGGGAGCCAGCATATGGCATGACGGTTAAGGTGCTAGATTCCTACGTGGCTGACTGTGGTGAGTACGGGACCTGGTGGCTTGAAAATCATACCAGGTGCATGTTGTGCACGCCCCAAATCCCAGGACTATGGAGGAGAACGGATTGCAGTGCAGCCATTCTCGCTGGGGCTGATTTCTCACTGTCTCTCTCTATCTCTTTGGTGAATGTATGTGTCCTAAGGCAAAAACCTCAAAAAAAAAAAGATGCATGTAATGACTCAAATATATAAATAAAATATAATGAATACCCAGTTAAAAACAAACAAACAAACCCTAAACATTATTGACCCGTGGTAGCTCAAGGTGTAGGGTGCTGCTGTGCAAGACCGTGTTGTGTGGGAGGCCCAGGTTCGGTTCTCAGACCAACCTCAGCAGGGTGGGTGTGGGTGGTGTATGCCTGTAATCCTGACTGACTGGGAGGCTGGGGCAGGAGAATTAGGGCATGCTGAGACCATCAAAATACCTCTCTTTCTCTGTCTCTGTCTCCATCCCCTTTTTTCTCTCTCCCTCTTCCTATCATTAAAACAAAACAGGAAACATTATTAATACTAATACAGAAGCTTCCTAGACCACATCTGTTTTTTTCTTCCAGTGGTAACAATAATTCTGAGTTTAGTGTTTAGTTTTTTAAAATATACTTTTAATCTTGGGGCCAGAAGTTGGCGTGGTGGTTAAGGGAGCTGGACCCCAT
>NW_006209226.1:0-876 GCF_000334495.1 Tupaia belangeri chinensis | reverse complement strand
AATTTGTGTTTCCTTAGCTCTTAATGTTTTAAAAAACATTACTCAGCTTTTCAGCATTATTTCTAGTAATGATCATGAGGATCATGAACCACAATACAAAAACCTTTTTCAAATAGCATGTCTGTTTTTTATTTCTTTTTGTTTATTCTCTGTATATTGACCTCAAAGCCATTATACAAGGCATTGTCAAGGAAGGTTTTCACTAGTTTGTCTAGTTCTTATAGTAGGAAGAGTTTTCAACCCAGGTAGTCTGCCAGAAGTAAAAGCAGAAACCACAGTTTATTCTACCTGTAGCTAAGTTTCAGGCCATCTCAGTGCAGTGGGTAAGCACTGTGTGAAGGGAGCTAGATCCCACAGGAAGCAACCATGGTTTGAGTATTTGTCCTGGTGTCTTAAAATACATCTGTGGGGAGCCAGCAGGTGATGTGATGGTTAAGATGGTGGACTCATATATGCTTGACCATGGTTCAAGACACAGAGATGTGACTTGAAATTCATGCCAAGCATATGTGCATTAATGCCCAAAATCCCAGGAGGAGAATGGAGGAGAAGGGTTTCTGGCATGGTTATCCCCCTGTGGAGTGATGTTTCACTTTCCCTTGAAATGTCTTTCTGTCTCTCCCTAGTAAGCACACATACCCTATGGCAGAAACCTGAAACAAACAAACAAATAAATAAATACTTATGCATGTGCATGCATGTCCAGGATCCTGATGGGATAGAGTAAAGGAGAAATGGGGATTATGGCATGACTGGACCCCACTGGGGAGCTTTCCAGTTTGCAAAGTTTCTTTCTGGCATAAAAGAATAAATTTTAAGAAAATATAAAGTTAAGTTTAAATTTTTACCTCTTTAATGCACCTAATATTCTCTTTC
>NW_006209225.1:0-523 GCF_000334495.1 Tupaia belangeri chinensis | reverse complement strand
TTTTTTTTTTTCTGAAATACCATACCCAGTGCACATCCATGATTTTTTAATAATATATTTCATTTTCCTTTCATTTATTTTATACATTCAATCACTATACATCACTTAGCTTTTAAAGTGAATTTTCCACCAGGAATACATTTCACTCTAGTTCACTTGTGGATACTATACATGTTATTATCAACCAATAACAATCAATTCCTGTGTCCCATAAATGTCTTGCCTCTGTGTTTTTCTCCTTAATGTCTTTCCTCACACTCTCTTCCTTCTCTCATTCTCTTCCCACACTAAATACAGGATCTATATTTTTGTAATGAAAATTATTTATTAACAAACAATTTATACATAAAATAGCAAAATATAGCAATATACTCTACACAGTAGAACAATGATTCTGAAACTTTCAGGAGCATCAGAATCTTCTTTAGATGGCTGTATCATGCTTCCAGATTCTGAATCATTTATTCTAGAGTGAGATCCTAGAATTGGTTTTTCTAATTAGTCCCTCACTTCTGTTACTTCT
>NW_006209224.1:0-7013 GCF_000334495.1 Tupaia belangeri chinensis | reverse complement strand
ATCAATCAATAAAAATAATCCTGTAGAGATTTTCTATACCAGCAATATCTGCTTAGAAAATATAACAAAAATACGGTAACAAGGATGATGATGATGATGACAAAAGCAATGGCAACTCTCACTTACAGTGAGTAAAACCTGTGACAACCACTAATTTATCGCTACGTTTCTTGAAATTTTCATGTAATCTGCACAGAAATGCAATGAATTTGGTATATTAATCCATCTCCGTTTTTCAAATGGAAAAAAAGTTATTGATATATTAGGTAACAGCTGGCAAGTGGGAAACCACAGCTCCACATTCAGTGCTGATATAATTTTAAGCATTTCAGATAGTTCTCACCCATTCCAGAAATCAATGCTTTAATTTCTTTGAGAGACTACAAATTTCATCGACCAATGGAATAACTGTTCAGCTCCACACTTAGCTTGCTTGTTTGTCAGTTACTAAGATGAAAGGGCTCTAGGGGCCACCAGGTGGCAAGGTGGGTAAGACACTGGACTCCCACATGGCCAACCACAGTTCAAGTCCTGGACCTGTGGCTTGCTTTCTCACTTTCCCTTTCTCTCTCTCTCTCTCTCTGGTCAAAATTAAATAATAATAATAACAGACAAAATTAAATGAATAAATCATTATTTTTTAAAAAAGATAAGAGGGCTCTATATACATCTAACTCTCTTAGAAATATCTTTTACCAGCAGCACTTATTTCTCTCAACATCTTTTGACCAGATGCAAGTTAGATGGCATCATTTGTACCAAGGGCAAAAATATTTGCCCCTCAGACTAGAGTGGCCTTATTAAAATTAAAACTAAATTTAGAGACTTGAGCTCTACATGGGATTTAAGATGGTGAAATTTTTAGCATGAAATAAATACAGATTAACTTATTCAAATATGTTTGCAGAATCTACCATTCAAAGGGACAGAGCTAATGGTTTATTATAAAGTCCCTTTTCCCTGTGAGTTTACAATCCGGTAGTAATCTTACAGAACAAAAAAGAAAAACCACATGCCCCTTTTTTAAAAAAGAATTATTTATTTATTATTCAATTTAAACAAAGAGACAGAGAGAGGAAAAAATGGGAAGGTAAGCCTCCAGGTCTGGGACTCAAACCATGGTCTGCCATGTGGGAGTCCAGCACCTTAACCACCATGCCTCTAGCCGATCCTACATGCCCCTTTTTAAACAAGTTGGTCAATCCTTTTAAATTCCATTATATTTTCATTGAGACTACCATTCAGACACGTGGTTTCACAGATTTCTTTTATAGTGATGATTTTAAAGATCTCCTTAAGATCTTTTCTTCAGTTTTTCTTTCGCTCCATAGTCCAATATCTACCCAATGCTACATAGCTCATATTTGGCTTATCTAAAAACATAACTCATCATAAAAACCCCAACACGCTCTTCTTCCAGTTGAATTAATCTTCTAAATATCTCTTGAATCCATCTACTTCTTTGCAACTCACCCTCTACAAGAACACACCTTATAGAATACTCCAAGTATGTTCTGATTAATTGCTCTGTCTTCAGAATGATCTTTTCAAAGAGGAAGATAGATATTAATCAAGTACTCATATTAATAAATACAATACTATAATTGCTGTCCATATATGAACAAATGTCCAGTTGCTGTGACAAAGAATTTGGGTTCTAAAGAAGAAGCCATAAGGAATAAAAGGAAGAGACCTCCAGGTGAAAATTCTCTCTCACACCCAGTTCTTCCATTTAAAAGCCTTCAATGACTGGGCCAGCAGGTGGTGTTGTGGTTAAGCTACTGAACTTACCACAGGGCTACCTACAGTTCAAGTCCCAGATCTGGCAGCTTAATTTCTCACTTACCCTATCTCTCTCTGTGTCTCTCTTTCATGTGTCCTGTAGCAAATTAAAAATAATGAATTACTTAAATTAATTACTTATTTAATTTTATTTATTATCATGGTCAGTTTTTAATTTGATGAGAGAGAGAGAGAGAGGGAAAGTAAGAAAGCAGTCATCAGGTCCAGGACTTGAACCTCAGTCAGCTATGTGGGAGTCCAGCACCCTTAACCACCACGCCACCTGCTGGCCCCAAAGTAAATAACTCTTTTTTCTTAAGGAATGATTATTATTTAACTTTATTTATTCATTTATCTATCTTAATTTGACCAGAGAGGGACAGAGCAAGAGAGAGAAAAGGAAAGTGAGAAAGCAAGCTGCCAGGTCCGGGACTCGAACTATGATCAGCCATGTGGGAGTCCAGTGCCCCTAACCACCATGCTACCTGCCAGCCCCACAAATAATTATTTAAAAAATAAAAAGAAAAATAAAAGCCTTCAGGGGCTCCCAATCATGTTTAGAAGAATGCACAACTTAATAATCATTTCATTAAAAAGGACTCCACCAATCTACTGAAAAAGAGACATTCAAAGGCTTTTATTTGTATATTTTCAAATTCAAGTCTCATATTCTATAAACAAATGCCACTATTGCCCCCATTTTACAGTGGAGAAATTGGAGACTGAAACAAGTGAAATGAGCTGCTAAAGTCACATCACTCATAAAAACTAAAACAATAACTCAGTGACAAGACAAAAACATAAGGGAGAGAATGACCAGGCACAGGGTCTAGCAGATGACTACATCAACTCAAGTGCAAGACAGGAAAATAAATGGAATCCATTAATGTTGGCTGAGAATGTTGTGTGTTTATTCACAAAGAATCCAGGAAGTTCTGGGGAAATAGAAACTCACTGTGCATTGCCAAGAAAAAAGCCACATCTGGCTGTCTTCCACCTCCCTGTTCCTGGGCTCCCAAGCTAAAGAGACTACTCACAATTAGTGCAGTCATGAGAAGCCCTCCCTCCGCGCCCCTTCCCAGGCATACAAGGCTTCCCTATAGAAGACAAATGGACACAGGCCTGGCTGTCAACCAGGAAGAAAGAGAGCAAACCAACTATACCGGATCTCTGACTACAACACTGCTGTGGGCAATAAGCACAATCCGGGGATAATCAGCAGTCAAGTGTCAGCTTGACTTTCCTAAGGGTCATCCCCTGGTAGAAGTTGCCTATGTCCTAGGACTGTCCTCTTCCTTAAATCTATCAGTAATGTTTGGACTGTCCTCTTCCTTAAATCTTCCTTAAATCTACCAGTAACCTATTATCACTGCTATTTCCAATTAACACAAGGAATTGATATAGAGTATGAGTTTACATGATTTTTTTTCATTTTTTAAAGAATTATTTATTTTATTTACTTATTATTACTACCTTTTAAAAAAAAAAATTGACCAGAGAGGGAGAGAGAAAGTGAGAAGGCAAGCTGCTAGGTCTGGGGCTTGAACCAATGTCAGCCATGTGGGAGTCCAACACCTTAACCACAATGCCACCTGCCAACCTTCTCCTTGATTTATTGATTTATCCCCATTCATGTCCAAACCTCATTCCTAGTTCTACCTCCCACTCACAGAATTTATGTGAGATACATACACACATACTATTTATCTGAATACATTTACAATCTCTTCTCCATTCTCTCTGAATTTTAGGCATGCACACACACATACCCAGCATGAGTTTCAAGATGCCAGGGTTGGGACTCAATCCGCATTTAACCACATGGGAATCCAGCACCTTAACCACTATGCCACCTGCTGGCCCCATACAGGCATGTGTTTTTTGTTTTTTGGGGGGTTTTTAGAGGTTTTTGGGATGCCTGGTTCGCTTGGAGAGAGACAAAGACTAAGAAAGAGGAAAGTGAGAAATTATCCCACAGGGGAAATGGCCATACCATAATCCCTTCTCCTCTATTCTCCTCTGGGGCCTCGGACATGTATGCACATGCGTCCGGCATGAGTTTCAAGCCACCAAGTTCAGGACTTGAGCCATGGGAGTCCAGCGCCTTAACCACTACACCAGCTGCTGGTCCCATACATATGTGTCTTTTAGTGTGTATAAACAGTATCATATCTTACCATTTTTCTGTTATATCTTACTTTGCTTTTACAATGTCATCTATGCTGGTCTATGTACATTTAATCCATTGCTTTTGAGAGCTGCACTTACCCCATCATGAATACTAAGATTTTCCCCAGTTCTCTAACACTACAGAATTACTGCAATGATCGTCATAGACCCTGGCGGAAAACATCTTGAGAATTATCCCCAGGGGTGGATATTGCTGAGACAGAGAGAATGTGTATACATAATTTAGTGAAGCAGGACACAACTTACCTCCACAATGCGGACAAGGAATAAGCTCCAGAGATAGAAGCCAGAGTGTAAATCACAGCTACTTGATTTGTTAGGTGTGCGAGTTGAGTACATTAATCTAACATCCCTTAGCCTCATTTTTTTTATTTACAAAAGTGTGAGTAATTACACTGCCTATTTTGTAAAATTACTATGAAATTTTTGTTTGTTTGTTTTAGAGACCTTTTTTGCTATAGGGTGCATGTGCTTGCTGGAGAGACAACAGAGACAGAAAGTAAGAATTCACCCTCAAGGGAGAATGGCCACACCACAATCCCTTCTCCTCCATTCTCCTCTCAGGATTCTGGGCATGGCTCATTCACCCAGTGTGAGTTTCTAACTGCCAGGTTTGGGACTCAAAACACGGTCGACCATGTGGGAGTCCAGTACCTTAACCACTACACCACCTGCTGGCCCTGAGTTACCATGAAAATTAAATGAAAGAATAAAGTGCTCAGCACAATATTTGGCCTTGCAAGTAACGAAATATCAGTACTAATTATCATTTTTCCCCACCTAGTAAAAAATTTCTGATTTTCCAGTAGTGCCCATCTGTACCAGAAGTCAGAGGCTCCAGCCTTGTCAGAGAGCGAGCACAAAGGGAGTCCGAGGCCATACCATTCTCTCATAGCATGGACTCCTCTGATGAGCAACCTTTGTCCAGAGATCTCTATGAGTTCACCAAAACTATCAGATTTCCTTATGGGTCTAAGTCACTCTACCTGTCCAGTCCTGCTTCTTTTTCCTTTTATCTTCGACAGGCATCAGCACCCCACAATAAACCTCTTGCACCCCAAGCCTATCTCAAAATCTGTTACTAGAAGACCTACTGACACAGATAAGAAAAATACTAAATATATCTACATACAGTTCCTCATTACCATGTGGTTAATTAGACTGGAGCATTCTGGCCTCTATAATGACACTCGACATGTGAATACGTAGGCTCTGAACTGTGCCTTAATGCCAATGCAGCATCTTGACCAACCAAAACCCAGAGAATCTCTACAATCATTGATAAGCACTAGTCCTAAGTCATCTGTCTTGTGATGCGCTTCAGTGTTATTGACCGTTAAACATTTGTTCTACCCATGCTCGTTTTGTCTACCTGAGTCCCCTTTGGTATTCTATCAATGCATTTTTTTAAATATATGTACCACTAGGAATATGTTCACCATTAACTGAGTACTCTGGAAAAAAATCAAATGAAGCCAGGCTCATTTTCATAAATACCCTGCCGCTCATACGTGAGCTAATAAAATCAGCAACCGACATTTAGAATAAATACTTATAATGCATTGTCTCTATTATGCCTCCAAGTTGAAGAACGGAATTTCAGAGTAGTGAACCATAATTTAAAATAATAAGTCAATAACTATAGTATTGAAAGAATCTTAGTTCAATACTACTTTTTGGAAGATGAAGAAACTGAAAGTCAGAAAAATGTGTCAATATATCAATGCAAGGCACTTTACCATGGCGTGGTCATTGAGGACACTGGACTCTCATATGGCAGATTGCATTCGAGTCCTAGATCTGGTGGCTTGTTTTCTCACTTTTCCTCATTCTCTCTCTCTCTCTCACGCTGCCCCTCTCTGGTCAAATTAAGATAAATAAATAAAGTTAAATAAAATAACTCTTTAGTAAAATTTTTAAACAATAATATAGTATCACAAACTGTCACTTTGTATGATTCTTAAGCTATAAACATAAATTAATATCAACTGTAAAGCAGTGATTTCCACCAGGAGTGATTTTGTCTCCCAAAAGACATTTGGCAATGTCTAAACATTTTTGATTGTCACAGTTGGTGAATGGAAGAGACACTACTGGCATCCAGTAAACATAGACCTAAAATACATAAGACAACTCAGAAAACAAAAAATTATTTGGCCCACAATGTCAACAGTGTCAAAGTTGAGTAACTCTGGTTTAGTTATTACAGATAGGGCCAATAGGTGGCATAACGATTAAGGTGCTGGACTCCCACACAGCAGACTGCAGTCCAAGGCCCAGACCTGGCAGCTTGCTTTCTCGCTTCCTCTCTTTTTGTCTCTCTCTGATCAAATTGAAAAATAATAATAATAAATAAAATTAAATAATTCTTTTAAAATAGGGCTATTATAGACAAAGTATTCCAGGGTCCTTATTTTTAAAAAAAAAAAAAAAAAAAAAAAGGATATATTCTGCACATATTCCTTATTTTTAAAAAAAAAAAAAAAAAAAAAGGAAATATTCTGCACATAATTCCACAGTGATTTTTTTCTTCTTCATTTCTACTAATATCTCATAGTTACCTTAGAAAAAAGGAACCTAATGCCTTATGCTTACGAATAAGAAAAATAACAAATGGAGTGATCTCCAACTCTCACTGCTAATTAAAGGTCATTTTTTTTGAGAGAATAAAGTGTGACAATATGATCTGCCTACTTTAAGGAGTACCTGGGAGTTGCAATCTGCCCCTGAACTCTAAAAGAGGGGAAGAAAGTGAAAAGAAATCTAGAACACTGAATAAAATAAATGGCCAGAGTTCATTGTCTTTCATAAAAGGAGGCAGTGTTTTTAAGCTTACTAACCAAGTGTCTTATGAGACAGAAATACAAGTACGCTAGAGTTCTGTAACTGTCAAGGAAATTTATCACCAAATTCTTGGGGATTTTTTGCATACAGTCATATCTCCTTCTTCTGTTGACTTGGTATTTTTTTTTTGAGAGAATAAAGTGTGACAATATGATCTGCCTACTTTAAGGAGTACCTGGGAGTTGCAATCTGCCCCT
>NW_006209223.1:0-1168 GCF_000334495.1 Tupaia belangeri chinensis | reverse complement strand
AAGTCTACTCAAAATATGAATAAAAAATATATTTTTTTATAGTTATAATTTGCCTTAATGCTTCAATTTAGTTCATCATAAAATGTTTAGGATATATTTTAAGATCTATGCAAATAGCACGTGTAGAAAAATTTTGTCTTTTAGACATTTACCAAATTTCTTTGTAATGATACTTCACTTCAATATTTATATTTGATTTGCCTTATATAAAATTTTGGCATTTTTATTAGAACTGTTAGAGTTTTACAGAATGTCTAAAAGTAGAAGGTTTTCCAAAAATGCCCATACATTTGCAGAACTACCATAGTATTTGAAGAATAAAAATCCAACAGAGCAGTTCATGTTACCTGTATGCCATGTATAGTGTTATGCATCTGGATGAATTTAAAAGCCAATGAAAAAATAATTTGTAAGATCCCATTATTCCAAGACATGTAGCAGAAGGATGCTTTAAAAAATGTGATTAGAACAAGGCAAATTTGGGAGATTGATACTCAGAGGACTGAGATAACCCCTAATATTTGATGGGGAAAAAAATCATGGCAGCAAGGTTTGTGTCAAAATGATAACCATTATTCTTTTCAATTTATATACTTATTTATTTTGTGAGGGAGAGAGAGAAAAAGATAAGCAATCGCAACTGGGTGTCATAACACAAATCTAACCTTAACCTTTTCATGCAGCCAGGAACATGAGTGTGACATGCCAGTCATGTACAAAGACATCTGGGATACAGTCCATACGGCTTTCAGCACTGCGGAATATTACATTACTCTGGAACACTGCAGCTGGACTCAGTTATTATATGTTTTCATTTCATTTATTTTTTATTTATTTCAAGAAAGAGAGAGAATGGTAGGCTCATTGTAATCCCCTTACACCTCACTCCCTAGCCCTCAAGCCAACCAAGAGCACAAGGGTCTGTAGAGGCATGGGGCATGGTGAGAGCAGCCTGCCCTCTTACCCAGAGTCTCCCATATGGTTCCAGTACTGTCCAATGGTGACTTCATGACCTGTGTCACCATGGCTGGGTTTGGATCTGAATTATAAATGCATATAATCACCTGACACAAATATTTGTTATTGTATTTGTAATAATCAGTAACATGGAATTCAGATATTACCTCTATTAATTCATTTAAAAAAATGTGTGTGTGTGTGTGTGTGT
>NW_006209222.1:0-790 GCF_000334495.1 Tupaia belangeri chinensis | reverse complement strand
GAGCCCTGTCTCCTCCTCACCAGGAGCCCTCTGAGCATGGAGGTCCTGGGGCTACTCCTCTGCCTGCTGGCCGCTCGCTGCTCAGGGAGTTCTCAGGGAGTCAGGGCAGGACCTGGGCATGTGCTGAGGGTGTGTCTGACTGACTGCTGTCCTGTCCCCAGGTGTCCTGTCCCAGGTGCAGCTGCAGGAGTCGGGGCCTGGCCTGGTGAAGCCCTCAGACATGCTGTCCCTCACTGTCTCAGCATTCTCTCTGACAAGCAATCATATGCACTGGGTCCGCCAGGCTCCATGAAAGGGGCTGGAATGAGTTGGAGCGATATGGAGTGGTGGAAGCACAGATTATAACCCAGCCCTGAAATCCTGAGCCAGCATCTCCAGAGACATCTCCAAGAGCCAAGGTTACCTGAGTCTGCACAGCCTGATCCCCGAGGACACGGCCATGTATTTCTGTACAAGAAACACAGTGAGGAGAAGTCAGCTCTACCCATGCCCAAAACTCCTTTCGGACTCACGACCACCAGGGGGCACTCAGAACTGGCTATCCATCCACCTGCTTAAAAGTTAAACTGGAGGCCTATTTCTCACCATTAAGAAAAATCAACTCAAAATAGACCAAAGAATTTGATATCAAATCTCAAACTGTGAAACTAATGGTCGAAAACATTGAGGAGATTAACATAAGCTATTTTCGCCTAAAATGGCCCCTGTACTCCCACATTTGAATCCTTCTGAATAAGCCTAAATCATATCTGTTAGGCCGTTTTGTTTTGTTTCCTTTTTTTTTTTTTTT
>NW_006209221.1:545-780 GCF_000334495.1 Tupaia belangeri chinensis | reverse complement strand
TCCTTGAAATGACTTTTCTTTCAAGTCTTGGTTTAAAACAAAATAAAAAAATGGAACCAGCAGTTAGCGTAATGGCTATGTCTCTGGACTACTAGATAGTCGACCACGGTTCACGTCCCGGACCCAGTGGCTTAAAACTCATGCTGGGCGCATGTGCGTGTGTGCCCAAGATCCCGAGAGGAGAATGGAGGAGAAGGGATTGCGGCGTGACCATCCCCCCTGGGGGGTGATTTCT
>NW_006209221.1:0-482 GCF_000334495.1 Tupaia belangeri chinensis | reverse complement strand
CCAAAAAAAAAAAAAAGAAAGCCCCAAAATAAATAAATAAATAAAAAACTTTCACTTGTACTTAATAAAAAATGCATGCCATTAGTATAATTAAGGAAATAAGAACAAATTAAGGATAGTTTTCAAATTTCTGTTGGGTAGTTTTAAAATTTCTGTTTATTTTTCATTTAGGAAAACAGATTAAGAGATAGGTTATGAATTGTTTTTCCTCTTTTAGTGAGTATCATTTGGCTATTGATGGACTCTCATGGAATAAAAAAAAACAAAGATGGAAGGAAAAGCAGGGAATGGGGAGGAAGGAAGGAAAGAACAAAGAAAGAAAGGGACGGAGGAGGGAAAGAAGATTAAGACTGGTTTTCTCACTTCACGGATGTTCACCCTCCAAAAGTCTAGATCTATATTTCTAGGCTTTTGTTTATGCATTTGTGTTTTTTTATTAAAGGCTAAGGAAAAAAAATAATAATTTTCCATAAAGACTGTGG
>NW_006209220.1:508-1263 GCF_000334495.1 Tupaia belangeri chinensis | reverse complement strand
ACACACCCACATGGCTGACCATGGTTCAAGTCCTGGACCTGGTGGCTTGCTTTCTCACTTACTTTCTCTCTCTCTCTCTGTCTCCCTCTGGTCAAATTAAAAAAATGAATAAGTAAATAACATAAAATAAAATAATTCTTTAAAAAAAAAGAGTTTCAAATTCTTCTATGCCTATAACCCTCCACTTCTAGATGTCCCAACTTTTGGGGCCAGGCCAATGTAAAGGACTCCTTACACTGACTGACTACTCTTCTGCTCTCAGAACTAAATAAAAGGAACCACTGTATCTCAGCACCCTGAGAAACATGCTTGTCTTTCTCCAGGTCAGTCACTAGATCTCAGGCTTAGTAATAAACCACGTAGTTATTATTTTCAGAGTTGATTATTTCCATCAACGGAATCTTGTAATAATGATTTTACAGTATACCTATTTGGATCTAGTTTTTTTTTCCCCCATGTGTGCTTGTGTGGTGTTATTTTCAACAGTCTCATCATGTTGTGATCTTCCTGGGACCACAGGTGCATCGTGATACTACACCTGGCCTTCCAGTGTGGGCCAGAAACTAAACCTGGGCCTCCCATGTGGCCTCAGTCTGCCAAGCAGCAGTATCCAGCATGTGCTATTACAGCTAAGCCAATGGGTCAAATATGTTTTTATTTTAATGAATAATTTTCTTCAAATATTCCAAAATTCATACTCAATAGGTTGTTTCTAAAATGTATGTCAGTGTATATATTATGGTTTTAATTCATCT
>NW_006209220.1:0-216 GCF_000334495.1 Tupaia belangeri chinensis | reverse complement strand
CGTTTCTTCAAAATCCTTTTCAGTTTATCTGCCAACATGTTATGCCTGCTACACTGGTGGATGTGACAAAAAGTCTCAAATACGAAAATAAATGAGCATTTCCAATAAAATCCTGAAAATAAGCACCAGGAAGATGTCATTTACAGCACTAATTTACATTCCTTCAGATTTTTCTGAGCTCCGTTAATCAAAGTTAACATAAGTATTCATTCAATT
>NW_006209219.1:0-1661 GCF_000334495.1 Tupaia belangeri chinensis | reverse complement strand
TCAGACTTGTGTTCATGGATATGTATATAGCTGCACTTGCTATGAAAAACATTTAAATTAACTAAGATCTTTAGCAATCAATAAAATGTGTGTGTGTGGGGAAAGGCATAGAAAACAACCATGCATACCGGAGACAGTGTGGGAGGAGGGTTGGAGATGGCAGAGGGTGGGAGATAGGAAATCAAGGATGGGAAAAAAAAGCAAAATATACAGAAAATAAGAAATGGAAAATTATTTGTTGACAATAACACATATGTTAATGTGCTTGATTGAGCCAATATACAGTGTATTCTGGATAGAAAATCTCATTTGTATGCTGTAATGATGTATAGTGAATGAATGTAAATAAATAAATTTAAATAAAAAATTAATAGAAAATAAACAGTAAAGATGATAGAGAAAATAAATGCATAAAGAATAAAACAACTATGTAAAAAAACTGAATCAAAAAGGTGTTTTTCTGAGAATATAAAAAATATTGACAAAGCATCAGTTTGACTAATCAAGAAAAACAGAAAGGAACCAGATTAACACAACCAGTAACAAAACTGGAAATATTAGAATGAATATATCAGAAATATAAAAGATTATGCAAGAGAACTATGAGTGATACATTGGAAAACCCAGATGAGATGGATAAATTTCTGGACATATACACAGTACCTAAACTGAATCAGGATAAAATAGAAAGCCTGACTAAACCAACAACAAGTAATCATAATACATAGTCTCCCAACAAAGAAAAACACAGGTTCAGATGGCTTCCATTATGAATTCTACAAAATATTTAAAGAAGAGCTAAGTCCAATTCTCCTCTCCTTAAACATTTTATTTCTAAAGATTCAAAAAGTAGGATCCCTCCCAAACTTATTATAATGAAACTTCCATCACCTTGGTACCAAAACTAGACAGAAAAATAATGAAAATGTAAAACTACAGACAAACATCTCTGGTGAACTCTGATGCAAAAAATTCTCAACTAGATAGCAGGGATCTGAATTCAATAGCACATTAAGAAGATTGGATGCCATTACTTTAGGCTTTAACCTAAGTATGCAAGAATGCTTCAACACATGCAAAACAATAAATGCAATACATCACATTAACAATCAAAAAGATAAAATCATATGATCATACTTATACATGCAGAAAAAAGCATTTATCAAAATGAAATATCCCTTTAGGATCAAGACTCTCAGCACAATGGGTACAAGGGATACTCCTCAACATAATAAATGCCAGACCCATTGCCAACATTATAATAAATGGGCAAAAGCTGAAAACTTTCCATCTAAAAACTGGAACAAGACCCAGTTGCTTATTTTCTCTACTCCTTTTCAACATAGTCCTAAAAAGGATATGTTTATATTATTATAAAAATAAAATTATTCACATAGTAAAAAAAGCTGAACTGTCTCTATTTGCAGATTATAAATTATATGCATAAAAAATCCAAAGAAATCTACCAAAAAAACCCTTCAAAAAGTGATAAATGAATTCAGTAAAGTAGCCAATACAAAGTTCATATACAAAAATCTATAATATTTTAATACAACAATGAACGGACTGAGACAGAATTGAAAAAAGCAAACCCATTTACAATAACTGTAAATTGAATAAGATTCATAGCAATAAACCTAATCAAAGAAGTGAAAGACCTC
>NW_006209218.1:0-802 GCF_000334495.1 Tupaia belangeri chinensis | reverse complement strand
CGTTTCTTTCTTTTTCTCCCTGATTCTCTTCCTGCTTAAATTTTAAAAAAATATATGATGAGTAGAATTGACTTTATTCTTCTATTTAACTGTTCTAATTTTTTGGAGGGTAAAATCTAGTTTTTCAAAACATCCATGTAGTGCAGAAGTTAAATTCAAGATAGTACTACATTCATCACTTTCAACGAAAAACATTACATTATGTTGTTCACCTTTAATTTACATTTATAAGAATTTTTTTCTGAACGTACATATATAAGTTTATCAATCCCTTTTTAAACTCTGTTGTAATATTCCATTCTTTAATTAGTTTGCCTTGTTTACATGAATTCTTGTATCTGTCAAACACTTTTTCCTATGTCTCTTCCGCACAACCTGCTTGTCACTTATGTAGACTCTCATATTCGAAGTTGCCTTCTCTAACTCCATCATTTCAAATCTATCAATTTTTGCCATATAGTGCAGACATTCAATATATGTTAAGTGGGGATTTCTGTGGTTGTCTTTCAGAGTCTAACTTATTTCACTTGGCATTAAATCTTTGAGATTCATCCACTTTGTGTCAAATGACAGGATCTCACTTTTCTTTATGATTGAATAGTATTCCATTGTGATATGTTATGTGGTACATTTTCTTAATTGTGTCATTTGTTGTTGGGCACTTACATTGATTCCATGTCTTAGCTATTGTGAGTAGTGTTGCAATAAATATGGATGTGTCAGTGATTCTCTGACATAAGGACTTACTTTGGGGAGGGGGTAGATACCCACAAGTCACAGGACAGTTCAGTTTGTAAAGTAT
>NW_006209217.1:0-1821 GCF_000334495.1 Tupaia belangeri chinensis | reverse complement strand
AGGGCTGAGGATTGTCCTGGTCATAGATGCCTCTGTGTCTAGAATATGCTGTTGAGCCTGCAGTTGTCTCTGTTTCCTGAGACCAGCCACTAGCCTTTCCCACATGGGTAGATCAAAGCTATGACATGCAGTGACAACAGTTTATTTCTGCGACTTCCCTTCTCTCCTTAATCTGTCAGAAGGACCCCATGGAAGGGAGAGTTTTGTGACTGTTGTGAGAGTTGGTGTTGGGCAAAGTGCCAGGGATTGTCACCTGCCTCACTGTAGTTGTGTCTTTGTTGGTGCTGGTGTCCTTCCCTGTCATATCAACATGACTTGTACTTCATCTCTCCAGCCAACATTGCTGGCAAAGAGCCCCCTCCTTTTCCAGGACCACCCTGCATGCCCTACCCTGAGCATGAGATGGGCTGCAGTGTTCTCTCGTAGACAGAAAAAATATTTTTCAAAGTGAGAAATAGCAGTTTTGCCGATGGAGAGGTATCACTGGCCATTGGTCTCAGCTCTGTGAGTAATGAGACATGCCACCAACTTGAAGGGCTTCAGCATTTCTAGCAGAGACACTTCAAAGGGCATAGAGCTTGGAAATCACCGGTAATAGACGGACTGGTGGAGGGCAAGACCCCAGAGTACAACGTGGGAGTGTGAATGTCCTGGGAATAATCAGGAGAGGAGATGGAAGTGAGGAAGTACCATAAAGGACTGTGTTGGACTCAGTTACATCTGTGGATTGGCGATCTAAAAATGAGTACTTGGGTATAGCTGAAGGCCGTTCTGGCAGTGCAAGCCATGTGCCAAGGGGCATGGATCAGCAACAGGACCAGGCAGACCTGCCATGGGACAGTCCAGGTGACACAGTGTGGGCTGGGTAATGTGGCCCTTCAGAGTAAAGCCCTTAGTCTAGGCCTTGCGTCTGTAATCTGGAATGAAAATCCTTGTTTCTCTCTGATGTATGAACTGTCTGGATCAGTGTGAAAGGAACCCAGGAGGTTGGGGAAATTTCATGTGATTTCCCAGGAGAATCTGTCTACCTGTGTTTATGTTCTGGCAAGACTCAAAGTAAGGACAGGTCTAGTCTGGCATAGCGGCCTCTGTGGACTCTGGAATGAGGCCAACACCAAAAGTCAAGGCTGTTCCTGAGGTACTGGCTGGGTTTCTCTCCCCACAACTCCAAATCCTCCCCTTACCACACTCCCATTCTCCCCTTACCACCCCATCTCAGGTGCACACAGGCATTTGCCCATGCTTTTCCTTCATCCTGCTATCTCAGTGTTAATGCCAACAATTCACAGGGCCTTCTCTGAGCCTTAGGTGTGTTGCCTGTTACATGCAAATACTGATTAATTTTGCACAACATTGTGAGGAAGAGAGGAGGAAGCCCTGATGGAAAGTATCTCCCACAGTGGCTGGAACTTGGTGGGCACCTGACTTCTCACAGTGTATGTGAAAACATTTGCCCACAGATTGTCCAAGGATCTTCACTGCAGTATATTAAACAAACCTAAGGGCATAACAGGTCAGATCTAGAGACTGGCAACCTAATTTCTTTTTTTTTTTCAGTAATACTATTATTTTATACATTCAATTGCTATATACATCACTTACTTTGTAAAGAGAATTTACCCGACATGAAATATACCTCAGACTCATTCAGTTGAGAATACTATACACATCATCAACAGGTAATACATCATTTCTGCGCATTTCTCTCTATTTTTTCTCCCTAATTTAGTTTCATTTGAGTCCCAGACCCCGTGGTTTAAATTCACTCCAGGCACGTCTTTGTGCATGCTCAAGATCCCAACAGGAGACTGGAGGAGAAGA
>NW_006209216.1:0-1712 GCF_000334495.1 Tupaia belangeri chinensis | reverse complement strand
CTCCATAGTGTTGGTATTTGGGGAACACCTGTATGCACGCGCACACACCGACCTTTGTTTCCCCTCTCCTGGCACCCATTCAAACTGCAGTTGGCCACATGGGACCTGACTCTCTTAACAATTATGGGGCCAACCTAGACCAGAGAAAATTTAATAGAATTTCATTTTTTGATTAAGAGTGGATTCATCAATCTGGTTTTTGTACAAAATATTTTTTCAAGTTAGTCATGCTTCAAAAAAATGAAAATGGTAGAATAATTACCTTTTATATCTTTTTATAAATAGTTACATTTGCAACAAAAGTCAAGTTTGCTTCTTACATAAAAATTCCAGTTGTATTTGGAGTAGTGTCACAACTTAAATATCAAAACTTTTTTTTTAAGAGAGTTTTTTCTAGAGGGCATACACTTTAAGTATCAAAACTTCATGACCAGAGACTTGATGGTCAAAAGTCTGAAGACACCAACTCTCAGCTCCTCCCAGGGTAAGCCCCATGACCAGGAAAAAGCTATTTAATGTCTCTGCCCCCTGCTTTCATTGACTGTAGAACGTCAGCCACTTTGTGTTTAAATAAGATTGTAAATTTTTTTTTTCTTCCAGACGTGTTATAAGGCATTTTGTTGTTGTTTGTCTTGGTTTGTTTTTATAGTTTTTCTGTAGGGCACATGCACTCACAATAGTGAGAGACACAGAGAGAGAGAGTGAGAACTCACCTGGGGGGGAGGATGGCCTCACTATAGTCCCTTCTCTTCCACTCTCCTGTCGGGATGCTAGCCACACTCACACATGTGTCCAGCATGATTTTCAAGCCCTTGAGTCCGAGACTCAAACCTTGTAGTCATTCATGTGGAACCCAACGACCTTAACCTCCACACTACCTGCTGGCCCTAAGAATTTAAGCAGAGGGGCTATATACAACCCCCCTCCAAATGCGCACACACACACACACACACACCATAAGCTTTCTGTCTGTCCTGACAAATAAATAATGTGTAACATATAACTGGTACTCATTATTTGTTGGAATAAACTAAACCCATGCAAATGTAAATGAACAAATGAATGGTTGCTTCATAAAGAAATTTGGTACTTAATACAAACTCCTTCCCAATATGTATTGGATATGTGACACTGAAGCTGTCACAGGTGCCCGGTATAAGACAACACTCCAGTGAGAGCGGACATTATTTTTGTTCTCTCAGCATATTCCTTCTACCTTCCTCCTGTCAATGGCCCTAATACCTGCCCTTTGGGAAGACTGCCCACATCCATTGCATTGTATTCTGCACCGTAGTCATGGGGGTGTCATTTAATCAGACAAGGAAATTCAATTTTATTCTTAGCTGAGGGTCACAGAAACCAAGGCAGCTGAGGCCGAATCACCTGGCGGAAGAGCCCTGAGACCACAACTCAGCTTCTTATACCTAAAATCCCTGGAGCGTCCCTGATCTCTGCCTTTCCAGAGACAGCTTTTCAATAGTTTCTTTAATTAGCTGGGTTACTGTTGTCTGTACTTTGTCAATACTACTGGAAATATGTAGTAAAATAATGTAGAATTTATTCATAAAACAGCACATCCATAAGAAAAAGTTCAATATAAAAGGGATTTTATAAATTTGTGCACTGTATGTGTAAAAGGAATTTTTCAAAATTATAGCCACTCTGACAAATACTTGTAAATATTACTTAATCAGGTGCTCACTCTCTTTCTC
>NW_006209215.1:0-975 GCF_000334495.1 Tupaia belangeri chinensis | reverse complement strand
GGGTGTGCTATATCAGGAAATTTAAATACAGGCACATGCAAAGAAGAGTTCAAAAACTAAGACAGTAGCCAGCTTAATCGTAGGGACAAGTCTGGAGTTGAATATTATATCCCAGAATTTAATAGGAAAAATGGAACCAGAACAGAAGATAAAGTACATGAGACTGATAGGTTCATGCACCTACCATTTGAAGAGAATCCCAACCTGTTTCCTGGCTTTAAGAAAAGTTTTAAGCACAGTTCCTTACCATTTCTATGATTTAAGTTAAAACTGGTTTTCTTAATAGTACCATGTGAACTTACCATTGAAAGTAGTTTGATTATTTAAGAAATTGTGTGATCAATACAATGTGGGTGGAAAAGAAATAGAAGACAACTATAGACACTGGAGACAGTGGGAGAAGAGGGTGGGAAAGGACAGAGGGTCAGAGAGGGGTGTAAAAAATTCTAGGAATTGTAAATGGAAAATTTTGGATAATAATATGCATGATTAAGTTACTATGCAGTATATTCTGGATGAAAAATCACATTTTGTATGCTGTGATGATGCTTTGGGAAAGAACGTAAATTAAGTTACAAAAAAAAGAAAAGTTTCAGAAAAAATATCTATTCCATGACTGCAGTAAGATATATAGCCCCAGCTAAGTGCTACTTTATAGGATGCCTAAAGTTAAACTTGTGTTCATGGCAATGTATATATCACCTATGTTTGCTATGAAAATATTTAGATTAAGATCTTTAGTAATTCAATAAAAAATGGGAAAACAGTATAGAAAGTAAACATAGATACCAGGGACAGTGTGGGAAGAGAGTGGGAGATGGCAGAGGGTAAGAGATAGGGAATCAAGGATGGGGGGGGGAAGCAAAACATACAGGACACAAGAAATGGAAAATTATTTGTTGACAATAACATGTATGTTGATGTGCTTGATTGAGACAATGTACAGTGTACTCTGGATGGAAAATCTCATTTTGT
>NW_006209214.1:0-1017 GCF_000334495.1 Tupaia belangeri chinensis | reverse complement strand
ATTTCTTTTCTCCAATGAAGTGTACTGGTATCTCATGCAAAGCTGAACTTCAGAACAGCAAGGGCTGCTTCTCTGAGTTTCTCCTTGACATTCCCAACTAGAGCCCTAAAGTTTTATTCATTGTTGAATATATACTAAATTTTAATAACTAACTATATCTACACACTCTCTTTTGATATGAAAACAAGTCAGCACACTGTCGTCTCCTTCTGTACCCCCCACCACCATGATGGATTTTCTTCTGGGTTAGAAACTAATTTTCCTTACCACTGTCTTCATGTTTGTGGACTGGTTAGTTTTATCCTTTTGCCATCCTCGTTATTTCAATGATTGTGTGCTATAATTGTAAAAGAGAAGGGAAAAATGTGTATGTGTGTGTTTGTGTGTGTGCATTTATGAGAGAAACAAACGCTGAAGTTTGCCATGAATTCATAGTCTCTTCTCAGCTTCCACAGAGCAGGTAGGAGCAGGTCAACTGCCTCCTTGAGAGGCCCAGTTCTTAGCCTCTTTTCAGTCTGGTAGCTGCTCATACGAAAAGGATAATCTTGATATTTCCCAGTTTCAAGATTTAACAGTACTCTGGGGTTTCTGTTTCAGAGTCCAGGATGCCTTTTTTAATGCCGATACTTTGTATTTTGGTACTGCTTCTTGTGCTAAGCCTGATCTGGAGGAAGAAACATGTAAAAGGTAATTAGGTGGAGCGCACTCTGTGGTGGGAGCCTAACCAGGCACTTTCCTTTTTCTTCCTTTTCAGCATCATGTATTGGAGGCATTCAGTGAGTATTTAGTATCAGTGAAATATAATAGCCCATAGTTTATATTCATGTACTTGAGGCTCAGTGATGAATGAAATCAGAGTTTACAGTGATAATAATGGCAAAAATATTAAAACATTACAATTTGATTCCTACTGCCACTCTTCAGTGATCTACTTCAGGGAGAGGAAGAAGAAGAGTTATGTGTCATAATCACCTTATTTTCAAGGCTGACAACTGAGGTTTCACTAAGATTCTGCTA
>NW_006209213.1:810-1358 GCF_000334495.1 Tupaia belangeri chinensis | reverse complement strand
TGCCCAGATGACTAGAAATCATTGAGAGGCTAAAGAAATATGAGCAACTAGCAAAATATGTCTTCCTCAAGGGAAAACATTAATTCTTCATCATCCACAGACAACGCAATGGGACAGATTACAATGTCAGGTAAATAATTCAGAATTTTTATAGTGAGAAAACTAAAGGAGATGCAAGAAAAAAGACACAACAAGCTCCAAGAGATGAGGAAGTTCTTTCATGATTTGATAGAAGAAATAGACACTATAAAATAATCCAGCAGAATTTTAGAGATGAACACTGTGATAGAGAAAATAAAAACCTCCCTTGAATGTATTAAAAGCAGACTAGATTACCATAAGATAGAATCTAAATAGATGAAGACAAAACTTGTGATTCAGGGAACCAGCAGTTAGCGTAATGGCTATGTCGCTGGACTCCCACGTAGTTGACCGCAGTTCGCGTCCCAGACCCGGTGGCTTAAAACTCACGCCGGGCGCATGTGCGTGCGTGCCCAAGATCCCGAGAGGAGAATGGAGGAGAAGGGATTGTGGTGTGACCATCTCCC
>NW_006209213.1:0-479 GCF_000334495.1 Tupaia belangeri chinensis | reverse complement strand
ATCCAGACCCAAGAAATACAAAGAGGACACCAAATGGAATCAACCCAAGAAGATCTTTTGCATGGACATAATAGAAAGATTGGCCAAAACCACAGACAAAAACAAGATACTTAAAATTGGAGAGAGAGGAACGTTAAGTTACTTACAAAGGTTATCCCATTAGGTTAACACTGGACCTCTTTTTGGAAACAATGCAAGCAAGGAAAGAATGGGAAGTATAGTCAAAATATAAAATGGAAAACATTTTCAAACAAGATTTCTAAACCTGGCAAGATTATCCTTCCTATGGGAAGTAAATAAAGCTAACATTCTCAGATAAACAAAAGACTAAATAATTTACCAACTCCAGTCCAGCTCTTCAAGAAGTTCTGAAGGTAGTGCTATATCAGGAAAACTAAAGTCAGAAAGACAGATATAAGAGAACTAAAAACAACTAAGAAAATGGATAACTTAATAATAATAACATATCCAGAAATATC
>NW_006209212.1:1639-1959 GCF_000334495.1 Tupaia belangeri chinensis | reverse complement strand
TAATCATTTTACCATCACACAATGCCACTGCACTTATCTAAGAGTTTAGACTTAATTAGACAAACGTAGGGCCCCGAAACAGACTGTGAAGGGAGTAAAAAGATTTCATTATTAGTCACTCAGTCCAGCCCAGGTGCCTTCAATGTATCAGATAAAGTTCTCGTCTTAGATCACAGCTCTGAGAGTTATAATTTGTCCTCTTTCATCCCTCATGCAACTACCTACGATACCTGAACTCTCTTCCTGTGCTAGGGAAATTCCACCAGAGTCTGGGTAGGAGGCAGACTACTGAGTGTGTGTGTGTGTGTGTGTGTGTGTGT
>NW_006209212.1:0-954 GCF_000334495.1 Tupaia belangeri chinensis | reverse complement strand
CTCAGTTGCACACATTGCATCACATAAGAAAGGTCCTGGGTGCACATATGGGCCTTCCTGAGCATGCTGGGCACACAGAGATCCATGATCTGGCCAGCTGGAAGTGTGGGGGGATCACAGTCTGAGAGCCCTGCTCTGGGTGCCTCTCTCTTTATCTCTCTCTCTCTCTCTCTCTTTTTTTCTCTCCATCTCTTCCTATTGCAATTAAATAAATACATACACTTTTTAAAAAAGTAAACAACTATGCCACAGGGCTGTGTGTTCACAGCAGATATAGAGAAAGTGAAAGGGCACTCCCCAGTGATGGCCAGGCTGCAATGCCTTCTCTGCCATTCTTCTCTCAAGATTCTGGGAACGCACACACACGTGTCCAGTGTTTCATGAGCAACCAGGTCTAAAACTGAAACTTCAGTCAACTGTGTGGGATCCAGCTGCCTTAACCACCATGCCACTGGTTGGCCAAAAAAATTTTTTAAAAAATTGAGTTAAGCCCCTGCCACATGATAGTGCACAAGGCAAGCCTATACAGATTCAAAGGCATATAAACTATATCCAGCATCTTCTCTGACCATGATGGAATTACACTTGAGTTTAATTTCAAGAGAACTTCTCAGAAATACTCAAATACATGGAAACTAAATAGCCTGCTTCTGAATGACTCCACAACTCCTGAAGAAATAAAGACTAAGATCAAAAGATTCATGGAAGCCAATGACAATGAGGACACAAGTTTCCTTAATCTTTAAGACACTCCTAAAGCAGTCATAAGAGGGAAGTTCATGGCAATTAGTGCACATAAGAGGAAGATGGAAAGAAGGCAAATGGATCACCTAACAGCATGCCTCAGAGATTTGGAAAAGCAACAGGAAAAAAGTCCAAAAAACTTCAGGAGAAAGGAAATAAAGATATGAGCAAAATAAATGAAATAGAAAATAAATTAACGATACAGAAAAT
>NW_006209211.1:0-1195 GCF_000334495.1 Tupaia belangeri chinensis | reverse complement strand
AAGCCTAATTTTAACAGGGACATCTGTTTTTGCCCTTCCGGGCATATCTATTGCCCAGACTTCTGGATTGACTCCCTGAATTAGGTTGTCTTGACATACTTCTGGATCAGGATCCAGTAACAGTCCCAAAAAGGCAGAGGTGCTAGGTCTCAGTGTTAATTGAACACCCAACTTACTGAGGATATCCCTTCCCATAAGGGGAGTAGGGCATTGAGGTGTAATTAAAAATTTATGGGAGAAAATTGATGGGAGAAAATTATGTCCTCCCAAGTACAGCAAAGAGCTGGGTTTAGAGGGCAATGAGTAAGTTTACCTGATACTCCTATTATGAGACGAGAGTGAGAGGAGGGAGCTCCAGCATAAGTGGTAAGTATATAATAGGCGGCTCCCGTGTCAATAAGAAAAGTATGGGTCCTACCTGCCACGTCCAAGGTCACCCTGGGCTCCGATCCCATGATGTTGAAGACCGTCTCATGGGAGCCAACTGGAGCGGAGGGCATCCTCATTGGAGGACCACTGTTGAGGCCTCTTCAGGGTCTGACCCGGGAATCCTGGAACTCCTAGGGCAGTCCCTGGCCCAGTGGCCTGGTTGGCCACACCTGGGGCAAGGCTTTTGTGGAGGCTTTATTAGATAGCAGTTCTTCTTATGTCCAGGCTTCTGACAGTGATCGCAGGTTACTAGGGATTTCCGAGGGCGACCAGGAGGTAACTTTTGCCCAGCCAAAGCAGCAATTAATTAAGCCTGCCTGTTTCCTTCCACTTTCCTTTGCCTTAACCCTATCCTCTTCCTCTAGGTCTCGATTGTAAAAGACTGAAGAGGCCACCTTCAAAAGTTCTGCTGAGGGGGGTTGCTAGGTCCTAAGGATAGTTTTTGTAGCTTTCTACGGATATCTGGAGCTGCTTGATTGATAAATTTATCATTAAGAAGTAGCCTTCCCTCTTTTTTTTGTAGAGGTTTTCGCTATAGGGTGCGTGCACTCGCCAGACAGACAGAGAGAGACATAGAAACAGAAAGCGAGAA
Organism: Tupaia belangeri chinensis; assembly: GCF_000334495.1. Lineage (NCBI taxonomy): Eukaryota > Metazoa > Chordata > Mammalia > Scandentia > Tupaiidae > Tupaia > Tupaia belangeri. The sequence goes on along the minus strand of NW_006209211.1, from coordinate 174 downwards.
ATCACCCCCCAGAGGGGATAGGTCACGCAGCAATGGGCGCACCGCCAGTAAAGGAAAAAACTCAAAAAAAAAAAAAAAAAAAAAAAAGACTGAAGAGGCCACCTTTAAAAGTTCTGCTGAGGGGGTGATAGGTCCTAAGGATAGTTTTTGTAGCTTTATACAGATTTCTAGAAC
>NW_006209210.1:0-510 GCF_000334495.1 Tupaia belangeri chinensis | reverse complement strand
AATCCTGAGAGGAGAGTTAGGAGAAGGGATTACAGTATAGCCATCCCAGTACTGGGGGATGATTTTTAACTTTTCTTCTCTCTCCTTCTGGTGAGTGCATGCAACCTATTGTAAAAACTTTTAAAAAAGTGTAAAAAGAGTCAGAGGCTATACCATGTTAAAAAGATTGATTTACCAAGAAGATATAAAAATCATCTTTATGCATTCAACATCAGAAACAAAGACTGCTAGATATGAACATAGACTGATTGTGACACACTAGTTTATATGGACCCTACTTTCACCCCTAGAGATATCATTTAGACAAAAAATAAATAGACGCAAAAGATAAATGATATCACAAACCAAATCAACTAGCCAACAGTTATAAAACATTTTGCCAAAACATCAAAATACACATTTTTCTCAGTGACACATGGAATATATTTGAAGATTGACCATATAATAGATCACAAAACACACCTTTAAAATTTAAAAAAAAATTGTATATAGCACCTTTTTTGTTGCTAT
>NW_006209209.1:10510-43348 GCF_000334495.1 Tupaia belangeri chinensis | reverse complement strand
TAATTTTTAAACATATTTTATTATTTTATTTTACATGGCAACAGAAAATTTAAACTACACAATAAAATATGAAGAAAACAAAAACTCCCCCAAGTCTTATCACCAAGTAACCAGTTCTTTTAGCTATAAACATAATTTCTTGCTGTTAGAAGGCCAACCATTATTCTGAATAATTTATTAGACCACCGTACCTATTCTTACTTTCTAAATAATAGAAACTCCTAATGAAAAACAATGGTGTAAACTTAGACCTAAGATGGAGGTGTTTTACCATTTCACTTTTTTCTCCACAGTTTCCATGGAGACATGATGGTTATGACAATAGAGGAAGAGAGAATGATGACTATTATTCAATGATAAAAATTATCACAGCACTAAATACTTAGGATTAGAAAGTACTTGAAAAGCACCATGCAATTAGTATTTGAGCTATTGAAATAGTAAAGAGAAAATTAAATGCACATTTAGTATGTCAAGTAAAAACCAAAATAAGGCTAATAGTGGTTCCTTAAAATTTCCATTTATGTTGTCTTTGTCTCTGACGTTAACAATAGGAATCTAAATATTAAAACAATATTTAATTAACTAAGCTCCATATAGAAAATATGGAACGCAAATTAAATTTGAGCTATCATTGCTAAGGTATTTGACAAAATAATTTTTTCCTGTGATATTTTTACCTAGTCATAATATTAGTTAAAAAAAATGACATCTACACTTTTAATATGAAATATGACAGAATTAACTATCCTGAAGCATCAGCCACCTGCATCAAGGTAATAAAACAGAACCTTTTTATCTGAGCTAATTAGTGTGAAATAATTAAGGAGACCTCCTGAGGACTTTCCTTACAGTGAGACTTGCTGTAATGCATTACTGTGGGCCTCATCCACTTCAGATTGAATTTAGGGAAAGTACCAGTTTAACACTTAAGTTAAATGTGTTAGAGATGTTTTTCCAAAATGAATGCTGAGGTGGTTTTGTGCTGAAAAGAAATAGACAACGCCATTATGGAAACTGTTTTTTCTAACATTTTTTTAGAGAGATTTTTGCTATAGGGCAGGTGCGCTAGCCAGAGAGAGACAGAAAGACAGAAAAGTGAGAAATCACCCCCCAGGGGAATGGTCACGCTACAATCCCTTCTCCATTTCCCTCTTGAGATCTTGGGCATGTACATACATGTGCCTGGAATGCATTTCGAGCCACCAGATCAGGGACTCAAACAGTGGTCAACTACGTGGGAGTCCAGCCATGTAACCATTACGCCATCTGCTGGTCCTGGAACTGGTGTTTTTGATGTAACTCCCTTAGCAATGACATAAATGGAATGTCTCTGGTGTCCCAGCAACTCTGCAAGGAACCAGTCCGTGCCTCTGCTTTCCATATTTGCTAGTTTCCTTTTTCTATAGCCCCACTTCATTTTATTTTGTATTCATTTTGTTGTGGAAGACACCTAACATCAAAATGAAGGCATTACTTTTTAGCATAGCAACCTATTTTATATATTTATCAATCAAAATTCTATCTACAAAGAGCAGGCAAAATATCAATACTAGCATTGGACTTAATATTTTGCAAGTTGGATTGTTTTCTCTGAGAAGTAGAATTGGAATCATTTGAGGACCCAAGTCTCTATCTGAACTTTTCAATCTTCTTTTCAATAGATGCAGTAAGACTTGATCAGGTTAAGCTAGGTTTCAATTACGTTTCTGAAAAATTCTAGTACATAACTCCATTTTTTAAAGTCTGTCATTTTTATTGATAAGTTTTTGAAATTAAGCTACAGATTTTTAATTTTTTAATTTATTTTTCTAGTTATTATTTGTAAATAATACTTTACATGTCTACACCTATTTTTATTGGCATCTAAAAAAATCACAGAAGTCTTTTTTTTTGGAGAGATTTTTGCTACAGGGCGCGTGCGCTTGCCAGACAGAGAGAGACATAGAGACAGAAAGCGAGAAATCACCCCCCAGGGGAGATGGTCACGCCACAATCCTTTCTCCTCCATTCTCCTCTCGGGATCTTGGGCACGCACGCACACGCGCCTGGCGTGAGTTAAGCCACCGGGTCCAGGACGCGAACCGCGGTCGACTACGTGGGAGTTCAGCGACATAGCCATTACGCTAACTGCTGGTTCCCAAAAAATCACAGAAGTCTTAATGACAACTGTTTATTTTAATGAAATGTATTTTTTGATTTATTACTAGTCAGCTGATGGCAGGTCTACACCTATTTTTATTGGCATCTAAAAAACTCACAGAAGTCTTAATGACAACGGTTTATTTTAATGAAATGTATTTTTGGATTTATTACTAGTCAGCTGATGGCAATTAAGTCAGCTAGATCCTATGTGGCCTACTGTGTGGTTCAACTACTGGACCCAGTGGCTTTGAAAAAAAAAAAAAACACCAGACACTGGGGCCAATGAGTTGGTAGCATGGTGATTAAGGTGTTGGACTCCCATATGGCTACAAACTGTGGTTTGAGTCCCAGACCTGAAAGCTTGAAAATCATGCCGTGCACATGTGCCTCTGCACCCACAATCCCAAGGGGAGAATGGAGGAGAATGAATTGCAACGTGGCCATCCCCCAGGGAGGTGATTTCTCGCTTTCTCTTTCATTGTCTCCCTCTGTCTCTTGCCAGTGAGCATACATGCCTTATAGTAGAAACCTTGAGAAACAAATAAAGCAGAACACCAGGTACTTTAATGTCCCAAAAGGAGAGAGAAATGGAGATGATGTTGCAGCATGACCATCACCTATGAGGGAGTGCTTTCTCACTTTCCTTCTCTCTCTCTGTCTCTCTCTGGCAAGCACATATGCCCTCCAGCTAATTAATATGATTATACATATTTATGGATTAGTTATCATATTGGAATCATCTAAATTAAAAACTGATAGTCATCCAGGTATTCGTTAACAATATTGCTAGTTAACAGCTATGCATTGGGTATATAGTCCGGGAGGTCTACCTCCATGACATTCTTGATTCAAGTGTAAACTAAAGAGAAATGGAAATTGATCTCAATTAGTGATGCGTGTAATGGTTGACTAAACACAGAGAAATGCTAGGATTGTAGTTGAGTCTTGTCCATTTTTGACATCTTAATACCTAACAGATAATATTCAGCAAATCTGTAATTCAAAATGTAGGTGCTATTCTCTAGAACAATTTTCAAACATCTGAGAAGAAAATAATGCACCTAATGGAACAAGTTGGAGAGGAAATTAATTAAAATATAAATTAGAAAAACAAGACTCACTGGATTTCACAGTGGTTATCTGAAACCCGTATATTTACCCACAAGGAAAGGTATTCATTTTGATTTGATGAAAGTAGGAGGTTTGGGAATTGCCTAAAGAGACTCCAGGGTGTGTGTTAGCTATTAAATGAGATATGAACTTGCTAATGCAGCTTGGCACTGCGGCAGAAGTAGAGTTCATCATATTGGGGATTTGTGAGCACATGCATTCGATTAGAACCAAGTGATAATAACAGGAATAAAACTTCCCTGGGTAAAATATTTTCAAAATATTATACAAAGCAGAATCAGTATTTTCAAAACCTCTTAAAAGTAAATGATTACGCGATTTTCATGTTGAACAAATCCACTATGATTATTTGCTGAGTATGGTATAGACATTAAAGAGAATCAGCTGTCCGTAGGGTTTCCTTCTGCAATGTAAGTGAAGCTGCATGTCTAAGTGTGTGTTCATTTTAGACTACTATTATTTTAGGCAATAATCATGATAGCAGCAATAGTAATAGCAACTGTGATGGAGATGCTTACTTTGTATAAGCTCATTACAATCTTATTGGGAAGATACTTTTCCAATTCTCATTTTATAAATAAGGAAATAGGAACAGCATTTAAGTAACTTCCCCTCATCACACAGCTAGCACGTGGATAAAATTCACAGTGTAAGGATAGCTGAGAGTCAGTTAATTTAGCTCCTAAAAGTAAATCATCAGTTCATAGACCAAGAAATAGGATTTTGCTTGTACTTCACTGGTGATGGCAAGGAAACAGTTTCTGTAAGTTTAATTCATTATCTCTGAGTCATCTATTAGAATGTAGGGGCCAGCAGGTAGCATGGAGGTTAAGGGGCCAGACTCCCACATGGCTGACTGATTTGAGTCCTGGACCTGGTAGCTTACTTTTTCACTTTCCCTTCTCTCTGTCTCTGGTGAGAACACTTGTCCTATAATAAATTAATAATAATAATAATTGTTTTGAAAGAATTGTAAATTGAAATATCAAGGTACATTTGGAGGGTTATGTTTTAGTTGGCATTAGTTTTACTTTGCTTTATTTACTGTTATTTTTTTGAAGAAGGTGATAAAAGAAAGTTTCCTTCCAGGTATTCATGCAGTCAGTTTCACAAATATGAGTTTATATACATATAAACCTGTTATAAATGAGTGGCTTTTGGTATGCTAAAATTTTAGATGTAGAGTTACAAATGTATCAATTACATTCATATTTCAAAAATTTTGTTCCTCAGTAGAATGAAAAGTTGAAAAACTCTGAATTCTTTTTAAAATGGTGTAAAATTTGGGAACCAGCAGTTAGCGTAATGGCTATGTCGCTGGACTCCCACGTAGTCGACCGCGGTTCGTGTCCCGGACCCGGTGGCTTAAAACTCACGCTGGGCGCGTGTGCGTGTGTGCCCAAGATCCCGAGAGGAGAATGGAGGAGAAGGGATTGCGGCGTGACCATCCCCCCTGGGGGGTGATTTCTCGCTTTCTGTCTCTATGTCTCTTTCTGTCTGTCTGGCGAGCGCACGCGCCCTACAGTGAAAATCTCTCCAAAAAAACAAACAAACAAAATGGTGTAAAATTTTACATGAGTAAAATTTATTGAGATGAAAGTAAAAAAAAGAAAAACTTGAATATACAGGAAACAACCAACATGAACAGCTCTGACATTCATCCCAAGCCCTGCACCATCGAGCAGGCAAATTGAACAACACTTGGATTGAATGTTGGCAGGAGGAAGCCCACAGCGAGGGAGGTTTAGTATCCTCGTGTTTCTCTTCTGATAAAGTTGACACTCCTTAAAGCATGTTTTTCTTTTTTTAGTTAACTTAAGAGCTGAACTGTGCTGCTTGTCTTCAGTACATAGAAATTAAAATGACCTGATATTGGTCATACTATCTTTCATTTGAGACGTTTTTAGAAATTCTTTCAGGAGTATTAAAAACATACTGCCTTATGTAAACACCTTATCTCTATCAATGCATTCCCTAAAGCTTTACAATTAATAACATTTTCTTCAATCTAATTTTTCTTTAAAATTTTCCCTGAATGTCTAAGATATAAACTTACATATAACTTTTGAAATTCCACAGTTAAAAACCCAAGGTCCTTTCCAGATTTTGTCTGAACATTTAGATTTGTTTCGAATCTCTCTTAGTTAAGTACTCAGCCTTCGGCAACTCTCAGAATTCTGAGTTGAGCCCTGGTTCAGGAGATAACCTCTAAGGATGTGGATGAATTCGATCCCTCCCTGTACGCTTGGGAGGCATACATTCCAACCCTGCATGAGAGATGAGCTCATGCTGGACTTCAACTAGGCGAGACAAAAATAAGGACACATGTCAACTGAGGACAGGGTTCTACCGAGTGTCTCTGCTGGTTAGTGGTTCAAAGCACATTTTGATATATTCTCAGTGAAATTGACTGAAGACAGACATTTACACGTAAGACGACAGAAAAAAACTTCGTCTGGTAAAAAAAAAAAAGCTCCCTAGTACATATAACAGACATTGCATCAAAATGCCCATATCACTGAGACACTGAGACGTTTCTGCTGGATACTTTCCTTGCTAAACCACAGTGGATTACGTGGTTAGTCCGTTTGAAAATGTTGACTAAGTGTGACCAAGGTGGTCACACTGGATCAGTGTATCACACCAGAACTTTAGGGGTAGGAGCGAGGTCTCCAAGCCCAGCTTCTATCTTACAGAAAAGATAACCGTTCATTATTCTCAAGATAGGAATTTAGTCATTTTCTTTTTATTTTCCTTTCTTTTTTCTTTCTTTTTTTTTTTTTTGCCGGGGGGAAGAAATTTTCATTATAGGGCATGTGTGCTCGCCAGAGAGACAGAGAGAGAGAGAGAGAGACAGACAGAAAGTGAGAAATCACCCCCCATGGGAGATGGCCACACCACAATCCCCTCTCCTCCGTTCTCCTCTCAGCATTTTGAGTATGCACGCACATGCGCCTGGCATGAATTTTAAGTCACCACGTCTGGGACTTGAACAGCGGTCGACTACATGGGAGTCCAGCGACATAGCCATTACACTAACTGCTAGTCCTAGAATTTAGTCATTTTAAATCTAGACTTTGTGGGTCCAGAGGACAGCACAGTGTGAAAAGATTGTATTCTGTGTGGCCGCGCCACATGGTAGAATGCTGGGTTGAGTCCAGAGTCCTCCTGGAGGGTGTCAGTCACACACATGCTAGTCACGCGTGTGCCTCACCTGTCCATATCCAGGCCTAGCAGTGCAAGGGGTCGATGTTGGCATTAAGACCTTGTTGGAAGGTCTCTCCCTCTCTCCCCTTTCCTCTATCTCTCTCATTCACAGAATGATACATTTATAAACAAAACAACAAGGCTGGATTTCATGGAGACAAGAAATAGGGCTTTTGAACATTACTACATTTATGGATGAAATATGGAACCAGTACCAAAGCATCTCCTATTCGTGCCAGGTGTTCAAGGACGCTTCATGTGCCTTTTCGGGTCACTGGGGGACCATTTAGAGCAGCGATGCAGCTGATTTACAATACGGCACATGGAGGACCGTCTCAGAGGACCTTCTTACCCACTGGAAGAACACAACTTCGTATTATTTCATTACTCTTGTCACTTAATCTTCCAGTTTGATTCTATTCACATAACTGACAGAAAAAGACTTAACACAGTTTTATAAATATTCAAATAATCTCTGCTACTTTGTCTAATGTGTCTTTGTGTGACTCAGCTACTTTATTGTTTTCCAGATAGTTCCATATTAAAATTTGAACATCTGTAGTATACAATTTTGAGATAATAAATTTGAAAATTGCGCCTCTTAAGGGTATAATTACTTGACTTAATTGGCATACAGTTTGATAAATATTTGTTCTGTGGAAAGAAATCATTTGTTTGAGAACTTTATTGGTGACAGATCTACATAATTTTTATGACTTTAGCATCCTGAAAATGAGCCAAAGAAATTGTGTTTATAGTGATACACACAGTATAATCTAACTGAACAGGAAGGAAAAATAATAATTTTGTAATGTCTGAGAATGAGTTCAGGAAGGAAGAAACAATGAGCAAATAGAACCAAGAAAATCTATAATAATTAATGTGACAATTAAAGCAATAATGGCATTGTGTTTGTTTCCTGTGGCTGATGCAACAGATGACTACAATCTGGGTGACTTAAAATAAGAAAAAAAATTTTTTCTCACAGTTTCAGGAGCCCAGAAGTCTTGAGTTAATATAGCTGAGACCAATCAAGGTATCAGCAGGGCCACACTCTGCAGAGAAGCTGTTTTTTAGCTCTGCCAGGTTCTGGTGGCCGCGGGCATTCCTTGGTATATGGCCACATCACTCCAGTCTTTCCCTCTGTTTGCGCATTGCCTTGTCCTCTGTGTGTGTGAAAGCTTCAGTCTCTTTGCATTTTTTTTTTTTAATTTCCAGAGGGTACCTGTGCTTGCCAAAGAGAGCAGAGAGATGAAGAGAGAGAGAGAGACAGAGAGAGAGAGAAAGCACTCCCCAGTGGAGCATGGTCACACCACAATCCCTTCTCCATTTCTCCATCCTGCCAGGTTGGGATTTGGATCACACAGTCGGCCAGGGGGATCTGGGTCTCTTAAACCTAGGCCACAGGAGCATCCCCTTTTTCCTTTTTATAAAAGAATACTTGTTAGTAGCGTTTAAGATTTACCTGCATAACCCAGGATAATCTCCCCATCATGAAATCTTTCAATTGAAAGTACAACTGCCAAGACCCTAGTTCCAAACAAGGTAACATTGGACAGATTCCAGGTATTAGGACCTGATATCTTTTGGGAGGCATTATTCAGTCTACCCCAGAAATTTAACTAGCTCAATCACACAATATCATGGCCATTCTCCCCTTTCAGACTAGCGAATACTGCTCTGAACATACCCAAATACCCAGCAGGTATTTGAGGGGACATGGATTGGATTCCAGCCATCCTCACTCTTGCCTTTTCTCCCTGTTCTATCCCAATTCTACTCTCATTTTTTTTTTTCCATTTGTTTGTTTCTTTCTTAGGCTCCATGTGAAGAACAGCAACCACATTCTATAAGGCTTTCAACCTCAAACCTGCCATTTTGGCCAGGGTATCTCTTCCATAAGTTACTAAGTAATTATTGTATCACCTCACAGTCACACTCACAGGAGAGTAAAGTTTCACCTTGTTCTCTTAAAGAAAAAAACACAAGATATTGCTGTACTGATAACATCTCAAAAAATCAATTCCATCTGTCATTCAATTTTACCTGCCACTTTATTATTATTATTATTATTATTATTATTATTATTATTATTATTATTCTTTTATTATTATTATTATTATTATTATTATTATTTTGAGAGATATTTGTTATAAAGTGCCTGCACTCACTGTGGGAACACAGAGAGAAAGTAAGAAATCACCCCAAGGGGGATGGACACGCCACAATCCTTTCTCCTCCATTCTCCTCTTGGGATTTTGGGCACACATTACACATGTGCCCAGTGTGAGTTTCAAGGCTCTGGGTCTGGAAATTGAACCATGGTTGGCCATGTAGGAGTTCAGCACCCTCACCACTCCATCACCAACTGGCCCTACCTGCAACATATTCTAAATAGATCTTTAAGGTTTAGTACCCTAGGGTAAAATATTCAAAAAGGCCACTGAGCACGTTCAGCATAAAACATGGAATAATTGTGCTTGTTTTAGTTTCAGGGAGCATTCCCAAGGGTGTAATGATATCCTTCTCTTGGATATTGTCTACAGGGATTTGCAAGGTCAGGGCTGGTCCTGCCATACATAGGTGGTCTGGATTTCCCTGCATGCCACAGAGGGAGATTGTGAAACTTCCACCTGTTCTCGAAGCTCCCAGCTCAGAGCCTTCTCTGGAATTACTCCATGTCCCCAGTACAGTCATATCTCCCTCCAAATAACACATACCTCACATGCAAAGGGGAGAGTCCTCAGGTCAGGCCTTGGGGAGCAACAAAGTGTTTGCGCCAGGACTTAACCTTCTCCTTGTCCCTCGGTCATGCCTTTCACCTCTGCCAAGCCAGTCCTATGGGCTCATCTTAGTGGTACACAAAGATAAGATTAGGGAGTATTACCCATGGAGCACTTACTGACCCCCTTTTACGCTTAACTAGAAGCTGTGTAAAACCCTTACGATCATGAAAGAGTACTTTTGATTCATGAATATATTTCTTCAAAAACATTAGTTGGCATTGAGCACATGGTTTGTGCTAGGCATGTTTGAGCTAAGCATGTTCTTTGTGTTATTTCATTTAATATTTGGAGTCATCCATTTTTTCTTTTCTTTTTCCTTTTTTATTTTGATTTTTTTTTGGAGAAATTTTTGCTATTGGGCGTGTGCACTTGCCAGAAAGACAGACAGGAGAGACAGAGGGACAGAAAGCAAGAAATCACCCCCCAGGGTGGATGGCCATGCCGCAATCCCTTTTCCTCCATTCTCCTCTCGGGATCTTGGGCACGTACGCACATGTGTCTGGCTTAAGTTTAAGCCACCGGGCACCGGGTCCAAGACTTAAACCACGGTCAACTACATGGGAGTCCAGCGACATAGCCATTATGCTAACTGCTGGTCCCCATTTTTTTCTTTACTCATGATAGAATGCATGTACAACCATGTGAGAGTGCAAGAAAGAAAGGGAGGAAGACTGAGAGAGAGAAAGGGGGAGAGAGAGAGGAAGAGGGAGAAAGAGAAAGAGGGGGAGAGAGAAAGAGAAATGGCATCCTCCACAGGGTCTGGCCATCCCTTCCTTCTGTTCTCCAGCCCATCAAACCTGGGCACTTGTGCACGTGACCAGCATGTTTCGGGTTGACCAAGTAGGGGATTCAAACTGTGGCCTCCAGGTGGAATCCCGCTTCTCTTGAATAGCGTACTACTGCTGCTCCGCAGAGCTGCCGCCAGCTCAGTTATTAGGATACGCATTTCCCACAGGAGTAATTGAGGCTTGGAAAAATTAGGTGACTTCACAGATAGTGGTGGGATTGAAGGCTACACCATCAAACAGCACAGGAGTCAATGAGTTTGAAATCAACCAGTCTAGGGACCAGCAGATAGCATAATGGCTATGTTGTTGGACTCTCAAGTAGTCGACTGTGGTTAGAGTCCCAGACCCTGCGGCTTAAACTCACGCCGGTGCATGTACGTGTGTACCCAAGATCCCGAGAGAATAGAGAAGAAGGGATTGTGGCGTGGCCCTCCCTCCTGGGGGATGATTTCTTGCTTTCTGTCTCTCTGTCTTTCCAGTGAGCACACATGCCATATAGCAACAACAACAACAACAAAAAAATCAAGCAGTCTATGTCCAGAATTCATCTTTTTAACCCCAGACATACCATGTCTTGATCATATTTCTGATTTTGTGATGGCCTTGGTGTTAATCTGAAAATGTTCATGAATAACTTTGAATGTGAATGTATCCTTTGCTTAGGTTACAAATGAGAGGCATTTAAAGTAAGAAAAAACTTATTTTTTTAAAATTGCTTCCAACTCCTCAGTTTGTAGCTTTGCTAAAGGTTATAAAACATATAAACCAGGACTAGCCCTGTGGCTTCATGGTTCAAGAAAGCTGGATTCCACAGGGGTGACCATGCTTCTAGTTCTGGCCCCGGCAGCTAGGAAAACACACTGGGCACATGGGCATGCATTCCCCCAAATCCCAACAGGATGGAGAACTGGAGAAGGATCGCGTGTGACCACAACCCACTGTGGGGTGCTTTCTCCCTCTCCTCCTCTCTCTCCTTTTCTCTTTGTCTCTCTGTTTTTCTCTGGTGAATGCACAGAACCTCTGGCCATTAACTCAGATAAAAAATACATAAACTGTTAGTTTAGAGCCTGTCTTAACTTCAAAGTCTTAACAATCCCTCTCATGCAGAGGGTCCTATGTAAAGTACTTGGTCCCTTTCACGTCGATCACATCGCACAAGTGTGCTATGGTAAAATGCTTTACTGTAACATCCTGCAGCTTCCTCTGTCTGCGCATTAACAGCTGAGCTCATCTTTAAGTCAGCATGACCAAACCCACCTATGAGCAGCCCCCGGGAACTAACCCAGGACTGTCAGACACCATTAGTGTTCTACAGGGAGTTTCAAGTAACACCATAACCATTAGAGGGAAGGAAACTGGAGAAGGATGATCTGGAGGGCAACAGCAAGTGGAATGGAAAATTTTTCCTCACCTAAAGTCAGTCCTTTTTCCTTTCAGTCAAAAATGACTAGATATCACTCTTTTCACAGTTTGTTTTTGATTATCGTAAGTCTAGTTTACATATTTTCTCTATTAGCTTATTGAGTTATATATGAATGAACCCTGGCTACAGAGAAATCACTCATTTCAGAGCTAAAGACCAGCTGCCCTTCAAAATACAGTAGTGTCTGAGAGTTTTATTATTTAGAGGTCTTTCTGATGTTAGCTCTAAATGAATTTTTTGCTTGTTTTCATTTTGATTTTCTAAAATCAAGTAGAAACTGCTTTGGAGAAACAGAGAATTAATTCAGAATTTTTCCTACTAGTACTGTATTTGAGGAACATCACTAATTAAAAAAAAAAAATGGGGCCAGCAGATGGCATAGTAGTTACATTCCTCGCTTTCTGTCTCTCTGGTGAGCATATGCACCCTATAGCAAAAATTTGTCCAAAAAATTCTAAAAATACAAAATAAAAATGTTGCAGCCAGCAGGTGGCGTAGCAGCTAAGAAGTTAGACTCCTACATGGCTGACAGCAGTTCGAGCCCTAGACTCATTGACTTAAAAGTCATGCTGGGGATGGGGCAACAGATGGACTCCCACGTAGTTGACCACAGTTTGAGTCTCAGACCCAGTGACTTAAAACTCACGCAGGCACATGTGCGTGTGTGCCCCAAATTCTGAGAGGAGAATGGAAGAGAAGGGATTGCGGTGTGGCCATCCCACTGTGGGGGAGGGATGATTTCTCTCTCTCTGTCTCTCCAGTGAGTGCACCCATTGCATAGCAAAAATCTCTCTAAAGAAAAAAAATCACACTGAACACGTGTGTGTGTGTTTGCCCCAAATCCCAAAAGAATTATGGAGGAGAAAGGACTGTGGCATGGCTGTTGTCCCTGGGGGTGATTTCTCACTTTCCCTTCTTGTCTCTCTCTGGCAAGTGCATGCACCCTATGGCAAAAATCCTAAAAAAAAAAAAAAAAAGTTTTGGCTAGATGCCATCAGACTTCTCTTACCAAGTGGGACATCAGAGGAAGGGTCTACACGCTTTTTCTGTAAAGTGCTTGATAGTATTTAGGACAATCCTACTCAACTCTTGTCATGGCACAAGAGCAGTCATAGACAGTAAATGAACACATGAGAATGGCTGTGTTTCAACAAAACCTTTCTTATAGGGCCTGAAACCTGAATTTCCTGTAATTCTTATGTGTCACACAATGTTACTCTTTATTTTATTTTCAAGCATTTGAAACATAATAATTATTCTCAGTTCACTGGCCACAAAATGGACCATCCCACACTGGGTTTGGCCTGAGAGCTATTCTTTACTAATCTCTGCAGTAGAGGACTCTACTCATGTTAAGGACCTCACTTAATATTGAAAACCTTATTTCCAGGGAATTGCTGAGCAGGAGAGGAGGAAAGTACTGAGAATTCCAAAGGTGTTTTGAACCTTTTTCATAAGAGAGTTTTGCCTTGACAGATTTTTTCCCCAAAAGTCATAATCTCCCAAAGCTGACTTTTTCCCAAAACTGAAATCTTGAGTTCTCAAACCTGCTTCTCCCCTAATCTTCTCTGTTTCACTAAATAGCAGTACCATCCCCACTCCTCATTTCCTCTTCAAATCCATCAGCAAATATAGATGTCTCTTTCTTCTAGGACCCTCTGCAAAACTACCACCACTGTTCACTCTTTCACCCGAGTCACTGCATGAATAACCAGCTGACATCCCCTTCCTATGTCTCTCTCCCATTCCCAATAATTTACTTTCAGCAAAGCCTCTTGAATGACTTTTTACAGTTCAGAAATTTGATGATATCACTCATATTTGCTGCAATTTGGGGCAAGTTAACAAAACACTTTAAGACTCAATTTCCTCTTCTGTAAATGGTAAGGGTAATTATCCATGCTTCTGTGGTTTGATGTGAAGATTAAATGACTAATGCTGTTCAACATTTAGTGTGATGCCTATTGTATGCCTCCGATTAAAGAACCAGTGCTCATTAAATGGTAGCAGCTATCATCATCATCATCATTGTCACTCCCCTAATTAAAAGGGATTGCAATTAGAATATAATCAAATTGCCTCAACTCTTACGTCTTGCTTGTCTTATGTTTGAAGCTCATTATGTCCCAGGCACCCTGATCGTATTTTAGTTCTTTATACACTCCAAACTCTTCAAGACCTTCATAGGTATTCTCTACAGCTCTTTCAGTAACTGAGTATTCAATTATTTTGCTCTTATTTACTTTTTTTCTTCCAGTGAGAGAGTAGAGAGAAAGAGAGGGGAAAGAGAAAGAGAGGGGAAAGAGAAAGAGAAAGACACCCCCCAATGGGCCTTCACACTGCCATCCCCTCCAGTCTCAGCCCTTAATCATGGACATGCCCATACCTAGAAGGTTTAGGGAGGTCTCTGGATGCAAACCCAGAACCTTCCTGTGTGGGTCAGATTCACAGAGCATTGCTTTACTGTTGTACCTCTGTCCCACCTCCCCCGAACCCCCATTCTCAACTGACATGTTATGTTCTCGGAGAGAATTGTGACTCAATCACAGAAGCCCGCTTACTCCCTCTGTAACCACTTTTATGATACATTATCTGTTGGTTAATACACTTATTGTTCTCGATTCCTTTTAGACTATAACCTCCAGTAGGAAGCAAACAGGCCTGCTCTCTTCATACTCTATGCAAATAGTAGCCTTCAATATTTATTGAGGGCAACAAAGAACAATGACACCTCAGAAATATCTGCCAATTTGATCTGAATTCTGATATGTTCATTTAAATTCAGCAAACCCTAAGGGGTCAGTTGATTGACTCATTCTTTTGCCCATCAATTCAGCAAACATGTATCAAATACCGTCTGAGTTAGGACTGTGTACAATCTAGGGGTTCCAAAACCTTGGTGTATGTTTTCATGGAGTTTGTAACATAATAGTTTGTCACTTAAAAATCCATATCAAAAATATATGTTCAGCCGACAGGTGGTGTGGTGATGAAAGCACTGGACTCCCACATGGCTGACTATGGTTTGAGTCCTGGAGCCGACAAATTGCTTTCTCACTTTCTCTCTCACTGGTAAAATGAAAAATAATAATATAATAATAAATAAATAAAGTAAAATGAAATAATTCTTTAAAAATATATGTTAATAAGTCAGTATATTTCTTTCCTTCTGGTATCTTTTCTTTCTTTTTTTCATCCAAACATTCGTCACGTGGAAGAGCATGTGTGGATTGTTACATGAGTTATTCACAGATGTGTATTGACCATGTGCCCACTGATATCCTAAGAACTGAAATGCTGACTGCATTTCTTTTTCTTGTGACATTTCACTTTTAGGAGAAAGAAGCAAATGTCACCCAAACTGGTCATTGAAGATTTAGGTTTTTTGTTTTTTTCTTTTTCTTTTTAAGTTTGCAGGTTATGTCTTGAGATCCGTATGCATCTGTCATGTCCTGCTCCACTTTCCATCTGAATTACAGTCCCCGAAGGAATTCATGTTGACCTTGACACACTGCAAGGGTTTTGATCCCAGGGAAACTCTAACTTTGCCCAGTATGCTTACTAAGTCTAGAAAATATAATGACAGATATTAAAGAAGTGTTTCAAAACTACTTAATGAAAAGCATTTCTGCTCTTAAAGGAGTTAACCTGCAGTAATCCAAAGACCAGCCACCCTCAGGTACCTATTTCCTCTGCCCTTGGGATAACTGCACTTCACACCTGTGATCAGCAGCTGGGTAGTTACAGGCGTGGCTTGCACGCTCACCGCCCTCCACCCCATTACATGTTTCCATTGAAGAATCAGATGACAAGTATTGGTACCTCCCTGGGCCAGGCCTCAGACTTGCTCAGACTTCCCTAATGCAGAGTTAATTCAGAGATAAAATAGCAACTTTTTACTGAATTATTTTTATTACAAGTGGGAAGAACATTGACTTCAGCTCCTGAAATGAAATAGTTTTTAAAACACACGGGTAGCTATCTTGTTAAGAACAATTTTTAAAAATCCAATAATTAGTGAAATGAGTGTAATGGACATAAATCGGGATCGCAAGAGGTGGATATATTTACATTCTGCCAGTAACTGTGTTCTGCAGCATTTCAACCCCTCCAGGCTCATTTCCTTTCTGTATATAAAAATACAGAGGTTATATGAAAAGATCTCTACAAATTCTTTCTTTTTTTCCCCCCTCCTTCTTTTTTTTTTTTTTTTTTTAATAAAATGGGGCCACATCTCTGGTTCTTTTTTTTTTTTTTAAGAATTATTTTATTTAACTTTATTTATTTGATTATTATTATTTTCCAGTTTGATCAGAGAGAGAGAGCGAGAGAAAGTGAGAAAGCAAGCCATCAGGTTCAGAACTTGAACCCTGGTTGGCCATGTGGGAGTCCAGCACCGTTAACCACCATGCCACCTGCTGGCCCCAGTCTCTGGTTCTTTTTTAGACAAAGTCTTTCTAGATTTCCCAGGTTGGCCTTGAGCTCACAACCCTGCTGCCACAGCCTCCTCGAGTCTCTGGAGTTATAGGCACACTCCCCATTGTGCCCAGCCCTTAGATGGGATCAGAAGTCAAACCGGCTTCACATGTAGTCCCAAGCCACAGAGCACCCAGTCTTAGCAGCACACACTGCCAGGGCTGACACTATAAATCTCATATTTCCAAAGTTCTAGGAATTTATTCCCTCTCACCTGAATGTTGGTATTGCACTCAATTGCCATGTTCATTCGACTTTATTAAAAGTGGTGATTCTCTTGCCTCCTAAACTCTTAATGTAACTGCCACCACGAACTTTAATACTTCCAAGGTTTTTTTCCCTTGCTTTGATAAAAAATGATAATTAAAACATACACTTTCTGTGCTCGTATACTCTAGGTTTTCTACTTCTCCATCTAAAAGTAGAAGCTATGAGAAAGGGGAGACAGAGAAAGAGAGAGAGAAACGAGCTGCAAGGCAGAATTATCCTTCTGACCCGTGTGAAACCTCGTGGACTGTTCCTCTCTAACGGCAGACTTTTCAGTAAGCTCACTCCAGGTTTTGGCTTCATTTTATATTCTGCTTTCTTTGGATTTTGGTATGAAACCAAATTTCAATTTGGCTTCAGAAAGAGATCGTCTTACTCAAAGGGATTATAGCCTTTCCTATTAAGAAAAAAAGAAATCAAATTTACCTTCACTTAAAACACTCAAAGAAAATTGAGCAGGAAGTCTGAAACGCACATGGAGTGATTTTGCCACACTAAGAGCATGCTAGATATACGTGAGAAAGTTTGGCATTTCTGAAACTGCCTTTATTGGTGTTCCTGACGGCCACTGTGTACATGGATTTTCACACAGGGAGAAATGGATTTTTGCACTTAAAGCAAATAAGCATTTAAGTAGCTAAATACTAATTCAACATCTATGGTGAATCAGGCTCTATGGAAGACACAAAGAAATAGAAATTCACTCCTGGCGCTCAAGAAGCTTAATTGCTTAATTAATTCTCTCCATAGTAGTTGTCCATTCTGTCTTTTTTTTTTACTTTGGAGGAGAGGATAAAAACTTACCAACAGTTAATGACCTGTGTTGGTCATGAACATTATTGAAGTGTAGAAAAATAGCAGACATCTCACTTAATTCTGTTTGGTGAACAGATTGCTGTGGCTTCTTTATACTCTTCACCAAAACTTCATCACTTACTTAAAACTCTAACTCCTCAACATATAGGATTAATGAAAATCTTAGCTGCTTTTTAGTGAAGCTCGAAGGGAAAGTCTGGATGGTCAACTAAGGAAGAGTTCCGTTTAAGACGGCAGCAGTGCCTTTGTAACACCCTAGCTATGGCCAGCTAGAGAGGCATAGATGATGTGCTTTGTGGCTCAATAAAAAGGGAGAGCCATAGGACCAGCAGATGGCATAATAGTTACATTACTGAACTCCCACATGGCTGACTGTGGTTCAAGTTCCAGATCTAGTGGCTTCAAGCTCATGCTGAGCACATGTGCATGAGTGCCCAAAATCTCAAGAGCAGGATGAAGGAGAAGGCAGTACAGTCCTATAGCAAAATCTCTCTTTAAACAACAACAACAACAAAGGGGAAGCCACTTTCTTCACTGGACTTGCAGAGGATATGGTGGGAGCAGTGCCCCAGGTGGGCTCCAGGGAGCGCTTCAACAATGCCATCTCACTTCCAGAAAGGGAGTATTTAATACAGGGATGGAGCTGGGATACTGAGTTAGCAGTGAGGAAGGGTGAAGGAGGGCCAGAGCCATGATGAAAGAGCAGCTATCTGCAGGACAGAGATGATCCTTTAGGGAGTTGTCTTTTGAAGTCCACTCTGTATCCTATCTCCATGTAAATATCGAATACATCCATTATAATATTAAATGGCTCCATCATAAATAACTTCAATAAGTAATACTAAATACAATCCATGTACATTTTCAGTATTTACAGTAATACTGTCTTAACACTGTAAAAGGAAAAATAAGCAAACATTTAATGCATTTACAAAAAAAGTATTTTTTTAAAAAAGAAACTAAAAATTACCCTTTGCAATATTTGATAAGTATCCAAGCTATAAAAGAAGCCTCTTTTTAAAGTCCAATTGGCAAATATTGGGTCGTCAGAAAAGTCATGACGTATTTTTCTATGCCTTTCTACGCAAAAATAGATCATGACTTTTCCAATGACCCAATAGTATAGTTCTCATTTATTTCCTCCCTCTTATGAGCTGGCCATTCTGTTGAAAGATTCAGACACTAAAATGAATGGCACAGCCTCACCACCCCTAAGGAGCCCCTGTTCTGCAAATGGGTTCGAATATGTTTACATTCAACACTCTGGTACCCCAAAGTGCTTAAAGGAGGTAGCAGTTCTGCCTGGAAGACAGAGAAAAAGTAATAGCACTCAAGATGTACCTCAAAGAATGTGCCTTGACTGTGTATCTCTCCGTTTTCCTCCTTCAGAACACAGTCCACAGCAGCAGGAAAGTATGCAGATGGAGCATAGCATGCCAGTGTGATTTAGATACAGACTCTGAAATCACACAGGGTAACTTCTAAGGAGTCATTGCCTTCACTAACAACCTTTTTTTTTTTATCCTGTGCAATGAAGAACACTTGTACAACCACATGTATACACACACACACACACACACACACACACGCACACTCTGAGTTAGGGGACAGGTTATATGAGACTATACATGTAAAGCACTTCGTGCTGTGGCTGGCATGCAGTGAGTGCAGTTAACATTGGAATTATTTGTATTTGGTTCAGAAGCGATAGATACAGCTCTGAAAGGAGGACATTTAGGAATTCTGCAGTAGTAATATGAGACTAGAAGATAAAGTTTGGATGGAGAGGCCCTGGAGAGAGAGGCCAGAAAGAGTCCTCATTGTGGAGTCCCTTTTTTCTGAGGGCATTTGCTGGAGAGACAGAGAGACAGGAAGTGAGACATCAACCTCCCAGGGGAGATGGCCATGCCACAATGCCTTCTCCATCATTCTCCTCTCGGGACTTTAGGCATACATGCACATAGGCCCAGCATGAGTTTTAAGCCTCCAGGTCTGGGACTTGAACCGTGGTTGACAATGTGGGAGTCCAGCTACATAAACATTACGCCATCTGCTGGTCCCTACAGTCCTTTTAATGCCCCAAGGAAATGTTGTAATTTGATGCAGATGTGATGAGTAAAGTACCTAGCTTTTTGACAGCAGGCTAACATGTCCAGGTATTTTAGAAAGATCATTTTGAGGACAGTAGGAAGAAGATGTGGACCAGGTGACAGAGCAAAAAGCCTCACTCGAAGGGAACACTTCTTTGAAAGCAGTACAATCATTTCTACAACTTGTGAGTCATTATGAATGTCATTTTCATTACTTACATATATCATTTTAATTTGTATTTCAAGAAGTTCCGCATTCATTCATATGAGTTTTATAAGATATAATAAAAGTTTCTTCTAAAACATGATTAGTACGATGATGCCACTTTTGAAAAATGCATTCTTTTTTCTCTGTAAAAATGTTTTTCTTTATATGTGACAGATCATGTGTGCATGTATGTATGCATGAGAGACAGAGAGGAGCTCCCTCTGTGTGATCTGGTCACACTATGATCCCCTTCCACCAGTCCTCCAGATCTGGGGCACTCACGCACATGCCTGGTGTGTTCTCAGGCTACTCGACCGGGCATTTGACTGTGGTTGCCATGTGGGATCCAACTTCTATGGCTGACTGCTGTGCCATGGGCCTAGGCCAAGATTTGTATTATTCTTAGTGCGAAATTCATCTTGAAGCCACTTGCCGGAAGTATGGTAGGCTATCTGGCATGTACATGGGCACTTAGGTAGCTAAAGTGGCAAGGAAATGACACCGTTTCATTTGGTGCCTCTCGGTTAGTGCACTTTTCTGCATCACTTCAACAATTTCCCTTTTCAGTATGGAAACATGGCTGGATACATATTGGTGTTAATCATAAATCTGAGTATTTTTCAAATGAAACGAATTTCCTGATTAAAATGTTAAATCATGAATTTGAATGGATAACATTAATATATATAAGATAGGTAAAAGAAATGAAAGACTATATGAAAATAAATTTTTATAATAGCAAGGACAGATAGCAACAACTTTTGGGTTTGACCTTTTTCAGATCATCTTGACAAAAAAGGTAGATGATGAATAGTTGCAAATGTAAAAGTGAAAACATATCGTAGTGTCTAATTGAATATCGTAAGGATGGGTTATGTACAAAAAAAACCAGCAAAACGGCAGATGGCTCAATTATGAGACAAACCTGGTACATTTCTGCCCTCCAGTGGTGATATGGAGAATTGACTCATTCTCATGGAACTGTTCTTGAAAAGCAAAGTGGTTAATGGAAGAGGCAAGCCAATGGCATAGGGAACCTATTGAGAGCCTCAGAGAATCTTTCCACTTTCTCTTATGTACAAAAAAAACCAGCAAAACGGCAGATGGCTCAATTATGAGACAAACCTGGTACATTTCTGCCCTCCAGTGGTGATATGGAGAATTGACTCATTCTCATGGAACTGTTCTTGAAAAGCAAAGTGGTTAATGGAAGAGGCAAGCCAATGGCATAGGGAACCTATTGAGAGCCTCAGAGAATCTTTCCACTTTCTCTCTCATCTAAAGGCAAGCCAATGGCATAGGGAACCTATTGAGCCTCAGAGAATCTTTCCACGTTCTAGCTCATCTAATTGAAGGCAGAAGAGATCTGGAAGACATTGAAGATTCTTTGCTCTCTTTCCAAAAATGCAAAAAAGTATTATTGGTTTGGTATAGATGATTTTGTTGAGGACTCTTGTGTACATACTCACCTTTTTTTCCTTTCCTTCTTCTCCTTCTTCTTTTTTTTTTTAGAGAGAGATTTTTTGTTACAGGGTGCATGCACTCACCAGAGAGACACAGAAAGCAAGAAATCACCCCCTCCACCCCCGCCCCCGCCCAGGGGTATGGCCATGCTGCAATCCCTTCTCCATTCTCCTCTTGGGATCTTGGGCACACACACATACACGCCTGGTGTGTGTTTTAAGCCATCAGGTCTAGGACTTGGACCACAGTCAACTTTGTAGGAGTCCAGCAATGTAACCATTACACCGTCTGCTGGTCCCTCTACTCATCTTTCTAACAAGAAATGACCAGGCATAGGGTAGAAGATGGAATTTTCATCTCCCTCAAAAGAATCATGCATGGGACACAGATGACACTAAAGCCTCTGGCCCTGGGGGGGAATTGGCCCTTTAGTCCACAGGCTCCTAGGCTTTAGGGTCTTTCGAAAAGCACAGAGCTCCCTAAATGCCAGAGAAAGAATTTCACACGGATTTTGCAAGATCCTCAAAATCACATGACACTGGCAGAATGAGGAGGTTTGCTATCAAATCATAATTAAATAATTGTAGTCAGAGGAAACATCCAAATGAGGAAAGTGCTTGTCAAAATCACTCATTTTCTTGTCTTTATCTCTCAGTATTGGTTAAGCCCCAAAATTAGATGCAGTTAGTAAAGCCATTTCTACAGAGCATCTTTATTAGACGTTTGTTTCTGGTCCCAATGCGACTGGAAGGTGATCCATCTCTGATGCCCTTTCTTCTATGGCCCTTACAGACAGTTGCATTTCTAACTCTCACGTGAATGTAGGTCTTTTTTTCAGATCACTTTGCTGTCCTGTTGAGAGAATGAAATGAATCAACATGTCTCTAAATGTTCAAAATGATTTCATTTAAACCTGTCAACTCCTTAAGTATTTACATGCTATGGGATTGTCAGAAAAGTCATGATGTATTTTTTCTTTGTTTTTCCTTACCAAAAAAAAAAAAAAGGATCATGACTTTTCTGACAACCCACTACTTCTAAAAACTTTAGTGTGTCACAGATAAAAGTTTTCTTTTCCTGGGCGGACAGTTCCTTTTGCAAGTGAGTTTAGATGCTGCACAGAAGTAAATTTAATAGCCTGGAGATCCTGTTTCACGTTCTGAGAGAACGGATCCTATAAATTGCATTCTCTGTGCCATTCCTCTTCCTGTCCTCCACGAGGGTGAGGCAGAAAAGCAGCTGTTGTGTGGGAACTGTTCAGAGCCGGGTTTCTCAAACCACAGGTCAGGGCAGGGTGGTTATGTGGGCCCTGTTTGCCTTTCTTCCAAAATAGCACCCAGTACTCCTCTGACCTTGCCTCTTTCCACCCCTGAGTCGTAAGCCTAGTGAAGAGTAAGTTCATCCCTACTTCCTTTTACCGTATTTATTTTTAACTGAGGAGGAATAAATATGTGTCCTTATGTCCTGGGAGAGGCTAGATTCTCTGGAGAGATCTACTGAGTATATATATATATATATATATATATATAAATAAATAAAATATAGCCAAGTTCTCTTGGTTATGAGATTAGCATCAAATAAATTGAATAGTCTAGGTACTGTAGCAAACAACATTACTCTAGGTACTCTAGCAAACCACTGTAGTTCCACCTTTCCCCCATATGAAATATAGCAAGATTCATATTTAACTATTCAGTGTGATATAATAGAAACAACAAAGTCTTCTGGGTATACTGTTTCTCAAATGCAAAGGGTCAAACAGTGTAGAATGAATGAATGAATACCCTGCAGGATGTTCATTACAGGATAGGAGAAAATGCAAACAAGTTTCCCTGGTGTCTTGGGCCAACTGATGCAGACACACTATCTGGAAGGTGTATGCTTTTTAATTTGCCAGAAGGCACGAGGGCTTGCCAGTGTTTCTCAAGCTGCCAGGGCCAGGACTCGAACTGTGCTGTTGGCCTTGTGAAGTCCAGCTGCCTTAGCCACCAGGGCCACGGGCTGGCCCTCAAAGACTATAATGATAATAAAAGCACTGCTAGCCCTCTCTTCCTTCCTCCGTTATTCTGTAGTAATGTGCATGAAGAATGAAATTGTTGTTTTGCCCTCTATCCCCACGGTTTCTCTTAGGAAACACATGGCATGGCTTAGAAAACTAGTCAAAGTTGTTTTTTGTAAAAACAGGATGAAATATGGATTTTTAAAAGCTGATACTCATCAGAGGGGCTGTTCATTTGCTTCTCATGGAGTTCACAAGCACAAGGCCACAGAGAAATATAGAATCCAAGAAATTCTCATGAAAAGGCTGCAAAAAGACAACTGAAAGAACAGGCAGACATGATAAAATAGTTTGGGGTATCTGGTTAGTTTTTCTTTTCATCATTTCAAGGCTTATCAAATCCGATCTAATTTCTTTTTCATTGAACACAAAGGTGCCCGACTGTATGAATACTTGCAATACAAAATTTGGGATCACAGCAGCTGAGGCAATTTCTCATAACCTAAATAGAAGTTTCAACTTCCAAAAAATTTGTATTTTATAATTCTACATTAATTCCTCTGGTTAGTTTTTCTTTTCATCATTTCAAGGCTTATCAAATCCGATCTAATTTCTTTTTCATTGAACACAAAGGTGCCCGACTGTATGAATACTTGCAATACAAAATTTGGGATCACAGCAGCTGAGGCAATTTCTCATAACCTAAATAGAAGTTTCAACTTCCAAAAAATTTGTATTTTATAATTCTACATTTATTCCTCTTTTATTTTTCTTTTTTGGAGAAGTTTTTGCTATAGTGCACATGCGTTCGCCAGACAGACAGAGACAGAGAGACAGAAAGCGAGAAATCACCCCCCAGGGGGGGATGGCCATGCCGCAATCCCTTCTCCTCCATTCTCCTCTCGGGATCTTGGGCACGCACGCACACTCACCCGGCGTGAGTTTAAGCCACCAGGTGCGGGACTCGAACCGTGGTCGACAACATGGGAGTCCAGCGTCATAGCCATTGCACTAACTGCTGGTCCATACATTAATTCCTCTTGAAAATATTTTTTGTTAAAATAAATTATGATCTGAATTCTTAAGTTAAAACTCTATAGGAATTGAGATACTTTTTTTATGGTAAATACCCCTTTGGGTACTTTTCAAGTATTTGATGTGCGGAGGGACTGTTGCTATTTTCAGGTCCTCCCATGAAATATAACCAGTGCTTATGGCTCTTACCTTCATTAGTTAATATTTTAAGTTACCTTTTAACCAAAATATATCTTAACGTTAATAATTTTTTTATGCAAAAGTAAGGGGTTCCATTATCTGTCTTCTTTCTCTCTCTTTTTTTTTTTTTTGGAGGGAGTTATCAGGCATGTGCACTCACCAGAGAGAGAGAGACAGTGAGAGGGAAAGTGCCACAATCCCTACTCCTCCATTCTCCTCTTGGGATTTTGGCACACATGGCAATATATCAAGTGTGATTTTCAAGCTGCCAGGTCTGGGACTCAAACTGCAGTCAGCCATGTGGGAGTCCAGTGCCTTAACCAGCACACTACCTCACTACCTGCTGGGCTCATCTGTCTCTTATTTTTATTCAACCAAAATAAAACTCAACAGAAGTTAGAGAAGTTACAGATAAATAAAGGTGATTGATAGCACATCGGTTTAAAAATCAAGCAAAGACAAAGAAAGAAGCCTGTCCTCTTCTGGCACTTCTTTGTTTCTATGGTGAGCATTTCCGTAAGGAATACTTCCGTTTTCCACTCACGCTAGAGGTAAATGGGTCATCAAACGTTGACAAACTAGGATGAATAGGTTTGGAGCTTGGAGGCTTTAATTAGCCATGTGTAACACATTTGCAAGCTTATGAGAATTAGAAAAGTCATGGGAAAATAAAATAAAGAAATAAAGAATGACAATGATTTAGCCAATTAGAAAATGTAATTATACTATTTTCCTTCAGATTACAAACTGCCTGCGTAAGTGTTAGATAAGGCTCTGAGTCTAAAATGCCTTGTCTGGTCATCTAGATTAGAATCAGGCAAACAGCGGTAGGAAACAGGTATTAGTAACAAATAATCCCAACATCTTATTTTGCATATTCATTTATTATTTCCCCCAATAAGCTTTTTCTCCAGGACTTCTAAAAACTATTAAACTGACTGAATTTTCCTACCACCTTCTGACAAATGGCAGATGGCAGCAAGTGACCTGCTAGAGGCAAGGAGATAGGGCCAGGAGGATTCAAAATACCCCAGCCCCTCATTGGCTGAAGACGTGTTGAAAAACAAAAAATTAGCCAAAAACTCTCATCCTCTTATTATGTTTTGATCACTTGGGTAAATTTACATGTGAATACTGAGTCCAACTACTTCTTCCCTTCTTTGTTAGGAAATATCAGACAATTATTCTGCAAAACCAAACTATGCCATTAGTCTTAAAATACTGCATGCGACAGCAATGAGAAGAAAAAAGAAAAACAAAATAAATGCATTTTCCATTCATTTTCCATTCACATTCCTTTGGAGAGAAAGAAAGATTAAAAATCGGAAGGCCATCTTTTGGTCATATATGCCAAATAATATGATTCTGTAAATAAGCATAATGAACTTCATGTTCCTGGGATCTTTTCCAGTAACCAGAATTTTGAGAAAGTGGTATTGATTCCCTTTATGTTCAGAATAAAGTCAAGAAAACTGTGTTGTCATGTTCAGGGTCTTTTAGGGTGTGGCCCTCAGTGCTACCCAGTCCCATTGCTGGGCTAGTTTCGTTCTTAAGTGATTTTCAGGGGTTTTCAAAAGGCATGCCTTATTCACAAGCTGTTGCAGACCCCTCTCGAAGTGTAGTTTCCATTTTACTCAAACTTGCATTTAGCTTTTCTGTGACCCTGTATCATAACTAGAGGATTTATGCTACTTGCCATCACTAAAGGAGCCATATTTTATTCATTCTGGATATTCTTTTTCCTGGTAACTTGCTCATGTGTATTCGAAAGACAGCAATGAGAATCACAGGTTGATCAAGCAGAGTTAGATTGATTTCTTACCAGTCTTGTGTCATGTAGTCACAAAAAGCAGCCTGAATCTGGAATAATTTCATAGGACTGGAGTTGTTAAAATTTGTTATTGGCTGATGCTTCTATTATAGAAATGCCTCTTAATGCAGATGCAGGTATAAATTTAGTGAGCACCCAGGTACCTCACCAGCGACTTATTGGAATAGCTTTTTCAACAGATACTGACTTGAATTACATCTTTCTCCCTGAGGATGAACCCATTAGAGCATGAGGAGAGATACAGTTGAGACTCATTTCTGGGTTGTATGAAGTATTAACACTTTTTTATTAGTTAGCTGTTTGTTGAGATTCTTTTTCAGTGGCGTTTACTTTTCCTTGTCAAGATCCAATCCAACATCTTCACATGGCATAGAAGGCCCTCTGTGAGCTGTCTACAAGCAACTTTCTCTTCATTCCCACACTCACACCAAGGTTAGCCTTTTATCCAACTGATGTTTGAGTATTCTCACTTCTTTCCATGTTTTTCCTTCTCTATTTGGAATGTTCTCCTTTATCCACTTGTCAAATTTCTATAATCCCTAGTCAAGTATCTCTTCCTTCATATGCCAGGTGGAGAACTGTGGTGATGAAGGAAAAGACAGGGGAGCAAGGACGTCATTGCTCATAAGATGGTTGAGGACAGCTTCCTGAAGAAAGCGATGCTTGAGCAAAGACCAGAATGAGTCCAGGGAGCATCGTCCTCTTCCACGGACTGAGGACCACTATGTGTAGAGGCTGAGAGACCATGGTGGGGATTTTTAATCTTAGTGTAAATGCTAAGGAATGGGTGTGGAACAGAAAGGAAGAGGGCAGAATCAGGCAATTCTATCCGCCCTCAGATGAACTGAGCCCTGACCTCTTTCCCACCTCATGAACTACGGCTGTTCCCTCTTCTTCAGCCCTGTTTGCTCCCTTGGCAGTCCTAAAAATAAGCCAAGAGAATTTCCATCTTCTGCTCTCCACACATATAAGGGCTGCTAGACCACAATGGAGATTTTTAAATTTTATTGTAAATGCTAGGAATGAATGTGATACAGAAAGGAAGAGGCCATTTGACTTTATTTACTTTTTGGATTCTTCCAGTAATGCCTGTCCAAACTTATTTCTAATTGAGCAGATTATCTGTTTTTGCAAAAAAAAAAATAATCTGTATTTTATTTCAATAAGAGGTCCTATACACTCAGTCTGAGTCAAAACGACCTTTTCTTTTTTTTAATATCCTCAACTATTTGTATATATAGTTCCTCTGTAAGATTATATTCACTTTAAAAGTAGTAACTGTACAGTTTATAATCCTCGTAGTATAGCCAGCACAGTACCTTGCAACTAGTAGATGCTTAATAAATATCTTGGGTCATCAGAAAAGTCATGACACATTTTTGCATAGAAAAACATTTGAAAAAATGTCATGACTTTTCTGATGACCCAATAGTTAAAGGAATCTAAATCAATGCTTTAGACAAGTATTCAATAGGACTGAGGTTTCTATAAAGCTTAGCGTGTTGCCCCTCAGAAGTCTCCACAGAATCCTAAGGTTGAGAAAAGCTGATTGCTGGGACCAGCAGTTGGTGTAATGGCTATGTTGCTGGACTCCTATGTGGGCGACTGTGGTTCAAGTTCTGGACCCGGTGTCTTAAACTCACGCTGGGTGTGTGTGCATGCCTGCCCAAGATCCTGAGAGGAGAATAGAGGAGAAGGGATTGTGGCACGGCCATCCCCTCCCTGTGGGGGGGGTGTGTGATTTCTTGCTGTCTCTCTCTTTCTGGCAAGTGCATGCGCCCTATAGCAAAAATCTCTCTCAAAAAAAAAAAAAAGAGAGAGAGAGAGAAAAGCTGATGTCAAGATTTAGGGGTGTGTGTGGCTTTTGTCTTATGCATTGAACTCCAGCAGGATTCCTCAGAGAATCCCGAAGTTTTTAAGAGTATCATATTGACCTAACATGACTAGCTTAGACTGAAAGAGAGAATAACAGTATAAAACAAAAATAGGCCTTTAGAACCCCAATATTTTTTAGGCAGTGAGCAGATAGAGAAAACTATCCAACTTTAGTCATGAGGAACATTTCACAGAAAAAAAAAAAAAAAAGACTTACAGGGAAGACAATCCAGAAGGCAGAGCTGAAAGTTACAGAGAAATGTTTTCAGGAACCAGCCAAATTATTTATGCTACATGTCTGAATTGCTATAGAACAGTAAGTGTGTGTCTGGGGCAGGGATGAGGGAGGTAGATACTTGGTCTTTGAGAATCACATGCCTTCAGAGTGACAGGATTAAGGCTCAAAGAGCTATACTTAAGAAAGAACCATGCTTGAGGAGTCTTATCTACACCCAAATCTGGTTTATCTGATGAAATTCTGGACTTTGAGCTAATGCAATGTGGAATGAGGCTTTGGAGACTTTAGGAAACAGTGCGTGCATCTTGTATGTAGGAGTGATGTGAATTGTTGGGTATAAGAGTTTGAACTTTAGTAACTAGCCTCCAAATGCCCCCACTTACTGCTCCCCAAGGATCCTTGCTTCCCAATATTTTTGCCCTTGTGTAGTCTCTTTTGATTTTGTATTACTGTTGCCAGTGTGACCACTGGAATACTGTGGAGGTGACAGGTAGATGATCACGGGGTTGGGTCATGAAGGCATTGTGACCTCTGCTGTAGATTGCTTGCTTAGTAGAGAAGCCAGTCGCCATAGCATGAGGGCAGTCAGACTACTCATGGAGAAACCACACAGGGAGAAACTGGGTCCTCTTGCCAACAACTAACACCAGCTTGCCAACCGTGTGAGTCACCTTGGAATTGGACCCTCAGTCCTACTCAGGCACAAGTGACTACAGCCCCAGGTGACATCTCGATGAGAGACCCCAAGACAAAACTGCCCAACTAAGCTATTCCCAAAGTCATGACTCACAGAAACTATGCTATAATAAATGTTTATTGTCATTTTAAGCCAATGAGTTTAGGGTTCATTTATCATACAGCATTAGATCAATAATATATAACCTCTATTAAAAGTCAGTGTACAAAGTATGCTGAATAAATATTCAACAGTAAATTTTATTTTGAAAAAAGTCAACATATCTTTCTTGTTTATTTATTTCTACTACTTAATATTAGATTTAAGATTATTTGCATAACACAGTATTTCACTATTCTTAATTTCTGTATAAAACCTAAGAAGAGCCAGCCAGTGGTATAGTGTCTAAGGCAGTTGACTATGCATTTAAGACCGAGGAACTTGAGAAACATATTGGGTACTTGGGCCTGCATGGCCAAATCTCAAAAGGAGAGGTGAAGATGGAATTGTGGAGCAACTATCCTCTATAGGAAATGATTTCTTTCTCTCTTCCCTTCTTGCTGGCCAGTGCACACACCTTCAAGGAAATTTTTTAAGACTGAAAAAAACTAAAAATAGAAACATCGTTCATATTTTCAAAATAAGATATGAGTACAAGTTCTAAATTTTACGTAGTATTAACTTTAAGTAACCCAAGTATTCACATCAGTATTCACTAAGTCAATGAAGAAATTAAATTAATAAATGAGCTATAACATCAGATTGTTTTTTAAAGATTTTTTTTTTACTTATAATTATTATTATTTCACATGAGTTTTGCCAGAGAAAGACAGGCAGAGAGAAAGAGAGAGAGGGTGAGGGAGAAGGCTGCCAGGTCCGGGATTCAAACCATGGTCAGCCATGTGGGAATTCCAGCGCCCTAACCAGCACACCACCTGCAGGCCCCCATCAGACTTTTTTTTAACTGCATTTACACAGGAAAAAAAAGACAAGTTGGTCTAAAATCAACAAATATTTATTGAATGCTTGTAAGCTAAATATTTCTGAACATCTTAATTAGTTCCATCAAAGCATAATTTTTTTTCCAAAGTGCCTTTATTCTCATCAGATAGTTAAAAGCTAGCAAATTAAAAAATTCATAGAAATTAAGGATGATTTTTGTGATATTGGATTAAGTGCTCCCAAAACTTAGAAAATTTGAGAAATACAATAAGCAAAGTTGGTTAGATAAGATTAGGGGAGTTGGATAAATGCCACCAAATCATTAGAGTTTGGATAAGGTAAGGAGGAAAATGAGAATATCTGGTTCCCCAATTCCCAGCTGTTCTGTCTTCCCAGAGTCAAGGGAATTATCGATTGGGTAAGGAGGCCTTGCCTTCCAGTAAAGACTTCTTGTGTCCCCTAGAGCCATCCCTTTAATGACTCACATTCTCTTCCTGACACCAGCGAGGGTGACCTCTTTTAAGAAGTCCAAGTAGTTCGCCCATGGGGATAATACCGATTTCCTCGCTGAAAAGTTAGCTGGCTCCTGCCACTCTCCTGCAGTTCGGTGCTGCACAAGTGTCTTCTGGAAAGAATGGGTGTCAGAGAGAGGTAGAGTTTAGCGCCCCAAATGCAAGTGAACAACGACCAATCTCTAACTCATTTTTAAACTCCAAACCTACAATAATAGCGAGTTTCTATCTAGATCCATGGTATTTTTTATTTTACAGCACTTCATTTCCTTGTAATTATTTATCAGTACAATTCTTCACAATTGGAAACATTAAACAGGAGTGAGAATGTGGGACGTTTTAGGTTGGTAAGTAGATACAGTGTATGAAGAGATGGATGTGTAAGAAGCTGAAAGTGGTTTACAGTATCACAGGCTTTGGAGTCAAGCTGCCTGCGTGTAAAACCTAGTACGATTCCCTACAAGCCACATGTCCTTTGAAAGTTAATATTGGGTTGTCAGAAAAGTCACGATGCATTTTTTGCATAGAAAAACATAGAGGGACCAGCAGATGGCAGAATGGTTACATTGCTAGACTCCCACGTAGTTTGAGTCCCGGACCCAGTCGCGTAAAATTCATACTGGGCTCATGTGCATGCATGCTCAAAATCCCAAGAGGAGAATGGAGGAGAAGAGATTGCAGTGTGGCTATCCCCCTGGGGGGATGAGGGGGCTGTGCTTTTCTGTCTCTCTGGAGAGCACACACACCTACAGCAAAGATCTCTCTCTCAAAAAATAAAATAAAATAAAAACCTAGAAAAATACATCATGACTTTTCTGACAACCCAATAAATTGTTTCTGTGTCAGTTTCCTCATGGAGAGGTTATACAACAAGTATAAAGAATTAAGAATAATGCCTACCACTTATGTAATCATTCAATAAAATAGCTGTTTGTGCTTATTGATTCTTTAAAAGAATTATTTAATTTTATTTTTGTTATTATTATTATTTTTTAATTTGCTATATGACCTGTGTGCTTACCAGCAAGAGTCACAGAGAAAGAGAGAAAGCAAACATCCAGGTCTGGGACTTGAACTGTGGTTGGCCAGTCCAGGGCTTTAACCACTATACCACCTGCTGGCCCCAGTTGCTTTTTTAAAAAAATAGAAAAACATTATAGTAATACTTTAGTTTATCCCAACTTTGGCTTATGTTTATATCATTAGCTCACGTGTCCTATAGTCAAACTTTTTAACCCATTGTTTTGAAATGTTTGACTTGTACTTTTAGTCACATTGGTTTATCATTTGTCTTGACCTATTCCAACATGTCATTATACCGGATCATTTCCTCTGTCCTTGACTTGATGGCATTTCCCTAGACATTCTTCTCTCTTCTGCTATGTGAATTTTCTCCCCTCTCTCATCGTTAAAAATCAATCCACCAGGGACTAGCAGGTGGCATATCAGTTACATCACTGGGCTCCCACATGTCTGACCCCAGCTTCGAGTCTTAGACCTGGTGATTTGAAACTCACACCAGGCAGGTGTGCTTGCATGCCCAAGATCCTGGGAGGAGAATGGAGGAGAAAGTATTGTGGTGTGGCCATTCTCCCTGGTCTGGGGAATGATTTCTCACTTTCTCTGTCTCTCTCTTTTACTTTCACCCCAGCAAATAAACAAACAAACAAACAAACTGACCAACTAAACAAACAAAAAACCCTTTGACCTCTTTATGCTTACTTCATCTATTGGTGCATTTATTTTCTCCCATTTTAGAATATTCCTTGAAATACATGTAAATATAGAATCTCCAATTCTTCACCCCCTATTTGCTTGTAGCTCTTGTCCTCACTGCTCTGCCAAGTTCACGAGTGACCTCCACCTGGTTAAATTCAATTGTCCATGCTCATATCTTATGTTATTTTTTATTTTAGAATTATTTTATTTAATTTTATTTATGTATTTACCTATTTTTTAATTTGACCAGAGAGGGACAGAGGAAGATAGTGAGAAAGCGAGAGAGTGAGAGAGGGAAAATGAGAAAATAGGATCCCAGGTATGGGACTTGAACCACGGTTGACCATAAGGGAGTCCATTGACCTTAACCAATACACTACCTGCCAGCCCTCCTGTGTTACTTGACATATCTATAGATTTTGGCACAATTGGACACTTCTTGTCCTTGAAACATTTTCTTCCCTGGGCTTCCAGGCCTGTGTTCTCCTGGTTTTGTTTTTCCCTCCTTAGCTGTTCCCCCTCTGCTATGTTGACTGGTTGCCTCTGATCTCTACAACTTTCCTGTGTGGCTCGCTCCCCAGTCGGTCCTTGGCTCTCTTGTCTTCACTATACTCTCATCTTTGGTGATCTCAGGTCATCTCATAGCTATTAATACCATCTACATACTAACAACGTTCAGGTTTACGTCACTATCCCTTTTTTTTCCTCTCAACTTCAGGCACCTAGAAACCAACTTTAAAAAACACATTTGGATAAATCAAACATATTACAAACCTAAAATTAAAATTAAAAAGAGAGAGAGAAACATTTATCGGACCAAAAAAATGGAAAATTATCTGTTGGTGACAATGTGTATGATAATTTCTTTGACTAAAATAACAGACAGGGTATTGATGCTGGGAAAATTTGTCTTCAATGTTGTAAAGATACACAGTGATTAAATGTAAAAAAATAATGATAAAATAAAATAAGTAAGGGAGAAAAAAAATAGAACCACCAGTCTTCCTCCAAACCTGTTTCTCCTATTTAC
>NW_006209209.1:0-10479 GCF_000334495.1 Tupaia belangeri chinensis | reverse complement strand
AATAAATAGAGCTCCATTCTTTCCTTTTTTTGAAAGATAGAGTTTGTTTTTGCCTTAGAGTGCATGTGCTCACCAGAGAGAGAAAGAGAGACAGAGACAGTGAGAGGGAAAGGGGGAAGTCATCCTCCAGTGGGATGGCCATCCTGCAGTCCCTTCTCCATTCTCCTCTCAGGGTCTTGGGCATGTATGCACACACACCCAGTGTGAGTTTCAAGTCACCGGATCTGGGATTCAAACTGCAGTCAACCATGTGGGAGTCTAGTGATTAACCGCTATGTTGGCCCTTATTCTTTTCATTTTTGAGCCTCAAAACTTCAGAATCATTCTTTTCCATTTTTTTTTCCACTCATATCTTATGTCCATCCTACAGAAATTATGTTGACTTTCTCTTTAAAATGTATCCTAAACACCCACTTTGCGTTGCCCTCTCTAAACCACGTCTTCTTTTGCCTGGATGATTCGTGGGTTTTGGCTGGTCTCCATTCTCTGTCTTTGCCCTCCTACTGTCTATTTTCAAGCTGGGGCTTTTTTAAAATGGAAATTAGAGAACAAAAGCAGATAGCTCAGAGCCCTCTAAAGGCTTACTTTTTACATAGTAAACATCAAATCCTTGTAGTGGTTCACAAGGCCCTAGGCAATTTGAACATCTTCTGCAAACCTGCCCCCAATCTCATTTGCTCCTACCCTTCCCAGCCTTCACTCTTCTTAAGTCACCAGAGCTCCCTCGCTAATTATGACACACACCAAACTCTTGGACAAGGGCAAGTGCATTTTCCGTTTTCTCTACCCAGAATGCCCCAACCTCAGATGCATGTGATTCTCTTATTCATCATCTTCTCAGTGAGACCTTGTTTACTCTGCTGAACTAAAACTGCAACTCCCCTCCTACTCCTGTTCATTCCCACAGTCCTGAGTACCCTTCGTTGCTTGATATGGTTACAGTAGCATTTGCCACAATTTAATAGACTGTATTTTGTTTATTTAATTTTCTGCAAGTCATTAGGTTAGATTGGAGGGGAGGTGATTGTGCCCACTGCTTAGTTCTCAGTCAGGATTTATAGTATTGCCTGACATACATTTGTTTCAATTGGTAATCTGCAAGAAGGTACTCATGGTATCATAGACTTGCCTGATTCTGCTGAAAACATAGACAAATTTAATTCATTTTGCTTATAATACTCAGACTATTTATACTGTCTAAAATATAATTTCAAGGATTTTTGTTTCACCTTGACATAGTGGTTCAAGTTATTTACCACAGTCGACCAAATGTCTTCTAGCATAATTTACTTGCATAATTAGTTGATTTCTAGAAAAATAGTTTGATAAATGCTAAAAAGATGATAGAAATTTTCCTGGAATCATAGTTTGTCTCCCACAGCAGGACTATGCTGTTATTAACCCAATGGTAAATGCTGTTACTCCTAACCACTTGATTTTCATTATGAAACATGAAGGGCAACGGTAATGTTTATCAACACTAAATATATTTTGGGGGGTCTTAAATCAATTGAAATGTTATTTCCACATTTAAAAATAATGTCTGAAAAGTGTGTGTCATAACTGGACATGGAATATGTCAAACCTGCCCCAAGCAAGGTCTGAGTCATTTGCAGAGATGGCTGAGTTTCTGATCGTAGGATGCCCAGTGAATATCAGTTTCATTTCACAGAGACTCTAAAGTATAAAGAAATATCTATATTCCTTCAGGATACCAGGTATCTGGAATACTTCATACAAGTGTAGGTCAAAAGCCATTGGGAAAATTAAAAAAATGCAAATGTTCATGAATTGAATCAAGATGGCAGTCATAATAACCAATGAACTTAAGGTTTATTTTGAGTACCTTTGAAAATATGCCAAAGTTATTAACTATCAGTAGATCCTACCTAGTATTATAAAGAATCAGGCAAATAACAAAATCCTAAATTGCAAGAGATCTCCTAGTATGTCAAAAATACATGTCAATTTGTGAAATAAAGGTAAATGCCAGCTGCTGGCTCCAAACGTGTAGTTGGAGAATATTTAACATCTGGTCCTTAAAGCAGTTCCACAGGGTTGACATGCATAGTGTGTATGTGTGTGTAAGTGTGTGTGTTTTAATTAGCATATCAAAGGAGAATATTATGTGAAAGCAACATGAAGATAGAAGCTATTTCTAAACTCTCATTAAATAATTTGTTGGGTTTATATTCATTTCACAAGTAAAACTGATACAGAAATGTTGCTTACCTAACAGTTAGTGGTAACATCTAAGTTTTTTTTTTCAAGGTAATACATTTCATAACGTGTTATTTTATCACAGAGAATAAAATATATTCCATTCAGATATGAGATACGGGTTGCACAATAAAAAGTCCCATGCATTTAATGAAATCTAAAGACAAATGATAGAAATATCTTCTGCAAGTAGCGTAAAACCTACAGGGCCGCAATGACAGGTTGACAGTGTAACACAGAAATTTCTGTTTTCCTCTTCTAGGTAAAGTAGCATTACATATGTGCCTAGTTATATTACTATTGTTTATTGGTAGTGAGTGAAAAAATAGTTTTGTAAGCAATGTTCCATGTTATTTCTTAACTTTATATTTCTAATTTCAGATCTCCTTCCCCTTCCAGAGGAAGTTAGCGATGCCATGGCTTTAATGTCTGTTTTAGCTGCAAAACTCAAATGTTCACTTTCTATTAGAAAATCTAAAGCAGGTGGTATACAATTTCTCGTGATTTGGAATTCTTGAAAGGCAAGTAAATTTGAAGTTCAAGTGTGGGTAGGTTAAGTTGAAGTCATAACCCCAATGACATTTTCCTGAATCAAAAGAAAACTTTTCTTTTGCAATGCAATCAATTGTCAATGCAGGCGTAGCTCTCAATTGCATCTCTGCCATGATCATTGCAACCTCATTGTCATTCACTTTGTTTCAAATTTTAAAAAAGTATATATATGTTTGGGTTTTGATTTGGATTTTCAATAGAAAGTAAAAGATCTGAAGTAAAGAGAGAGCAGTTAACCCAGGAATTAAAGCCACTGCATTGCTGATCTCAAGAGTCTGGTCTGGAAGGAGGGGACCTGAATGAAGAAAAAGAGGCTCCTTTTCTTAAACTTTTAGGAAAAATCTTTGGACTGGGAAGCTTTGTTTTGCCCATTTGTCTCAGCCGGGTGAATGTGTTTCAAAAAATGATAAAATTAAGGTTGAGAACGAGAAGCCTATGTTAAAAGTTCTACAGTGATTCTTTGTGTTCTGTGTGTTTTTTGTTCCCAGGGTAACTGGACAAACATCTTTTTCTCTTTACTAAGTGCAGTTGTATAAAATGGCATGGCACAGTGCCAGACTCATGAGTAGGTTCTCAGGTTTAGTGGATCACATAGGCAATGGAATGATGATAAGATCATATTCACCTTGAAAAGGCTCTTGCGGACACTTGCTTCCTCCGTTCAGGTCTAAAGGGACATGAACCTACGTCAGAATCTGTGCAGACAAACCAGGCTGCTCAGGTCATCCCTCCAAGGTGGATGTGGGTGGTTGATCATATTTGCTACAATAAATAGCAATAGGTGGATTCCAAAGATTTTTCATGTCAGTTTCATCTCAAACACATGAGCCTTTTATGAGTACTTCTTCCACTGACAGAATATCCCCACACAGTTAACTGTCCCCACACACAGTTAATTGTATTGTGTACTAACACCATAGCTAATAAACTCATGTAACATGATGAAATGTTACAGATATGCTTTGATGGAATCTAAAAGAGAAAATGCACCTGTGTACTTTCTGTCTTACATTGTCATTTGTCAGTAAAAAAGCGATAAAGAAGGCATTTTCTCTCTCTTCTTTATCATTTATTTTATCTTCAAAACTCACCTCTGGGAGTGTTCCCCTAATGAACATTACTCAGTGAAATAAAGACATTATAAATCTTGTTATGGCCTTTTCTAAAAGGAGTGCTTTCAATTATTTACCAAAGGCCAAAATGTATAGATCTGAGAGTTTTCTTTCCCTGTCTGAAAGATAAACCACAAAGCACTGGGTAGCATGAAACGTCCTCAGATCCTGCCTGAATCCTACCAAAGGAACCAATGATATCATTCATGACAGTGGAACTTGGCTAGGTCTTTGCTCTGTTTTCCAAACACCTGCCCTCGGGTGACTTTAAGAAAGTGACTCATACTGAGTAAACCCCAAAGGAAATGGGACAGGGGTCTATTTGGAGGATGAGGCTGCCCAGTGGTTTCCTGGCAACTCTGATCTTGGCAACAATTTGTCCTCAGAGAAGACTTCTTCAGACTTTGTGTGAATGCCTCTTAAGAATCTGTTTCAGACATTTCCAGGCTCTGGATTACGGTGGTTGTTGTGTGGCTTGGTATCAATTGCCTGGCTGTGACTAAGAGTGTGGTGATGTCTCCTACGAGCTCAGGGAATAGTGGAAGGTAAGGATCTCATGGTGAAGCAACATGAGCACATGGTGTGGTTTTTTTTCATCCACATGACAGCTTGTAAATTCTATATTCCCTGAGAATATAGTAAAATGCAAAAGTATATTAAATTTAAATTTCCCAAAGAGATCCTCACCTATCCTTCTTTCAATAGAGAGTCTAGAATAATCTGTAGAAATCCAATGTTTCATTCATCACGTGGTCTGTTGTTTTCAATTTGATCCATTCATTTGTTAGCACCTGGTTATATATTAGATAACTCAGAAATTACATGGTGAAAATGGCATACATTGCGATACATAGCAGAAGGACAATGAGTTAACAAGATCTATTGATACCATCATAAACCACCAATTGGAACATCTTGAACAAAGAAATTATATATCAGGGATGGAACAAACCCTATTATGGCTGGTTTGGATATTCATATGTCCCTAAATTATCTCTGTATAGTAATACTCCTTTTCTCTCTTATTTGCTTACTAAGCACCTTTTCTACCTAGATATTAGCCAAGGGAGGAAGGAAAGACTTAGTTCAGTTGGGAAAAGTAGGCAATTAGTAGTAACAAGGAACAACTAACCGAATACCACCTGGAACAAAATAAAAACTCCATGAATGGGAATATTCATCTTTTATTATTTTCTAAAGACTTATTTATTTTTTATCATTATTATTTGTTTTTAATTTGCTACAGGTTATGCGCACTCACAGAGAGACAAGAAAGCGAGAGAGAGACAGAGAGCAAGTGAGAAAGCAAGCCATCAGGTCAGGACTCAAACCACAGTTGACCAAATGGGAGTTTAGTGCCTTAACACCATACCACCTGCTAACCCCATATCTTTTATTATTATTACTATCATCATTTAGTGATTGCTTATAGTTTTGTTTCACATACTTGATCTCATTTCATATTTACCACAACCCAAGGAAGTCGATAGAAGAAAACTAAGGCACAGATAAATTAAGTAGCTCGTTTTGGCTTTCTAGCCAGTGAGTAGTACAGCTGGGTCTTGTCCCAGACTGACTCCAGAGGTTACATGTTTTCATGGTGGGAAGTGACTGCTTCTTTAGGTGCTCAGTGCTTGATGAATATATTATAGGCACAACTCTAATAATGTGGCTGTCCGACTTTATGGCTTATGGAAAGCAAGTATATCTTGGTCAGAGATGGAGATAAGACAGACTCCATGACTTCCAAAAGACAGTACTTAGAAGTCCGACCAGTAATCACATTAACTATGGATGTTTATCAGGGTCATCTGCAGAAAAAAACACAACCATGATTTATTATTCAAAACGATGATCAGACACCATCCTCTGAACTTCTATGTTCAATAAAATTATACTTTAATCAGTTAGAAGGAAATTATTTTTCCAGTAATGACTCTCTGACTTTTTTTCTTTTTTGGTGGGGTGGGAAAAATTTATGTGGGTCATAAGAAGAGATCAGCTTTAATATGCCCAAACAATGTGCTTCTTCTTGGGACACTCCACTCCTTGAAGGCATTAAATAATTGAAATCTTACTATTAAAGGAATATTTATATTTTAGGAACATATTTCAAAGATCTTAGATCTAGAAAGCACCCTGCTCAGCTAACCTTCCTTAATAAAGTTTAAATGACTGGTTGAAGAGTCTTTTGCTTGTTAGCAAATTTTAGATCCAATCATGCTAATCACAAAAACGTAAGTCCCTACGAAGGGACTTATTACTAACTGAACACTCTAAAGTATTGTGTTTAAGAATCAAAAGATAGCAATGGACTTTTACTTTCTGTATGTAGACTTATTTTCTGAGCTCATACTGAGGCTTGGTTATAGTCTCATATTAGCAGCTCGAACCCTAAAATGGCAGTGGTTCGCATTGCTGTTCATTTGTGCTTACATCTTTGCTTTTCAGTCAGCCCGCGAAACTCTAGAAATTAACAATCATATTTAAGAAGCTATTTAAAATCTTCTCTCTCTGTGAAAAACATAGATTTGAGCTTTTTCAAGCTCCATGTATAGGCTAGAGCCAAATTTTGAGGGGAGAATAACACTAGCTTTGTATACACTGAGTAACAGCAGCATCAAGACCATTGCATTGTCTGTGCTGGTACTTTGATACTCCAGACCTAAGTAAAAAGATCTGAAGGGATCTCCTGTTCTATGATTCTAGGCAGATACGTGCACTCGTCAAAGATAGCTAGAGAGAGAGAGAGCACCCCCAAATGAGGGGCATAGTCATGCTATAATCCCCTTTCCTCCAATTCTTCATCCCATCAGGATTTTGGTTGTGCATGCGCACTTGTCCTGCTTGTTTTCCAAGCTGCCAGGGTCAGGATTCCAGCTGCTTTGACCAAGTGGGGTCTGACTTTGAATGCACAGCACTTACCTGCTACGCTACAGGAACGGTCCACGGAATCTTGTTCTTAAAACAATGATAAGTACAGTGGTAGAAGCATTGGCACCAGAATGTTAATAATCGTTCAGTAAAAACAGAGGGCTGCTAAATACACTCATTTTAAAATTGTTGCCTTATAGTTTAATACTTTCTATATTTACGTTGAGGTTATGGTCTGTGTTTTTCCCATGCCTTGCCAAATACCACAAGTACTACAGAAATGAAGAAGCGGTGTGGCTACGTCACCTTGTACTTAGTGGGAGAGACCCCCTCCGTGTAGCACCACACACTAAGTCCGCCGACTTCCTTCTCGTTTACTTCACTGGACACCTGCTTACAAGTTTCTGGGGGGGTCCACCTCTAGGTCTGCAATTTCTTATTCTGATAGGGCAGAAGCGAGGTTTCCTGTCCTGTGTATCTGCAGTTCTGTTACGTGTGCAAAGTTACAGGAGGGTAGATCAGATTGACAATCCCACTGGATACTATCTGTTATCTGAAACATTCATTGGATGCCCAGCATCCCACTGGAAGATCTGGCGCACAGGCAGCAAGTCAAGATTATGCTCCTATCACTTTATATGTTGTAGCTTGTTCAACTGTCAAAAGACCTAGATTAATCTGCTAGGCCACGTTTGTGAATTTGGTTGTTACTAACTCCTGAGAGAAAAGCTAATCATTTGGGTAAGGAAAAGGAAAAAACAAAAAACAAAGAGAGAGAGAATTAAGAATAAAGTGTAACTAAGAGGCCACCTTTGTCTCTGGAAAACAGGTGAGAAAAAGGACACCAAGCATGGAACAAATACTTTTTGGCTGTTCAGCGTCATGAATAGCAATCATAACCATCATAATCATAATGCTCACTTCCCCTTTTTTCATTTGATTTTGTCTAATATTTACTAATTTTTTAAAATGAGAAAATGATTTGGTGCCATTTTAAGAGAGGTTTTTGCTGTACGGTGTGTTTGCTTGCCAGAAAGACAGAAAACGAGAGCTCACCCCTCACAGGGGATGGCCACTCTGCAATCCCTTCCCCTCCATTCTCCTCTTGGGATCTTGGGCATGCACGCACACATTCCTGGCATGAATTTACGCCACCTAGTCCAGGACTCAAACTGTGGTCGACTACGTGAGAGTCCAGCAACATAAGCATTGCACCATCTGCAGGTCCCGACTTAGTGCTATTTAATAAGATATATACCATGCAAGTGAAGGGCCAGGAACTTGATTGTGTGGTAAGTCAAGGTCAGGTTAAGTGTCACAGCCAAATTCATTCTAGCCAACAGAATGGCTAAAGTGAAATTTGATTACAGATCTATTCTAAACTTCGCTCGCACATGAGGGATATACTCAAAGAAACAATCATTAGCAAACTTTTATATTCTTGGAGAAAAGAAAAGCAGCTGCTAAGTGAAGGTAGAGGTTTCCCCTCTTCATTTTTATCCTTCGACCCCTGTGATTTGTGGAAAATATACAGCAAGACGGTAGTTTCTGGTCTTGCAGCCATCTGTTCAACATTGACCATATTTTATGGGGATCTTTGAATAACTGTGCCAATACCTTAGCAGGGTGCAAATTTGTAATGTCTTTATAAAGTTATCTGATCAAAGACACCTTTTTCAAGGTAAAAATTAGGGAGAATATCACATTTGAATAAAGCTCATTTTGAAGTCATTGGTTCCTGAAATTGTGGACTGTTAAGAATTACAGAATGACTGTCTCAGGAGGTGATTAAGGTTCATGTCATCAGTGATGAATCATATCCAACTGTATGGATCTTGCTATGATGTGATGAAAATGACACTTTACCTCTGTGGTCTTCTCCCCAAAAATTCATAACTCCAGTTAATCACAAGAAAAATATCAGACAGACCCTAATGACAGGATATTCTACAAGTCCTCCTCAAAATGATCAAGGTCATCACAAATGAGGAAAGTATGAGATGCTATCATAGCCGAGAGAAACCTAAGGATCTACTACTAATAGGGATAATGTGGTATCCCGGATGGGATTCTGGAACAGAAAAATAAAAAAATAAGTAAAAAACTGAGGAAATCTGATTAAAGTCAGGATACTATTGGTTGTTTTTTTTTTTTTTTTTTTGAACCTTGTAGATTGTTTTACCATTCAGTTTTATTGGCTGAAACATAGAGCAGTGCCAGCTTTTGCATCTGGATGTCAGTGACTTATCCCAAATGTGAGACGTTTCCTGGGACTCAGCTCATTTGATAAGCACAGCAAACACTCGATCTGAAGCCTGGGTGTGTGGGAACTTCTGGTCTATTACAGTTCTGTTTCAAATATCCAAGACTTATCTTCCCTTTCTGCTATCTTGGCCAGAATCTAGCTCCCTGAAATGAAGGCCAGTGTAGTATTTTCTTGAAGTAGGAGCTTCAGAGACCTGGGGTTGGAGGACATGATAGGGAAGAGGACCACAGAGAAGGGAATAGAGAAGCCATGGATGCCAGGGCTTTCTGCACAGTGTGTATCTCTCAGGGCACTAGGCATCCTAGAATTGTTCAATCGCAGGTGAGCTTCATAGACATGTCTAGTGCAAATTCTTCATTTTGCAGCAAAGTGAATGTTTTGCTCAAGTTGTTCCCAGACCAACTGTCTGATCACTTTTTATTATTGTATATTCCTCCAGGCCAGGGAGGGTGACTTGTCATCTTTTCATTCCCTTCTTGCCAACACATGGCATTTTGATGTTTTCATTCTTTGGCTCTTTGTAACCCAGCCATATCCTTAAGCCTCCAGTCTTTGAAGTTCATGCAGAATCCTTTAGAGACTTTCTAGTAGAAGATCATAGCTAGTTACCACAGAGAAAGGGCGAACCTTGATTTTTATAGAAATGGGAGAACAGAGCAAAACTCTGGAGTACAGAAAGAAAAGCTGACCTCTGGCATTTGGGTCCTGCCTAATCCCTCCATTCCCAGTTCAGTCCTCTGACTGGTCTCTTTGATGACAGTTACAATGAAAACTAATTTTAAAATATAATTAAAATTGGGGCCAGCAGGTGGTATGGTGGTTAGGAGTGCTGAACTCCCAAGTGGCCCACCTGGCGGCTGGCTGGCTGGCTGGCTGGCTTGCTATCTCTCTCTCTCTTTCTGTCTCTTGCTCTGCCCCTATCTGGTCAACTTAAATAAGTAAGTAAAGAAATAAATAAAGTTAAATAAAAGAATTCTTTAAAAAATCTAATTCAAATTAATTGTTCCCTTAATTCTTTCAATATTTAACTTCTATATTAAAATAAAAGACCAATAAGAAGAAGGCAAAGACTTCTTAGTCTGGATAGAAAAGGGATTTTTATATTTGAGGGGCCACTTAGGCTGTCTTTACCCCTTGCTTCTTTAGAAATGGGGACCATGGTGAAGATATCCTCATGAAAATTGCAATGAGATCTGTGCAGCGGTGGATATTTTCTCTGGGTGACATGAGACAATGAAGATGAGGGCCTAGCCTCCATAGTGTGTGCTGGTTAACTCAGCTGCTTGAGGACTGAGGCTGTGTGGGAGGCCCCAGTTTGATTCCCAACCCCGCCAGCCCCAAAAAGCCAAACTCGGTGGTGCATACCCATCTTCTACTCAGAAGAACCTGAGACAAGACAGGAAGATCACAAACATAGGAATGTAAAAAAAAAATAATAATAAAATAAACAACAAC
>NW_006209208.1:0-2094 GCF_000334495.1 Tupaia belangeri chinensis | reverse complement strand
TTTTTGGGTACTGTCCTGACTTATTCTTATTACAATAAAATGCTGAGCTTATAACCCATGTTTGGAATATTCTATTTAATTTTTTTGAAAGATTATGATTAATTCTTCTTTA
The DNA here is from genome assembly GCF_000334495.1 of Tupaia belangeri chinensis. Classification (NCBI taxonomy): domain Eukaryota; kingdom Metazoa; phylum Chordata; class Mammalia; order Scandentia; family Tupaiidae; genus Tupaia; species Tupaia belangeri. The sequence continues at coordinate 1,982 of NW_006209208.1, read as the reverse complement.
ATGTTTAGTAGAATTAACCATCAGGTTCTGTGCTTTTCTTAGTTGTGTATTTGTTGAGGATATCTGCATTCAGCATAGATATTGATTTAGCATTTTTCTTTTTTTTTTGTACTGTCCTGGCCGGTTCTAATAACAAGATAATGCTGGGCTTATAACCTGTGTTTGGAGTATTTGATGTAATTTTTTGATAGATTGTCACTACTTCTTTAACGTTTAGTAGAATTAAGCATCCGATTCTGTGCTTTTCTTAGTTGTGAGATTTTTAATTACTGATTGAATCTTTTCCCTTGTTGCTGGTCTGCTCAGATTTTCTATTTTTTATGATTCAGTTATGTATATTTCTAAGAATTTATCTGTCTTCTCGATTATTTAATTGTTGATGCGTGTTCACTCGTTGATGCATGTTTGTTCATAGCTTGTTCGTAGTAGTTGTTTGTTAAGATCATTTGAATTTCTGTGCAATTAGTTATGTTTTCTCTTTAATTTTAATTTTGTTTTTGTCAGTCTTTCCTTTTTTCTTAGTTACTCTAATTATAGGTTTGTTGACTTTGTTCTTCTTTTCAAAATCAACTCTAAGTTTTGTTGAACTTTTCTATTGGTTTTCTTGTCTTTAATTAATAATTAATTATTTAAAACAGGCAATCCTTCTGCCTCAACCTCTGATGTAGCCAGCAGCACAGGTGTGCACCACCATGCCTGGGTTTTAGAGTGGGCCAGGAATCAAACCAGACCCTTTCGTGTGGTCTCAGACTGCAGAGCACCATCATCTTACCAGTGTGCCTCCCTGTGGCTGGGCCTTTATTTCATGTACTGATGGTCTGTTTATTATTACTTCATTCTTCTGTACACATTGGACTTAGTTTTTTTTTCCTAGTTCTTTGAGATAGAAAAGTTGTTTATCTGAGATTCTTCTTTGTTTTTACTATGGACAGTTTTTGCAATAAACTTTCCTGTTAGAACTGCTTTGGTTGCACCTCATAAGTTTTGTTATGTTGTGTTTCCATTTTCAATAATCTCAAGTCATTTTTAAATTTCCCTTTTGATTTCTTCTTTGTCTCATTGGTTAAGATCGTGTTGTTTGAGTTCTGCATATTCGTGGAATTTTTAGTTTTTATTTCTGTCGTTTTCTAGATTCATGCTATTGGGTGAGAAAGGACATTTGATATTGTGTTTCAGTCTTGAATTTTTAAGGACTTGTGTTGTGGTCTAACATGGCCTACTCTGGAGAATGTCTCTGTGTGCTTGAAAAGAATGTTATGGCTCTTGTGTTGATTCAAATATTCTATATATGTCTGTCAGGTCTCTGGTCTACAGAATTGTTCAAGTCAGCTGTTTCCTTATTGATTTCTGTGTGTGGATGATCTGTCTATTGTTGAAATGGAGGTATTGCAGTCTTCTATTTTTTTTGAGTAATTTTTTAATTTACATTTAATCATTGGACTTATTTTCAGTGTGCACATAGTTTTTATCTGCATAAATAGAGTGCTTATTAGTGAAGTCAAAGACATTAAGTTCCTGCTGTTTTTTTTCTGTCTCTTCCTTCAGGTCAGTTAGTATTAGTTTTATATATTTAGGTTTTCTAATATTTGATACAGATATTTATAATTGTTACGGTCTTTTGTTGAAATGACCCAATAAATAATGAGTATCTTTGCCTCTTGCATCAAGTTTTGATTTAAAGTCTATCTTATCTCATAAAAGTATAGCCGTCTTTACTCTCTTTCCATTAGCATTTGCATGGGATTTTTGCCCCATCTTTTCACTTTCAGCCTCTCTGTGTCCTTAAAGATAAGATGAATGTCTTATAGGGAACATGTAGTTGAGTTTTGTTTTCCTTTCTTTCTTGTTTTTTAATCTTAAAAACAAAAACAAAAATAAACCAGTTAGCCACTCTGTGTCTTTTTATTGGGTACTTTAATCCATTAACCCTTGAAGTAATTATTGGTAGGGAAGGACTTAATATTGCCATTTTGTTCATCATT
>NW_006209207.1:507-1371 GCF_000334495.1 Tupaia belangeri chinensis | reverse complement strand
AAAAAAACAGAGAAATCAAGAAAAAGTCACGTGCTGCCCATTAGGGTGGTGCGTGATTTTGCCAAAGGCAAAAGAGGTGCCCCTCTTCCTTGGTGGGAGCAGAAACGTGGGGGGACGTCGGGTGGAGGGGAAGGGGCGCCTGAGGGAGGGTGCAGCCCCTGGTCCAGGTTGGGTGGGGAGAGCATCAGGAATATCGGGGTGTGCAGGTCCAGGGTGAGAAAAGAGGTGACCTGGGCTTTGCTTTCAGTAGCTGCTTTGTCGGAAGGTGGGTGTATGCATTCAGGTGTATAAAGGGGACTCCAGAAGCTCCAGAGTGGGGTGACCCAGTCCAAGGTGGGCATGGGGTTGGTTTGTTATATTTTGATCAGTGAGAAAGGAGAGGACATCTGGTCATAGCCAAGTTATAGGAGTCGTTATTACCAGCAACTGTGGGAGCTCTCATGTCTCTCAAAGATCCCGCAGCCCCGAGTGTAGGGAGAAGGGTGCTTGTAAAGGCAAAAAGCACATATCCGTTGGTGGCGGGGAAAGGTAACCAGTAACCGTTGAGGAGGGGGTGGGGAAGAAAGGGAGAGGGGATCCCAAAGGAAAGTAGTCACTGAAGCCTGATCAAGGAGGTTAATAATTACTAAGGGCACTTTCCAGTCCTTTGCCAAAACACAGTGGAATCTTAATGGTCTTCATGGCTTGCAGCAAGGAGTTTATCACTAAGGAAGTTCTCAAGGTTGGGGGTTTCAGGTTATTTAGTAGAGACTGCAGGAATGTTAATCACTCTTGTTTACACGAAAAGTTGGAAGCAAGTTTCCAATATAGAGTTCACAATGGAGGCTCTCCTGCTTCAGGTTGAGGAGCCAGGGGGTCAGAGGA
>NW_006209207.1:0-307 GCF_000334495.1 Tupaia belangeri chinensis | reverse complement strand
GGGATCTTGGGCACGCACGCACACGCGCCCGGCGTGAGTTTTAAGCCACTGGGTCCGGGACATGAACCGCGGTCGACTACGTGGGAGTCCAGCGACATAACCATTACGCTAACTGCTGGTTCCCTAATATTTAAAAAACTTTATGAGCACTTGCTGACTGGCTAGAAATAGACAAACTGGTTGTAGTCCTGAGCACATTGTCCAACTCAAGGACAATGATTAATTTAAGACCCCTGGTGGCACAAAACTCTTGTGCTAGCACCGCTTTTTAAAAAGTTTTTTTTTTTCTCCATCTCCTTAGACAAAG
>NW_006209206.1:0-1778 GCF_000334495.1 Tupaia belangeri chinensis | reverse complement strand
TTTCCGTATGTCCATTGCAGTATCGCCTGTTTCCCTGCTGATTTGATTTATCTGGTCCCTCTCTGTTCTTCTTGAGTACTGGAACTATTGGTGTGTCTATTTTGCTTATCATCTCAAAGAACCAGTTTTTGGTTTCCTTTATTTTCTGCATAGTTCTTTTACTCTCTGTGTCATTTATTTCTACTCTAATCCTTATTATTTCTTTTCTGCTGATATTTTTTGGGGGTGTTGTTGTTTTTCCAGTTCCTCGAGATGTGTCACTGGATTGTCTATTTGCTATCTCTCAGGTTTTTTCTCGTGAGCACTAAATGCTATGACTGTCTCTCTTCACTGTGTACCGTTGGTTATAGAAACTCATGTGCTCATTATCATTGATTTCAATGACTCTTTTGATTTCAGTCTTAATTTCTTCAGTGGTTGTGAAGCCATTTAGGAGTAGATGGTTTAGTTCCCCTGTGCTTATGTATTTTTTGAGAGTCCTTTCTGCAGTTAATTTCAAGTTTGATTCCACTGTGGAAAAGATTCTGGATATAGTTCCTATATCTTTGACTTTGTAAAGTCTTGTTTGGCTGCCTGTTGTGTGGTTGATCTTTGAATGGTTCCATGTAGGGGTGGGAAGAATGTGTACTTGGATCAGGACCACAGAATACCTCTGCCCAGACTTCACCCTCCTGCTCCCCCCAGATTTGCTAAGGAGCCATGTTGGAGGACCCTACCTAATCTCTTCATTGCTCTCCATCTCTCTATACATATTTTTAATTTTTTTTTAAAAAAAATTTGAACTTTGAGACCAGCAGTTGGTGTAATGGCTATGTCGCTGGACTTCCATGTAGTCAACCACAGTTTGAGTCCCGGACCCAGTGGCTTAAACTCATGTCAGGCACGTGTGCATGCGTGCTCAAGATCCTGAGAGGAGAATGGAGGAGAAGGGATTGTGGTGTGGCCATGCCCCCTGGGGGGTGATTTCTTGCTTTCTGTCTGTCTCTCTCTGTCTTTCTGGCAAGCTCATGTGCCCTATAGCAAAAACCTCTCCCCCAACCAAAAAAAAATTTTTTTTTGAATTTCTTAGCTCTCTGCTGCTCTTTTTAATTCTTACCTTTCTTCCTCCCCCCGTAAGATAAACCAATCAGTAGCCATCTATATTTGAGTTTTTTGTCAAAAAATTTTTTTCCTTTTCTTTTGTTTTTGTTTTTTCCCCCTCTTTTTCAGTTTTTTTTTTTTTCCTTTTCCTTTTCTTTTTACCATTCTCACTTTTCTGCTCGGTCTCCACAAGGTTTAGGTACTCAGTAGCCAAATATCTGAACACTTTTATGGTCATATTAATCCTTAATTTTCACTGAATCAGCTGTACAAAGGGAGAAAAATGGTAGTTTCGAGACAGTATATCACCTCCTCCTGCATTCCTCTGAAAACTCAGACTTAACTCCAAAAACTAGGAAAAAGCATATAATACATCAGATGACCAGAAACCACTGTAGAGGCACAAGAAGTATGAGAAAGAAGTCAAGAAAATATCTCTCCTCTAAGGGAAAAGAATAACTCCTCTTCCTCCACAGAGAATACAAGGGAACTCATTTAAATGTCAGATAAATAATTTAAAGTATTCAGAGAGACAAAGCTAAGATGTAAGAGAATGTAAAAGAAGAGAGACAACAAACTCCAGAAGGTGCGGGAGAAAAGAGATGAGTTCCAGGAGGTGAGGAAGTTCCTGCAGGATCTGAAAGAGGAGATATACACTATAAAAAAGAATCAAATGAGGGAACCAGCAGTTAGCGTAA
>NW_006209205.1:0-628 GCF_000334495.1 Tupaia belangeri chinensis | reverse complement strand
TGTGAATAATGCTGCAATAACCATCGATGTGTAAGCACCTTTCCAATGAACAATTCTTCTGTCCTTTGTGGAGACACCAAGGAGTGGGATTGCTGGATCACATGGTAGTTCTATTTGTAGATGTTTGTGGAGCAGCACTGGCTGTGGAAAATTTACATTCCCTCCAGCAGTGTAGGAGAGTTCCCCTTTCACCACCCCCCTGCCAGGACTTATCATTTTTTGTTTTATTAACCTTAGTAATTTTGACTGGGGTTAGGTGATATCTCGTTGTGGTTTTGATCTACATTTCCCTTGCAATGATGGATATTGAGCACTTTTTCATATGTCTTTTGGCTACCCGTATTTCTTCCTTAAGAGTATTTTTTCCAACTAATTCTTCTATCTTCTAATAGGGTTGATCATCTTTTTTCAGGACAGCTGCTTGAGTTCCTTGTGTATTGTGGTTATCAGTCCCTTATATGACACATAGTCTACCAAAATATTTTCCCATTCAGAAGGCTATCGATTCACAGTAATTACTGTGCCTTTTGCCATGCAGAAACTTCTTAATCTGATTTAATCCCACTTGTCTATTTTTGGGAATATTGACCGTACTTTGGGGGGGGTCTTACTTAAGAAGTCTTTGGCT
>NW_006209204.1:0-1085 GCF_000334495.1 Tupaia belangeri chinensis | reverse complement strand
TTAGCATTAAAACTGAAGCCAGAAAAAGCTAATCATAATTTTGTTGTTGTTGTTGTTAGATATTTACTATGTAAAATGTAACATACAACACATAGATACTAACTGTTTCATTAAGCCAACCATATAAAATAAACATGATGTTTGATTAATAAAACTTAGACAAAATATATGTTGGAGATTGTGAAGACCTTTACTTGTTAAAAAAATTATTTTTAATACATTTGAAGCCAGCTTATGTACTAAAGTTATATAAATTTGAGAAATATTTAGATTAATTTTTATGAGCACTCTTTTTTATAAACCAGATTGAATAGAATACTTTAAGGACTGTTTTTACACAGACATACAACATATAGTCTGTAACATGACATATTACATGCATAGACACATACACACATTAGAATAACCAGAGACAATTTCCCTGTGGTTATTTTGACATTGATACCTTCTGAATAATCTCCTTTTTTGAGATTTTTAATTATATACTTAAGGATGGTAGAAAACAATAGGAATTTTTTATACCTTTATAGTTTTTAGAATACAAATATTTTTGATATTTTGGGAGTTTTTTCTATGCCGGCAAAGCCTAAGATGATATGGTTGTTAATGCTGGCGGGAGATAATCATTTGGGAAGCCACTGTGATAAAGGAGCCTATTTTCATAATTATATCTAATGTTAGGGGAGTTTGGAGATCTATTTTTTCCCTTTATATGCAGGCTTTTTAGTGGCCTGTTTTGAGGTTTATTTCATTTTTTGTCAATTTTTTAAATTTGATTTTCCACAGTAAAATGTCCCCACCTGGAAGACACGCTTTAGTTATTTGAGTCTAATTATATGATGTCATTCATTGAGCTGTTAAACCTTCTACCAATGTAATAGTATATGACGTAGGACCAAAATCTTTTACAGCTTGTTCAATGTTTTTAAGCAGTTTATAAGAAATAGCCTCCCACTCTGGCTCCCCCTCCTCAAAAGGATATAAGCAAAAATTGACACAGGTATCTTTTAAAGCCTTTTGGACTGCTCCCTTAAACCCCACAGATTTAGACACTTGTTTTCTTTTCTTTGAATTAAAAGTTTTAA
>NW_006209203.1:0-478 GCF_000334495.1 Tupaia belangeri chinensis | reverse complement strand
GGGAACAGCTTTCATGATCTTTAATTTACATTTAATTCATTAAATGCACAACCTAGATTAACCCTTCTGGTGAAGTGGTAATGCAATGCCCCGTAAGGCTGGAAGCCCAATGGTCAACCAAAGGTTTGAATCCCTGCCTTGGCCTGAAAACACACCAGTGCATGTGTGGGCATCCAGGATCTTGAGGAGCTGGAGGGCTGGGAAAAAGGCATGACTGCCTGTAAGAACCTGTCTGGATGCTTTTCTCTCTCTCTTTATCTCTCTCTCTCTCACATACACACATTCACACACATGTTCTTTATGATAAAAATACATAAATCATTGATTTTTATACATATGCATAAAGGTCGGCCCCATGGCCTAGTGATAAGAGCCAGATCCCATATGACTGATGGTAGTTGAAATCCAAATTCTGATGGCTTGAAAAACATACCAGGGGTGCATTCTCAAGGCCCTAGAGGAAGGAAAAATGAAGGAG
>NW_006209202.1:795-1702 GCF_000334495.1 Tupaia belangeri chinensis | reverse complement strand
TTGAGATTAGAGTGCCACCATTTCCTTTGTCCTGGTGATGGCCAGCAGTACTATATTGCATTCATCCTGTTGAATCCAGATAAAGATTTAAATATTTTCATGACGCTGTGTTCCACTAATTAGCATTAACTACTAATTAGAATTGACTTGTCTTTGTTTGAGTGTCCTGAGAAGTAGACTCTGAGATAAGACTGTGAGTGAAAGCATTAGGTTGTCGGGAAAGTCGTGACATATTTTTCTGTTTTTCTATGCAAAAATGCCTCGACTTTCCCAATGAGCTAAAAGCTTATTTTGGAGATGATCCCAGGAAATGTCCCAGTTACCATGTGGCACCTGCATTTCAGGCCCAGCAGGAAACTGAACATTCCTCAGAGTTATACCAACCAGAAGGTGAGGAAGCGGGAGTATTTATCTATTAGTGCCCCCTTTGTCACACGCCCTACAGTACAAATCTCTCCTAAAACAAAAACACAAACAAAAAACTAGAAATTTATTTCACAATTCTGGAGGCTGAAAGTCTGAAATCAAGGTGTCAGCCAGGTTGGTTCCTTCTGGAAGCTGTGCACACGCCCTACAATACAAATCTCTCCTAAAACAAAAACACAAACAAAAAACTAGAAATTTATTTCACAATTCTGGAGGCTGAAAGTCTGAAATCAAGATGTCAGCCAGGTTGGTTCCTTCTGGAAGCTGTGAGGGAGAATTTGTTTCATTTCTCTTCCAGCCATCCTTGGCATTCTTTGCCTTGTGGACACATCATGCCAGCCCCTTCCTTCATCAGCACATGCCATTTTCTGTGGGTATGTGTGCCTGTATCCAAGTTTCCCTCTTAAAAGGACGTTAGCCTTTGGGACCAGCAGTTAGCGTAATGGCTATGTTGCTGGACTCCCATGTAGTTGACCGCGGT
>NW_006209202.1:0-312 GCF_000334495.1 Tupaia belangeri chinensis | reverse complement strand
GTAGGTTTATGTTTGCTTCTGGCTCCTGTACATATCTGGTTACAGGAAGCTAAAAGTATTAGTATTAAGTTTAAGAGGTTGAAATGAAGATTATTCTTCCAACCACTTTTCTGTGCCTGCTCATTGCCAAATGGGCCTGGAAAAATGCACCTCTTTAATAAAAGTTTCGCTTGGTGTCATGGTACCACCTTGTTGATTACTTGGGTCATCCAGAGGGCATCCCTTGCTTCCTTTAGTCTCTAGGCAAAGCCTTTCTCCCCCATCATTCAAGTACAAGGTGTTTTCATTTAAGTGATATTTCAGTGAAAGAAC
>NW_006209201.1:5975-6371 GCF_000334495.1 Tupaia belangeri chinensis | reverse complement strand
AAAAATTAATGAAATAAAACAATTAAAAGAATAAATTTTATTAGTAAAAGAACACCGTGAATTAATATCACAATTAGAGAAACTAAAAACCAATACAGACAAAGAAACAAAATTAGTTCAGGGATCACACACGACAGACTTTGAGACATTCCCTGTTACGGAAACTACAGATCCCCAAGGACAGGTTTGCCACTGTCACAGTGGGTTTGACTTTAAAGTGGTAAAAGAAATTAAGGCGGTGGTCACCCAATATGGAGCTACTGCTCCGTATACCTTAGCTATAGTTGAAGCTATCGCGGAGGGCTGGCTCACACCGTCTGATTGGCAAACATTAGCCCGAGTCACACTTTCAGGAGGAGACTATTTGCTTTGAAAATCAGAATATGTAGAGGCCTG
>NW_006209201.1:563-5906 GCF_000334495.1 Tupaia belangeri chinensis | reverse complement strand
AAACTATGCACACAATGAAAATCAAATGCAGTATGATCCAGGGCTCTTTGCGCAAATTCATACGGCAGGCATAAAGGCCTGGAAAAAAACTCTCTGCCAAAGGAGATTTGAGCACCTCCCTTACTAACATTAGACAAGGGCCTGATGAATCTTTTTCTGACTTTGTACGTCAATTAATTACCACGTCAGAAAAAAATATTCAGTAATGCTGATGCAAGTAAAGACTTTGTAAAACAACTGACATATGAAAATGCTAATTCTTCTTGTCAGGCAGTCATTAGACTGCATAGAAAAAGACAGACCTGACAGGGTACATACATCTGTGTTCAGAGATTGGATCAGCATACCAACAGGGATTGGCCATGGCTGCTGCCCTTCAAGGGTACACCGTCCGCCAATTCCTTGACCACAATAATCGAGGTAATTGTTTTAAATGTGGTCGCCCAGGACACATGGAAAAACAGTGTAAAGCAAAAAATATTAAAAATCAGAGACAGAATCAACCCCTCGAGTTATGCAGTAAGTGCCAGAGGGGATGTCATCCTGCCAATAAGTGCAGGTCCAAAACAGATATCCATGGCAGACCACTCATTTACTCTCAGGGAAACAGGAACAGGGGCAAGCCCCAGGCCCCCAGACTCAAACAAGTTTTTGGGGTGATGCAAACTGCTTCAACAAACAATTCATTTCAGACCTCTCCAGAGCAACTCCAGGAAGCGCAGGACTGGACCTCTGTTCCACCACCCACACAGTATTGACTCCTGAGATGGGGGTACAGGCCTTGCCTACTGGAATCTTTGGCCCTTTACCTCCATCCCAAAACCTTTGCAATACTCATAGGTCGTAGTAGTGCCACTATGGAGGGACTTCAAATCTTTCCAGGAGTAATAGATAATGACAATGAGGGAGAAATAAAAATTATGGCTTCCTCTCCAAATCTAATAACAACTATTACAGCTGGAAAGCGCATAGCTCAACTCTTACTCCTTCCACTGCTTTCCACTCAAAATGACATCCAAACCTCCTCATGAGGTGAAAAAGGGTTTGGTTCCTCAGATGCTTATTGAGTCCAACAAATTTCCCCAAAGAAACCAATGCTTACTTTATGGTTAGATAGTAAACAGTTTTCCGGACTTGTTGACACTGGAGCTGATGTTACCACTCTCAGAAAAGACAACTGGCCCCAAACTTGGCCCCTAACACCAACCCTTACATACCTAAAGGGCATTTGTCAAAGCCAGAATCCAGAAAGGAGTGCTAAAGTATTACAGTGGACAGACAGAGAGGGAAACCAAGGAACCATCCAACCCTTTATTATAGAATGTCTCCCCATAAACCTTTGGGGCAGAGATTTGTTGTCACAAATAAGCCTCATCATGTTCAGCCCTTCCAATACAGTTACTGCACAAATGTTAACACAGGGTTATACACCAGGAAAAGACTTAGGGAAAAATGAGTCAGGTATCATCCATCCCTTGATACCAAAACCTAAATTTAATAGGACAGGACTGGGAAATTTATCCTAACAGTCATTGATATTCCTGTACCCTTGCCATTCTTATCCCTGATATAGAGATCGTCAAGGGAGATGAACCAGTCCCCGTCCCCCTCTTGCCATGCTGATCCCTGATATAGAGATCGTCAAGGGAGATGAACCAGTCCCCGTCCCCTCCTTTGACCTTATCATGGGAAAATCCAAATGCACTATACAATTTATTCCCATTCTGGCCACCCTGAGTATCACCACAGCTACAGCTGCCTGCCAGCTATTTACCTTCATCCAAGACCAACTAGATTTCCTGGCTGAGGTGGTTCACCCGCGGTAGACGGGGGGGGGGGGGGAGGGTCCTCTGTCTTGCTTTACAGGAATGCTGCTGCTTTTATGTCAACAAGTCCGGCATTGTTCTTGACAATCCCCTATGGTCTGCCTGGAATGGTCTACTCCCTTTCCTGCTCCCCCTCCTTGGCCAATTCATTGGCTTTTTAATTGTTTGCTCACTGGGACCTGTTATATTTAATATGCGCATGTCATTCCTCAAACAACAAATTGACTCGCTTATGGAAGACCAACACCTCTATACTGGTCTTGCCTGAGGTGCTGAATTGGTTAGCCAAAGACGGGTAAGAGAGTCTGATGAACCCAATAACTGTTCAGTCCTTTCACGTAAGACAGGAAGCCCATCATAGCTATGGTACTCTCCAATGACGGGTAAGAATGGACGTATGGTTCCATAAACGACTCCAACCTAAGACAGGCATGATTCCCCCAGACCTTTTCCTCATCTCTCAAATTAAAACAGAGAAGGGGGATATGTGGGAGGCTGTGCACCAGTGAATATCACCGGTTTCTCAGAGAGCAAACAATTACACAATGCCAAAAGCCAGGATTGGCTTCCCTTCAAAACCTCACCTTCAAAACCATACTCTGATTGGCCACTAGAATCCCTCAGATTTGCATATCCGGCATCTCATGATTGGTCCACAAAAGCAACCAATCATAACATACATTTTTACTATCCTTCATTCAACCAATCATGGCCCACCAACATGTATATAACTGTGATCCCTGGCCCACAATCTCCAGACGACCCTGAAGACCCTGAAGAATTGTGACACTGTGTCGTCTCCGGATGACCCTGAGTTGTGAAACCGTGTTGTCTCCGGACGACCCTGAGCTGTGACACTGCGTCATCTCCAGACAACCCTGAAGAGTTGTAACACTGTGTCATCTCTGTGCTGCCCACAATAAACAGACGACGCTGAAGAGTTGTAACACTGCATCGTCTCCGTGTTGTAACATTACCCTGCTCATCCCAGCTCTCACTCCTTCCCTCAGGAAACCTGTTCGACTGTCCCCCGGGTCGGGACACAAAACCACAATGAGATACCTCCTAATCCCAGTCAGAATGAATAGAATTAAATAAGCATAAAATTATAAGTGCTGGTGGGGGTGTGGTGAAAGGGGAACTCTCCTACACTGCTGGTGGGAATGTAAATTGGTCCAGCCACTGTGGAGAACAATTTGGAGATTCCTTAAAGATCTACAAATAGAACTACCGTGTGATCCAGCAATCCCACTCCTTGGTAACTACCCAAAGGACAGAGTTCTTTATTGGAAAAGTGCTTGCACATCGATGTTTATTGTGGCATTATTCACAATTGCTAAGACATGGACCCAACCCAAATGCTCACAAACAGATGAATGGATTGAAAAACCATGGCACATATACTCTATGGAATACTACTCAGCCATAAAAAAGACCCTGGCTTTTGACAGAAACTGGATAAATATGAAAGATTTACTGCTGAGTGAAGCAAGCCAGACAGTGAAGGAGAGACATTGTATGTCTCCACTTAATATATACTGAGTGTCTGCACTCTATGACCAAAACTGAATTACTAAAGAATATAGAAACATAGTAAATGGTTGTGAATACCAAATACAGTGTGGAAAGAGGGTGGGTGAAGGAGTAGAGACTAAGGAAGGATATTAAGGAGAAAAATAGAGAGGCAAGTCATTTATGTGACAAAGAAATGGGTTATTATCTATTGAAGATAACTATATATTGTCAACTGAATTGGTGAAAAATGTACACATGTTGGAATATTCACTTTGCAAGCTAAGTAATGTGATTGAATATATAAAAAATTGAAATAAAAAGAAAAATCATTTATGACTTTATTGTCTTTATTTGTTACTGAAAACAAAGTTTAAAATATTTTCAAAATGGTCAAGTTAGCTGTCTCCTGTACTAAATTCAGAAGTACAATATGAACAAAGAAGTATCTTTGGATACTTGCATTTAAAATAAAATTGTTACTGGTACTATTTCCAAACACAAACATAAAATAAACTGTAGAGACAGCAACACTCTAGGACAGTAGTGGAATGTACAAAGAAACTCTTGCAGATTTAACTTGTGTACTTTTCTCCTACTGCACAGCACAAGCACAGTGCATGACCAGGACTGGTTCACTGGGACTCTGGTTCCAAAAGCACTAACCCATCTGATCACCCCAACTGCAGAGCAGTTAGTACCTTTCTAAATCACAGTCACTGTAGAGAACCTTCTTGCTTTCATTTGTTGTCATCCATAGTTTACTCCTAAATATCACCAAAGTAGATGCTAATTTCTTAAAGCTTCTGAAACAACAGTGTAGACTTGTGACCGAAATGCTTCATACCAGTTTGTAGCTACAGATTGTATTAGAACCACAGATTCATAAAAGTACATTAAAACATTATATCTGACCCTCAAAAAGTCTACTATTCTCAAATGTTAACTAAGGTCTCTGAAAGACTGAGGACCAGGAGAGCACTTCCCACTCCAACCCAGAACCACACACAAGTCTTCTCTTGGTTTCCAAATTATGCTGACAGCTACCTGGATAGAAAGATGCCAAGGATCACAGGTGTCCATAGTCCTTCTCTCTGCTTGTGCCAGAGGGAAAGGTGAAATCATCTTCTCTAGGATACAAGACATAATCACTGCTTGCAAATTCTCATGGTGGCAGCTTAACCATAGGGATATAGCACAGATTAAAAAATGGATTATTCTACAGAAGGAACAAGACACTAGGAAAAAAATTTTAAAGGTACTCAGTAATTTTAAAGGTACTCAGTGGCTTTTTCCTGGTCAGTCACAACAAGAAGAAAAAGATTAAGGAATAATAGCCAGTCACTCTATGGCACAGCACTAAGGCACTGCCCAAGAGAAGCTGGATCCCACATAGTGACCACAGTTCAAATTCCCAGCCTAGTCAGCCTGAAATATGCTGGGTACATGTACATGTCCAAGATACAGTGGACTAAAGGCCTAGAGGAGAGGGATTTTAGAGTAATCAGACCCTGTGAAGGTTGCTTCTCTCTTTCCCCCTCCCTCTGTCTCTCTCTCTCTCATGCAAACATTCTATCAAACAAAGAAAATAAAAACAGTCTTCAAATGGCATCAACAAGATGGTAGTCAAAACCTACAGGCAATTTATCACTACATTCAGTCTCTTTCCCCAGATCTCCCTTGACCAACACTACCAGCTAATGCAATCACCATCTCAACATTAATTCCATTCAGACTGTGCTTTCAAACTGTTAACATTGCTAAACTATCTTCTCTGCTAACCACAGAAGACCCAGGATTAATAGAATCTCTCCACTTGTGATTTCATTAATCTGAGGACTCAGGTTAGAGATTCAATTATGATCATCTCTCAAGGTAAGAATTCCATGCTTTATCATAGTTTCTTTTTGTTTACAATTCTTTGTACTTTATGGCAAAGTCTGAGCAACTCAAATGGTGGAAGCCAGCCCTTCAAATCCACTTCCCTGAATGAGAGTTGGCATCA
>NW_006209201.1:0-538 GCF_000334495.1 Tupaia belangeri chinensis | reverse complement strand
AGGAAGTAAATGCTGTGTGTCATAAGGTGACTAGATGGAGAGAACAAAGACAGCACTACTACTATGAAGTGACTATGACATGAACATAGCTGACTAGCAGTTGCGGACACCGGGCAGCCTGAGGCTGCAGGCCCGACTGCTCCAGACCTTTGCACATCCCGACCCTTACTCCTCCTTGGACCACAGGTTGGTTGCATGGGACTTTAAGACGAACTCACACCCCATCCCACCCGCAAACCCGATTGAGCCGGCCAGCAGTTCCGGACACCAGGTGGACTGAAGCTGCAGGCCCGATCAACCCAGACCTGTCACTCATCCTCTAGCCATTCCCCACTTGCCTTTGGGCTCTCTGAATTTTAGTGATTTTTTTTGTTTTGTTTTGTTTTTCTTTGCTCTTGATGTGTTGCTTATTAGGTCAGTTGGAGGCTCATGACTCCTTAGAAACAGGGAGGACTTTGGGCCATCCAGGACTAGTGGCAACAGTTAATGGTAATGGTAAGCTACAAATAGACCAACCATAAGAAAAATCATCAATTTT
>NW_006209200.1:0-765 GCF_000334495.1 Tupaia belangeri chinensis | reverse complement strand
CACACACACATACATATATATGAAAAAACCATGTGCTTCATAAAGACATAAGACATTTCGGTCATTAATAAACTGCATATATGGGACCGGCAGTTGGCATAATGGCTATATCTCTGCACTCCCATGTAGTTGACTGCAGTTGAATTCTCGATCCAGGGGCTTAAACTTACACCAAGCACGTGTGTGTGTGTGCCCAAGATCCCAAGAAATGGAGGAGAAGAGATTGAGGCATGGCCATCGCCCCTGGGGGGTGATTTCTCACTTTCTGTCTCTCTGTGTTTCTGGAGAATTTATGCACCCTATAGCACAAACCTCTTAAAAATAAAATATAAATAAATAAACTGCTTATATGTTAGTACTTCTATAACATAATTGTGTAGGCCATATAAATTCCATGTGCTGTGTGAAATATCATCTAAGTTGGTGCAAGTGCCATCTACAATGTTCACAGAATGAAAAAATTTGTAAAAATGCATTTCTTGGGAACCAGCAAATAGTGCAATTGTTATGTCATTGGATTCCCACATGGCTGAGACAAGTTTTAGTCTCTGACCTGGTGGTTTGAAACTCAGGCCTGGTACATATATGCGTTTGTCCAAAATCCCAGAATGAGAATTGAGGAGAAGAGATTATGGTGTGGCAATTTCCCCAGGGCATGATTTCTCACTTTCATCCTCTCTGTCTCTGCCTGCCTCTTTGGTGAGTGCATCGGACCAATAGGAAAAATCTCTCTGAAAATAATTTTAGAAATTCAACAATACATTC
>NW_006209199.1:1356-2403 GCF_000334495.1 Tupaia belangeri chinensis | reverse complement strand
AGAATGAACAAACAACTCTCCAGAATCTTTGAGACACAGCAAAACATATTTTAAGAGGGAAATTTATAACAATTAATTCTCAAGGGGAAAAATAGAAAAAATGGAATGTAAATACCCTAACAATGCATCTTAAGGAACTGGAAAAAAACAAACAAAAAAACAAACCACCAAAATATACCAGAAGCAAAGAAATAATGAAAGTTAGAGCATAAATAAATAAAATAGATTTTTGCTATATTTATTATGTACTTCTCAGGGAGACACAGAGAGACAAAGAAACGGAGCATGGCCATGCTCCAATCCATTCTCCTCTGTTCTCCTCTTGGGATTTTGGGCGTGTACACACACGTGCCTGGTTTGAGTTTAAAGGTGCCAGGTCTAGGATCTGAACCCTAGTTGACTCCGTGGGAGTCCAGCAACAACCATTATGTCATCTTCTGGTCCCTCCACAACAATCCTTAATGTATATACTTCTACTGTACATATATATTTCTCTCTCTGTGAATCTACAGAGCAAAACTATTCATTGAGCCATCCATTTTAATACCAAATCTGCAATTATGCCTCAGAAAAAACTGTATTGAATTTCAGCTTAAAAAACAAAGTCTCTACTGCTATAACTTAGTTCAAACCAGCATGACAAATGCGAGAATTGTAGTTATTTATGGATAAGGAGGGTAACAATTGGGAGAGGAGAGGAAGAAAAACTTTTGGATGTATTAATGTTCCATTTCTTCATCTCAGCGTTAGTCATTTAGTGGTAATTTAATAATATGGACATTTATTGTTGTTATATTTTTGTAGTTAACAAGTCGTTATAGGTTGAATTGTGTTCAACAGAAACTTATATCAATATTTTGAAGTTTTTACACCAATACCTCTGAATGACATGTTATTTGGAAATAGGGTCATGCAGATTAAAATGCATGACCCTATTTGACATACCCTAATGAAATATAACTGGTGTTTTTTGAAACAGGTAAATTTGAGCACATACACATATGGGAAGGTAACGTGAAGAGAAATAAGAAAGTGTCACATGAAGAT
>NW_006209199.1:0-1322 GCF_000334495.1 Tupaia belangeri chinensis | reverse complement strand
AAGATCTACACCCAGGAAGGCCAAAGATTGCCAGCAAACCACCAAATATTAGGGGAAGTCACAAAGAATAGACTCTCATCATCAGAAGGAATCAACACTACTGACAACTTGGTCTCAGACTATGTTCTCCGGAACTGTGAGACAATGCATTTCTGGTATTTAAGCCATTTTGTGCTACTTTATAGTGGAAGACAAGGCAAACTATTATAAACATTTTCATTAAAATGCTCTAATCATTGCCAACAACATCTTATTTACACATCCATATCCCAATAGGTTATTTCTCTTTCTATTTTCTAGAAAAATTTAATATTCCCCCCTTACCTTGTTATCCATGGAGGAAACCTAAAAAGGAAAGGACACATGCATTAGACATCTCAGGCTTATGTAGAACAGGAACAGATGCATACTAAATCAAATATTTTGCATCATAACAAAATGTCAAACATCATAGTTTTTCCTTTATCTGAGTCCACAACTATTTTAATCACGTGCTTAAAATTTCTTTTCAACCATTTTCATGTATGAAAACAATTTATATCCTACATTTTTCAGTCCTCATACGACTTAACAAACACATTGAGTATCAGTTAAACTATATAAGGATCAAAAAAATTTTTTGAGAGGTTTTTGCTATAGGGCGCAAGCGCTATGGCAGAGGGTGGGGATGGGGAATCTAGGATGGCAAAACAAAAGACAAGGTATGCAGGACACAAAAATTGGGAAATCATTTGCCGAGAACATATATGTTGATGTGCTTGATTGAGCCAATGCACAGTGTATTTTGGATGGAAAATTCATATGTGTGTTGCGATGAGAAAAATAATTTATAATAAAAAACAAAGTATAAAAAAAAAAAGAGAATTATTACAGAGTAATTCTACTCAAGCCATGAAAAAAATGAGGCTGTATAAGGACTTGGGGACAAATTAGATATTCCAATATGGATCCAAGCTCTCAACAGAAACTTGGTCAGTTTAATATAACAATACATGAAGCTAATTTTGTAGATTTTGGTAAGAAATATAAGCATGATTCCAAAACCAGTAAACCTGCTAGTAACTATTTCCAAAATAACAAATTAAAGGAGAAGAAAGATTAATTTAATAGATGTGGGAAAAAATTAAACTACTTGGATGTATCCTTAATTCAAACTAATAATAATAATTGAAAAAAAGAATATCATGGGAGACAAAACATTTTTTTTTTTTTAAATTTTGAAGAGGTTTTTGCTGCAGGGTGCATGTGCTCTCCAGAAAGACAGAGAGAGACAGAAAGCAAGAAATCACCCCCGGGGGGGATGGTCATGTCATAATTACTTT
>NW_006209198.1:0-767 GCF_000334495.1 Tupaia belangeri chinensis | reverse complement strand
AGGAAACAGGTTAGGATTTTGTTCACATTTTCTTTTTTTCAAAAGAAAAAAAATTCTTGAGCCCAGCAGTTAGCATAATGGGTATGTCGCTGAACTCCCACATAGTTGACCGCAGTTCGAGTCCTGGACTCGGTGGCTTAAACTCACGCTGGGCGCATGTGCGGGTGTGCCCAAGATCCTGAGAGGAGAATGGAAGAAAAGGGATTGCAGCCTGGCCATCCCCCCTGGGGGGTGAGTTCTCACTTTCTACCTCTCTGTCTTCTCTGTCTTTCTGGTGAGCACACATGCACTATAGCAAAAACCTCTCAAAAAAAATCCTTAGCTCTGGAAAACAAAACATAAAAAGTCAGTAATGTTTTTGCCAAAAATCATAAAATTCTATTTCATCAGTTCAGACTCATGTACTTAATCTATCTTCTGTTGTGGTCTGATCTTTCTGTTTGAATTCTGAAAGATAACATTGAATTCTGGACTTGTGCCTACCATTTAACTGGCCATTTTCTTAGTAGTTTTTGAACTCTAATTTCTGTTTGTCTGACTTTAGTTTTCCTGAGATAGCACTTCTTCAGAACTTCTTGGAGAGCTGGTCTGGTGTTGGTAAATTCTTTCAAGTTTTGTTTATCTAAAAATGTTATTTTCTTCTCTTTCCATATGAAGGATAATCTTCTCATATGTAATATTCTTAGTTGAAATTGTTTTCCACTCAACATTTGGAGTATGTTTTCCCATTTTTTCGTTGCTCACATTGTTTCTGATGAGAGGTCTAC
>NW_006209197.1:0-793 GCF_000334495.1 Tupaia belangeri chinensis | reverse complement strand
TCTCCTTCCTCTTCTCCCTACGCTCCACCTTGTAGCTCAGAGAAGAGAGTGTCCCCTGTCACTTTACTGTCACTTTTCTCATTCAGTCAGGTCCTGGGATATCTTTGTGGATCTTGGCTCACATTTCTGATGGGGGAACCAGGGCCAATGAACGAATGTCCATCTATTTGCCCCAGAGCATCCTCAGAGTCCCTAAGCCAGACCCACTCCCAGAGACACCTTGGAAAGCTGCTCATTCTGTAACTGTCATACACAGGGGCAGCATCATGTCCCCTCCTGAAACTGACAGAAGGGCTATTTGCCAGGGGCCAGGATGACTGAGTACATCGTCCCATCAGGCTGTCTTCATTTCTGCCAAAAGTCAGAGTCTTGCTTCTTATTTTGAAGGAACAAAATTTGAAGGAACAAAATTTCTGATTTCCTAGGGCATCCTGGAGACGTCCACTGATATGGGATGCTGACTTCCCAGGCACGTGCAGCTGTCGGGTCCCCACAGCGAGCCAATGTATTTCCAGAGAGGCGCTCCTTTGTTTTAATGAATTAATAAAATACCTTGAGTGTCAGTCCATATCAATGCATTTTGAGCTCTCTTCTCACATTATAAACACCATAAATGCTCTTTGTGTGGTCTGATACTTGTGGGTAACTGCAAATAGTCAACCATGCAGCCTGTCTTACTGGATATTTAGTTTGTAATTCAAATAATCTCTAATATTTTTGTTACGGTAATTGTATTTTTTAAGAGATTTTTTCCTTAGTTTGTATGTGCTCTCCTGAGAAAGAGAGAGAGAGA
>NW_006209196.1:0-1169 GCF_000334495.1 Tupaia belangeri chinensis | reverse complement strand
AGAGAAGCAACAACAAAGAAAGAGAAAAAAATACTGAAAAAAACCTGAAAATTTTGTAATTATTGTTTTTCTTTAAAAAAAGCACAAAATAGAAAACTTCACCTTTAAAAATTGTAAAAAGGAAAAATTACAAAAAATGAGAAAACAGAAGCAGGGAGAGATGGATACAGAGACTCAGAGACATAGATAAAATTCCAGAGGGGCTCCCTACCATGCTAGCTTGTTTGCTGGAGGCTGAATTATCAGTAGAAAATCTTCATTTCTCTGGTACCCTGAACTGACTAGTTTGCAGGAACCATGAGGAATTTTCTTCTGTAATTTTAATTTTTTCTTATACTGTCTTCAAAAATAATGAAAGAAGAGACAGTGATTCAGTTTTAAAACACTGAACCTCTTTTGATGCATATAGTCTCAGGATACCCTATTTGGTTTATAAATAAGTTTGTATGTTAAAGAAACACTAAATCATGGAACCAGCAGGTGGCATCATAGTTAAGGCACTGGACTCTCACATGGTTGACTAGGTTTTGAATCCTGGACCTCTCTCTCTTGCTCTCTGTCTCTCTTTGGTGGTACACACACCATACAGAAAAACCTAAAAGAATAATAATAATTAATAAAATAATTTAAAGAATGTAAGGAAGTTCATTAATTATGTGTAAATATCTTTATCAAAAAGAGAGACAATAAATTAGACAAATTTCTTGAGAAAGACAAGTAAATATTATATACATACATAAAAATAAAGATCAGAAATTTAGCTTCCATTTGATTTCTATTGTACTAACAATAACATTTTATCTGCTCTTTGAAAAAAATTGAAGTTGACTCTTGGAAAAGCAAGTCATTTTGTCAAAATGGTTACCTAGAAATGTTAAATATGAGAGTGCTTCCATTCTAAAAATGTAAAGACTGGGGACCAGCAGTTGACATAGTGGCTATGTCACTGGACTCCCATGTAGTAGACCTGGGTTTGAGTCCCTAACCTGGTGGTTTAAACTCACGCTGTGTGAGTGTGTGTGTGTGTGTGTGTGTGTGTGTGCCTAAGATCCTGAGAGGTGAATGGAGGAGAAGAGATGATTGTGGCATGGCATCCCCCCTGGGGGTGTGATTTCTCAGTTTTTTTCTCTCTGTCTTCCTCTGTCTTTTGGTGAGCACATGCACCTATA
>NW_006209195.1:0-3276 GCF_000334495.1 Tupaia belangeri chinensis | reverse complement strand
TGACGAATACCCAGCCACGCAGAAGAAAGATTGCGCGCCACGGCCGGGGTCCCACATTTCTGACTGCAGCGCTCAGGTGATGGTGCGCCCTTCGCTCACGTGGGCAACACTGAAGACAAACCCGTAGGGGGAGGTAAGGATGCTGCACCAGGAAGTGCTGGGCTGGCTGAGCATCGGGGAGACATCAGGCGGTATGCGGTAGCAGGTGGGTATTACTTCTGAGTTTCAGGGGAGGTCCCACTGTATTTGTGAGGGGACTCAAATAATGTTTGAAAACAAGGGAATTCAACTACGAATTCATTTTGGAGCAAAACATTTTTCAAATCCATGCATATTTTTTTTTTGAGAGGTTTTTGCTATAGGGCACGTGCACTCACCAGACAGACAGAGAGAGACAGAGAGACAGAAAGTGAGAAATCACCCCCCAGGGGTATGGCCACGCCGCAATGCCTTCTCCTCCATTCTCCTCTTGGGATCTTGGACATGCACGCACACGCGCCCAGCATGAGTTTTAAGTCACCAGGTCCGGGACGCGAACCGCCATCGACTACGTGGAACATAGCAACATAGCCATTACGCTAACTGCTGGTCCCTGCATAGTTTTTTCATAATACTTATTTTACATACATTTTTAAGACTTCCCCCTCTGGTATGCACATACTGTGCTCAAAACCTTGGGAGTATATGAAACCGAGGAAGTGCACGTGGAGTAAGAAACAAAGAAAACCTAGGACAGAGTGCCCAACTGTGCGCCACCTTTTCTGGGCTCAGTAAAGAGTGAACTTTTCCTAGTAAACATTTCAAATATTACTTATTAGATAACCCTAACGATCCCAGAAACAACCAGTCTCAGAAGAGGGTGTTGTGCTAACTCCAGGTCTCTTTCTCTAGAATAGATTGTCACACGACACAGCCGTGGGAAGGCTTGAGGGCAATGCTCTCTGTGCAACTTAGAGAACTGTTTCGGTAAGCGCCTTCCTCTTAGTTTTACATCTCTCCTTTAGGACTTTTTTTTTTTTTTCCCAGAATTTTCAGCCCTTTCCCTTATTTCAAAAATTGCAGATCAACTGGGTCAAATTTGATTTCGAAGGGTTGAATCATACCATTGTACATTTAATATAGATTACTTTTTTCCTTCTTAGTTTCGTTCTTTTTATTGTTCATTTTCTGTCTAACTCACAATTGTTTTGTCATTTCTTTGAAACTCATTAGGTCATCAGGAAAGTCGCGACGTATTTTTCTGTGCAAAAATGTGTCATGACTTTCCCAACGACCTAATAACTGTCTCCTAAAAACATCTTCGGTGTTATTATTCCTCATGTCTATTTTCCACCTTGCATAACTTTATGATTGTTCATCCAAATACATTTTGAAAACTTGATTTATTTACTTGAAAAATGTATTACTCCCTATAATTTCCAAACCACCATTTTAACCAAAGCAGTGCCAAATTACAAATCGTCTGTTAGCATTTGTTTTTATAGGTACTCTAACATCAGAGATAAGATAAGACCTGTAGAAATACTTGCTGAGAAACACCATGTCTTTTTGTCCCTTCGTGGGATTAGGCACTGTCACCTGAGTTGCTCATTCCACATGCCCACAGTAGGCCTGATGGGTGACCTCTGAGGTCAGCCAAGTGAGAAAGCTAAGATTATAAAGTTAATTATCCTCTAAAATATCCCCAAGCTATTGTAACCTTAAAGACATCTTCTATCCCATAATTTCATTCACTCATTCAAAACATTTTGTTGAGAACAATGAAGCACAATTACATAGAAATAGAAAAACTCAAATCTTCCATCTATTGATGAAAGGCACTTATAAGTGAGTTAAGAAAAAATGCAACATCACACAGAGAACCAAGGTGGGATGACGCTTTAGTGAAGTGAGAGGTTAATCAAATATTCAAAGAAGAATCTTTAAAATATGTTCACATACTTGCCACTCACGACTAATCGTAGGTGAACAGCGTCACAGTTTCGTTATATAGCAGTGTTCCATAAACATTCCTTGTCACCATTGTCTTCCAGTTTGTTAGCAAATGAGCCAAGATTTGCAGTTTGCATTCCTGACTCCTGAGAGCCTGTTTCCAAGACAAAGCAAGATGGCACAGAGGACTTTCAAAACCAACAGAATCAGACAACAGCAATCCTGCATTGCCTAGTAGAGCCGGGAGTACCGCTGAAAGGGTCCTCGTGAGCAGGGCTGTGAGGCGAGCAGGCCCGTGTGGATGTCGTCTTAAAGAAAGCGGGAAGGGCCTGGGTGACCCAGGCCAGTGTCATCAACATGTAAATCATCCCATAGGTGTAACCTGATGGGACGGGTAAACCTGCAGTGGGGCCCTAAAGCTAGAAGATAGTTGTGTTCACGAGACAAATTAAAGCGAAGTCTACCAGAAAGAGCTGGAGGTGACAGGGTGAAAAGCAGACCCAGTACCAAGGAAGACAGGTGGTGGAGGTGGGAAGGGTAGGCAGGCGGGAAAAGCAAAGTGAAGTCGGGAGGCTGGATGGACGTGGTGCAGCAACAACACATGCTCCATGAGGCCGGCCTGCCCTGGGAAGCTATGGGTTTGCTTCCAGACACAGCCCGGGATATGCCAGGTATGTGCGTGCCCACGAAGTGGGACATAGGAACCTGCTGCGGGTGTCTCTCTGTGTTCTTACTTAATGAAGAAAGAAAAAAAGAAAGGAGAAAAAAGGAAAGGAAAAAGGAAGGAAGGAAGGAAGGAAGGAAGGAAGGAAGGAAGGGAGGGAGGAAGGAAGGGAGAGAAAGGAGGAAAGAGGAAGAAGAAGGAAGAAAAGCGGAGGAGAGAGGAGGAAGATAGATGTTTAGAAGTACAACCGAGGGCCAGACAGTGGCATGGTGGTTAGCCAGACACTGGCTCCCTCAAGGCTGACTGTGCAGTTCAAGTCCCAGAACCATAAGATACCCCAGGCAGATGTGCATGGGTGTCGAGAAACCCCACAGGAGGGAGAAACGGGGAGATGGGATGGCATGACCATCCCGTAGAGAGGTGCTTTCTCACTTTCCTTCTCGCTCTGCTTGTGTCTCTCCAGCAAACACACACACCCTTGGCAAACAAAACAAAACAAACAAACAAAGAACAGTACAGTTGATGAGTCAGACATGATCAAAACAGGAAAATAGTACCATTAGAGGGCTGAGGAGTTCTGGGGCCAAGCATGTGCAGAGGGAGCTTTCTAAAGTGATCACAGATGACCTTTCTGTCACAGGGACACTCAAGTGGACCCTGGAAGCAGAAGATTTTGCCAA
>NW_006209194.1:0-685 GCF_000334495.1 Tupaia belangeri chinensis | reverse complement strand
TGAGAACCAAGCACACACAGCAGAATACAAACCTGCAAGCCCCATTTGGCAGCTGTCCGCTGCATTTCCTCTGAGTTCTGCCATGTGAGACAGGCCCCTGTCTGGTGCTTCCAGTGGCTCACTTGGAATGACCAATCATAAAATTGCCCTGAAATGTGCCCATTGGAAAAGAGCCAAGTGACGGAGGGTCTTCCTACTGAGAAAAGTGTGTCTATTCAAACTTCGCAGGAAGACCTAACAGTCACAGTATCCAAGACCCAACCCAGGACTGACACAGCTGTCAGGAGACAGGGCCAGGAAGGTTATTCCAGTTCTGAAGGGACTTGGTATATCTGATGTGGGAGGATGGGTGGCACATCACAGAGAGGAGTTCAAGTACACTGCAAGTATGGTCAGCTCTGTCCTGACCCTTCGCCCACTTTAAGCTTAGTTGGTGAAGGGATTGACCTGCTTTAGCTTCACCTGGCCTGGCTGAGTGTCGTCCTGAAGAGGTGCAGCACAGGAGAATGAGGGGACAATCCATTGTGTCAAGACGTCATACATGATGAGGGAGGGGTGAGCTGCTGTCCAATCGCCCCATGAGGACATCTATCTTAGGTGTTTCTGTCGTGGCCATGTGTGCTTAGACGCTGCTGAGTGTGGGCAATATGACAAGGAGGTGTGGCATTCACACCATGGTACTGGA
>NW_006209193.1:0-529 GCF_000334495.1 Tupaia belangeri chinensis | reverse complement strand
TCTCCTCTAAAATAAGAAATATAATCTTCATTGAGAATCTATTATGTGCCTGATAATTAAAAAATTTTTTTTGAAAGATTTTTGTTATAGGGCATATGTGCTTTCTGGAGAGACAGAGACAGAGAGACAGAAAGCAAGAAATCTCCCCTTAGGGGGATGGCCACACTGCAGTCCCTTCTCCATTCTCCTCTCAGGATTTTGGGCATGCAAACACATGCACCAGTGTGAGTTTCAAACCTCTGGGTCCAGAACTTGAACTGAGGTCAGCTATGTGGAAGTCCAGCAATGTAACCATTACACCATCTGCTGGTTCAAGTTCTATCGCTGTAAGTTCAAGGGTGAAATGAATTAGAGAGGGATGTTGTAATAGGGATAGCTATGGAGAAACTCTACTCATGAACTTTTTTCCTTTTCTTCATGACGGTAGCAGTTGAAAATCAAGAGAATTTTTTACCAGGAATAAAATATTCTAAGCAGCAGCAATGTATTATAGGATTCCTTTGTGTTTTAATGTGTCTTAAGCAAGTAT
>NW_006209192.1:0-2984 GCF_000334495.1 Tupaia belangeri chinensis | reverse complement strand
TCAATACGTAAAGAGGACCTATGTCAGTTCCTGTTTTACTAGTTATTGCTGAATGCCTTTTTTGTATAATGAGCTCTGGAAGGAAGTAATCTGGATGGATGACTGAATTGCCAAGCACTTCATTTAGGTCAGCCAAGTGGTGAAGAGACTAAGAGCAGGGGCTTTGGTATTAACTGGATCTGAGTTTGAGGCCTGGTTTGCTGCTGAATGTGCAACCTCAGACCTATTACTGCTTGAAGTCGTTAAGCCTCAAAGCTCTTTCACAAAACGCAAACTCTCTGGGGGTGATGTAAAGCTTATATAAGATGATATACATGAAATGCTCACAAATGTCCAGAAGACAAATCACGCCATATACATATAGTCAATAGTTTTCTTAGTGTAATGGAGGAACTGAAATGCTTGCAAGTGGTCAGGGAAATACATTATACATGGAGCAAAGCACCATGAAATGGAAGTTGGTTTGACCTAGAGAAGGCCTATTGGAGAGTGCTCCTTGGGCTGCCACAGATCTTCTCCATCTTCGACCAAGCAAAATAGGCTCCCTATTATAAGCCTAAGAAATATGTCTCTAGCTGCTAGCTATACTCACTAGTTTCCTTACCTAGAATTAAGAAATAGATAACATTATTTATAAGTCATGTTTAGGGTCTCAGGTATTATAGAAGCAAATATGCACAGAAAATATTATGTGAACAAATTATGATGGTTTTAATGGAAGCATTTATATTATATATTTATTGATTTGAAGGGAGTTAATACAAGGATGATATTTGGACATATAAAGTTCTAAGCTCCCTTATGAAATTCATAATTTATTCCTGAATGGAAAGTACATTTTGGAGCACTCTTTTCAGGGATCTTTTCACTTCCGT
Source organism: Tupaia belangeri chinensis (assembly GCF_000334495.1). Classification (NCBI taxonomy): domain Eukaryota; kingdom Metazoa; phylum Chordata; class Mammalia; order Scandentia; family Tupaiidae; genus Tupaia; species Tupaia belangeri. The sequence continues at coordinate 2,109 of NW_006209192.1, read as the reverse complement.
GTTCCATAAGAAATAGATTAATGAGTTAAGCATGGGAGAAACAATATTATTTAGTATTTACACTATGGCCCCAAGCAGGGGGTTGCAGATAGATGATGATCACAGGTCCATAGGCACAGAGGATGGCAGTGAGGTGGGCACGGCAGGTGGAGAAAGCTTTCTTTCTGTCCTCTACTGAACGGATTCTCAAAATGGAAATCCCAATGTGGGTGTAGGACACACAAACACAAAAGCACTAAAGCCAGAAAGCCCACATTGATGGAACCCACTCTCTGGGCAAGGGAGCTGTCAGTACTAGCCAGGGGTAAGACAGCAGGAATATGGTTGGGACCATAGGAGGTTAACTGAAAGGGAAAGGTGGTCAGGGTAGTGGCCTGAAGACAACCCACCAACCAGGCTGCCATGACCAAACCAACACAGACTCCAGGTTTCATGGTGAGTGTATATCTCAGAGGGTGACAAATGGCTACAAATTGATCACAAGCCATCACAGAGTAGAGACAACCTTTGCTAGAACCCAGGAAGTGATGGAAGAAAAGCTGTGCAGCACAGCCCTTGTAGGAGATGGCTCGGCTCTGACCGGAAAGATAGAATAGTGTCTTGGGACAAGTGACAGATGGGAACAGCATGTCGAAAATAGATAGGAGCCCCAAGAAGAAATACATGGGGGTGTGAAAAGTAGAGGAAGAAACGATTGCCATTAGGATGAGCAAATTTCCAAGCAGGGTGAAGATATAGATGAAGGAGAAGATGACAAAGAGCTCAGTCCGCAGTCCCTCTGTCTCAGGTATTCCCAGGCGAATGAACTCAGTCAGCTGTGTGTGATCCCTCATGTTCTAGGAGAGGTGGTCTGGGTTTCCACAGCAGATGTGTAAATGCAAATTCAGAGGCTGACTGTAATAGATATAATATGAATCTATTCATCATCATCATCAATCTTTGTTTAAACATAAAGATGATGGTAAAATTATAGTTATAAATTTATTAAAGACAATTAGGGTAGTAAAACATATGTAAATCTTTGTTTCTCAAGATATTTGCTTTCTTGAACAGAAATGCAAAGCAAAATGAAATGTTAACGTGGTAAATTATTGGGTGGGTTCAGAGAACATAGATTTTAATTCTGAATGAGTTCATGTAAGTTCATTACACTCTACCACCAGTTCCACAGCAATGGGTGCCCTAAAATAAATCAACCTTGAAGTCCAAGTCTCTTGATTCCTTTTCAGAGCATTCATGCAGTTACTCAAAGATGTGGTCAAATACCCCAAATATTCTTCATAGGTTTAGTTGGTCTCCCGTACTTCTAATTAGATCAATGCTTTGTGATATATAGCAAACAGCATTAAGGTTTGGGTTGTAGTGATATCATTCTAACTGGATATGTTCCTTGGTTTGAACATTTTCTTGTTTAACAATATTCATTTGCCTCTAAGGAAGCTAACAGTAACAAAATTGCTTATTAACCTGGAGTTTTTCACTGTCAAAACTTAGCAGCTAAAGTGAATAATGCGGATTGAAGGTTTCAGTGAACTCACATCATATCTAAAGATATGGAACATTTAGTGTTTTCTAACAATTGACATTTTTGAATACTTAAAAAGTAAGCTAAATTATTTTAGTTCTGTGACTATTTTTGTGTTTTCCATTTTCAAAAATATTTTATAGGGACCAGCAGTTAGCGTAATGGCTATGACTGGCTATGTTGCTGGACTCCCACATAGTAGACCGCGGTTCGAGTCCCAGACCCGGTAGCTTAAACTCACACTGGGTGTGTGTGCCTGCCCAAGATCCTGAGAGGAGAATGGAGAAGGGATTGCAGCATGGCCATCTCCCCTAGGGCGTGCTTTCTGGCTTTCTGTCTCTCTGTCTCTGTCTGTCTGGCGAGCGCACGAGCCCTATAGTAAAACCTCTAAAAAAAAAAAAAGAAAAAATTATATTTATTTTTCTGTGGTAAGAACTCAACATGAAGCCTTTTCTCTTAGATTTTTAACTGTACAATACCATATTGTTAGCTACAGGGACAATATTGTGGAACTGATGCCTAGGACTTAATAAACCTGTGTTATTTAAACTTTATACCCTGTTGACGAGCAATTCCTCTTTCCC
>NW_006209191.1:0-523 GCF_000334495.1 Tupaia belangeri chinensis | reverse complement strand
AAGCCAAGGCACTCTTTGTTTTTCCACTCAGGATGAAATGTGGGGGGGACTGGGATAATTCGAACGTAAAATAGAAATCTCTTCTTCTATACAGACATATTCCCCCTCCTCCTTCCTATTGTCACAGATTTTATAATTATGCATCTTTATTCTATTAACATAGATTTTCAATTTTCGTTCTATACATTCATCATTTATATAAATAGAATTATAAATAAAATAGAATTACAAATAAAAACTAATGACTAATAAAAACTAAGGACTCCATATCCACAAAGTGGCATGACATGGCATGAACAGAACACAACATCCAATGGAAAAGAACAGAAAGCAAATTTTTTAAAAAAAATCAGTTTTTATGATGAACCGATTTTCGGCAAACTTAACAAAAACATAATGGAGAAAAGACAATCTCTTTAATAAGTGGTGTTCAGAAAACTGGATGTGCACATGCAGAAGAACAAATTTGGACACTTAAATTACCCCATATAGAATCACCATCTCTAAGTGAGTTAGAGTCCAA
>NW_006209190.1:0-724 GCF_000334495.1 Tupaia belangeri chinensis | reverse complement strand
ACCCAATAGCTTATTCAAAGGCAAAATAATATTAATAATGTTGCCTTCCCTCTAATATGCTAGAAGTGAAAAGCTGTTTTGTACTCTTAAATTGTAGACTTATCATTTGCAGTTTATATTTTAGGTAAAACAGAATTGTGTAATTATTTCTGTCTGGATAATTTCTTCTTTTTTTTAATGCTTACTCTTAAGTTATTTACATAATTTGTATTTCATAGATCATTGTTAGTTTTCTTTTTTGTTTTTGGTGCTTTTTGAGCCTATACTCAACTCCTAATGTAATAATCTCTAGTGGGGAATTTCAATCTTCATTTTAAATTTATGTAGGCATTCAATAGTGTTGTTCTCAGCACCTGCAGGTGTTATAATGGTTTCAGTTTTGGACTTGCACATAGCCAACTGACATTCAAGTCCGAAAACAGCCACTTTATATTCACCCCAAATGCTTGAGCATGTGTGCCCAAAATACTGAGATAAGCATGGAGGAAAATAGATTGTGCACTGGCCAACCCACTTGGGGGCTTATTTCTCACTTTCTGTCTCTGTCTCACTTTGTCTAGCATGCATGCCCAATAGTAAAAATTTCCTTAAAGGAAATATGAAGCTCTTACGTATGCTGTTTATGGCATAAAAAAGTAATGATAATTTTTTATTCATATTAGAATTAGGTTCTACGCTAAATATAAATAAACATTTCCAAATTATTTATTTATTTATTTATTTA
>NW_006209189.1:0-602 GCF_000334495.1 Tupaia belangeri chinensis | reverse complement strand
TAAACAAGATTATGATGGTAATAAAAAATAAGTAAAGAGAAAAAATGAAAAAAGATAATAATCAATTTCTGTGTCCCATTAATGTCTTGCCTATTTTTTCTTAATGTCTTCTGTCTCATTCTCCTCCTTCTCCAACCACTTCCAACACTAACATAGCATTCAATTTGCTTTTCATGTGCCAGCAGGTTCTGTAGTGTTGAAGGAGCTGAGTTCTCACATGGCCAACCATGGTTTTGTGTCCTGGATCTGGTGATTTGAAAATTATGCCTGGCATGTGTATGTGCGTGCATGCCCCAAATCCAGAGAGGATAATGGGGAAAAACGGTTTAAGGCATGACCAACTTCCTAAGGATTAATTTCTCACATACTGTTTTTCTGTTTGTATCTTTCTCTGGTGAAAGTCAATGACCTACGGCAGACACCTAAAGAAAAATTTATTAAACTCTTGCCTCAGTGACAATACAAAATATTTTCTTAAATATGCCTTTTACACCCTGACTTTATACTATGTAGCTTTGCTTACATACACTCTTACTATAGAAAAACATCTGTTTTTTATATGCTGATTTTTTTTTATGTTTGTTCAAGCAGCAGTCCAATTA
>NW_006209188.1:0-1711 GCF_000334495.1 Tupaia belangeri chinensis | reverse complement strand
TGTCTCAATTTCCCTCTCTCTGTCTCTCTCCTTAATCACCACTCCACTGGGTGGCCCCATTTTTCTTTATAGTACCTGCAACCATTCAGTATGACTATTTCTTTTTTCTTACATTAAAAATAAATTGACATATAGTATTGTACATATTTATAGAGTACAATGTGATTTTTCAGTATAAGTATAAATACAATGCATGATGATTAAGTCAGGGCAATTAGCATAGCCATCATCTGGACTATTTCTTTGTTTATATTTGCTTTTACTAACTTGCAACTTTTTCTCTGTCATTAGAATTTGGAAACATTTTATTTTTAGCACTGTTCATTCACCACATAGACAGTTCCTGGATTATGATCATCACTCGATTTCAATTCCTCAAATTCATGAAAGAATTTATCTTTCAAATTTTTGAATACATGACCTCTTGTGAAATGCTGATAGCAGGATATGACTTCTGAATCAGAGATGGCACAGAGAAATTCTCTAAAGGGGCACATATCCATCTATAAAAGGTGAGAATGAGTGTCTTGACTATAGAATGGAAATAATGGAATCTCTGCCAGGCAAGTAATGTGTGCTTGTATCATGTTATCTTTCTCTTCTTTTAGAATGCACATCAACCACATGGAGCCAGGAAATGATACACGAATTTTTGAATTTCTTCTTCTGGGATTTTTCAGAGAAACCTGGACTGCAAGCTTTCCTCTTTGGAATATTCCTGTCCATGTACTTGGTGACCATGCTTGGAAACCTGCTCATCATCCTGGCCACCATCTCAGACTCCCACCTGCACACACCCATGTACTTCTTCCTTTCAAACCTGTCCTTTTTAGACATCTGTTTCACCTCCACCACCATCCCAAAGATGCTGGTGAACATCCAGATACAGAGCAAGGCTATCACCTATGCAGGCTGCATCACCCAGATGTTCTTTTACTTGCTTTTTTCAGTGTTGGACAACTTTCTCTTGACCGTGATGGCGTATGACAGGTTTGTGGCCATCTGTCACCCTCTGTACTACAGGGTCATCATGAACCCCTGGCTCTGTGGACTGCTGGTTCTGGCATCCTGGATTCTGAGTGCCCTACATTCCCTGTTACAAAGCTTAACAGTGTTGCAGCTGTCCTTCTGTTCACTTCCAGAAATCCCTCATTTTTTCTGCGAGCTTATACAAGTGGTTCACCTTGCCTGTTCTGACACTTTTCTTAATGACATGATGATGTATTTTGCATCTGTGCTGCTGGTTGGTGTTCTCCTTGCTGGTATTGTTTATTCTTATGGTAAGATAGTTTCCTCCATACGAGCAATGTCATCAGCTCAGGGGAAGTACAAAGCCTTTTCCACCTGTGCCTCTCATCTGTCTGTTGTCTCCTTATTTTATTGTACAAGTCTAGGTGTGTACCTTAGCTCTGCTGTGACCCATGACACACACTCAAGTGCAACAGCCTCGGTGATGTACAGCGTGATCACCCCCAAGCTGAATCCCTTCATCTACATTCTGAGGAATAAAGACATAAATGGGGCTCTGAGAAGATTCTTCACAAGAAAGCCATAAAAGGACCAGTTTTAAATGTTCTTTTTAAAAGAATCATTTCATTTTTTATATTATTTATTATTTTAACTTCTTCACTAGAAAGAGACAGAGGTAGAGAAAGAGGGAAAATGAGATAGTAAGCCATTAGGTCTGAGATTGGAACCATGGTAAGCCATA
>NW_006209187.1:0-1189 GCF_000334495.1 Tupaia belangeri chinensis | reverse complement strand
CAGAAATGACAATGATACAGATAAGAAGTGCATGAAAAGATTAACATCATCAGTCAACAGGGAAATGCAAATCAAAACCAAATTGATGTATCACTCCACACCACTAGAATGGAATCTTTTTAATCTAAAAGATGAAAAATAAGAGTTGAAAAGAATATGGAGAAATCAGAACCGCACACAATACTGATAGAAATGTAAAATGGTGTAGGCACTTTGGAAAATAGACTGGCAGCTCCACCAAAGGGAGACAAAGAGTGACCGTATGACCCAGCCATTGCACTCATAAGAGAAATAAAATCATACACAAACGCAAAAACTTCACAAAAATTTTTGTAGCAGTATTATTAATAATCACCCCAAGGTGGAAATAACACAAAGAAAGGTTCATCTAGTGATGATTGGATACATAAAATGTAAAGCACACCCATACAATGGAATATTCCTCAGCAATAATAAGAAATGAAGTACCAATACATGCTATGACAGAGATGGGCCTTGAAAATATTACGCTAAATGAAAGAAGCCAGTCACAGAAGACCACATATTATGTAATTCAGTTGGTACAGAATATTTAGAACAGATCTATAGAGACAAAATAGACAGGGCCGAGTAGGGAAGGGGAAACTGGTGGGAATGACTAAAGGCCTGGGGTTTCTCTTTAGGGTGATAAAAAGGATCTAAAATTGATTGTGATGATGTGAACACACTGAAAGTCACTAAATTGTATAGTGAATTGTATGGTATCTCAATTGATTCAATACTATTAATTTGGCGTCACGTAATGGAGTGCACTACTTGGCCCTAGATCATTGGCAAGAGTTTGAGACATGAAAATCAAGAGTAAGCCTTTTTTTAATAGAAAAACTATGTATTAAAACGCTATCTTTGATAAGAAATCGTAAAATAAAAAAAATTTTAAAAAGCTATCTACTTCACTGGTATCAATCCTATAAAATTAAAAGAAAAATCTTCATTCTGCTGCTCAAAGCACTGAGATACCTATCTTTCCAAAAATTAAGTGATTTTTTTGGTTCACAAACTGATTAAAAATTACCTTATATTTTAGCATATCCAGTTGAATATCCATTTGAAATTGACTGAATCTGGCATCACTTTGGAAATTACTTTCTCTATTTCCAAATTCACTAAAATTTCTTTGTGTCATGTGTAGGAGTTTCTTTAATCTGTA
>NW_006209186.1:0-1441 GCF_000334495.1 Tupaia belangeri chinensis | reverse complement strand
CTAGGAGAGATGGCCACTCCACAACCTCTGCACCTCCATTCTCCTCCTAAGATTTTGGTCATACCCACACATATGTCTGGTCCACCATGTCTAGACAGGAAAAGTAGTCAGCCAGATGGGAGTTCAGAACCCTAACCACCATTCCACCTGCTTATCCCCATAGTTTTGTTTTTGTTTTTTGTTTTTTCTTTTTGTATAAAACAATGAACAAAAATATCTATAAAAGTCTGAAAAGAAAAAGAGTGACTTTTTATATAATGTATTATACATAATAGGATATTGAAGCTGAGGTTTATTCTCTTGATCAAACATTAAATGTACTCCCTACATGTGTGAAAATATTAAACATGCAGAAAGTACACATGTTTGTATAAAAAAAAGCTCTGTCTGTGGGCTTCAGTCCTCTAGTGAGACATAGAACCAGCACCTGTGTTTACCACTACCACTCTAATGTAAAGTACATCTTTTTTTTTTTCTTTTTGAGAGGTTTTTGCTATAGGACACGTGCACTCGCCAGAAAGACAGACAGAGACAGAGAAACAGAAAGTGAGAAATCACTCCCAAGGGGGATGGCCACGCCCAATCCCTTCTCCTCCATTCTCCTCTTGGGATCTTGGGTACGCAAGCACAAGTGCCCATCGTGAGTTTAAGCCATTGAGTCTGGAACTCGAACCATGGTCGACTACGTGGGAGTCCAGCAACATAGCCATTACGCCAGTTGTTGATCCCGAATGTAAACTACATCTTCCCATGTGTAGGTTTACTAGTATTATATATATATATACACACACACACACATATATATATATGTATATATGTGTGTATATATATTATGATTTATACATTCAATTGCTATACATCATTTAGTTTTAGAAAGTTTACCCAGCATGATATACATCTCAGTCCAGTTAAGAATACTATAAACATCCTCATCAACAGACAATAAACTATATCTGGTTTACTAATATTTATAATACATAACAGGAAGCACTGTGTCTCAGGCCAGGCGTCTTAAAAAGTATATACAGTCCCAGGAGTTGGTGTGGTGGTGGTTAGGTACAGAACTCCCTCCTGGCCCACACTGTGTCTCACGCCAGGCATCTTAAAAAGTATGCCAGGCACAAAATTCCAGGAAGAGAATAGAGAAGAAGGGATTGTGATGTGGCCTTTCCTCCTAGGGTGTAATTTCTCACTTTCTGTCTCGCTATTTCTCTCTCTCTTTCTCTCTCTCAGGTGAACACACACACTCTTTGGCCGAAACTTTAAAATAAATGTACAAAGCACAATTATGTGATAGCTATAGAGAAGTCAATTTCAATGTATAAAGTGATTTTAAAAAGAAATTTTGAACTCCTGACAATGTGGAATCTTTTTTCCAAACTTGTATTGTTTTTCAGTTGTGCTAATCTTTATTTGTGGTTTACAGTAAGTAGGTATTTGT
>NW_006209185.1:0-1603 GCF_000334495.1 Tupaia belangeri chinensis | reverse complement strand
TCTCTTCCCAGGATTTTGGGCATGCATGCATTAGCACCTGGCATGATTTTCAAGCCACTGGGACTCCAACTGTGGTCGGCCATGTAAGAGTCTAGTGCTTCAACCACTATGCCATCTGCTGGTCCCCTTAATCTTATTTTCTAAAATATTAAGCTGACTAAAACATATTCTGAGATTTATATGTGTGTGTGTGTGTGTGTGTGTGTGTATAAACATAATAATAAAAAGCCTTGGTATCATTCTCTCATTCCTTCTGAAAATCTAGAGTGAGAACAACACCCAGGCCGATGATGACTTAGTACTGTTGCAAATGGCACTATTCAATGTGCTTGATCTTTTTGCTTTGAAGTTCTAATCCTAATGATATGGTTGGAAGACTGTCAAATATTCCTGATTCGGCCAGTAAACAAAGAACCCTAAAACTCACCATAGGAATAGGCTGAACAATCTGGTCTCTGTAAAACCATGACTAGGAAGGTTGAATATGAGAACTAATATCCCTACAGCATTTCAGCATTCCTGAGCAGCTTGGGAAACATTGTGGGGCCTGAGTTATCTACGTCAGGAACCTTAGCCTGCCTCATCTTCCCCCCTGCACACCTCTTGCCTATCTGTCCGCCTTCCTTTCCAGGCCAGGATGTTGGCCTCTTAGGGGCTGCTCAGGGCTCCCCAGGACAGTACTACCTCTGTCTCCCTGTCCTTCCACTCTGCCTTCAGTTCTCTTCCTCATTGAAATAAATGCCAACCAACCATTATCCAGCTCCTGCCCTTCTAATCTGTGACCACTAAGAAGGTCAGAATATATCTTCACCCTAATAAAGGCATCCTCCTCAGAAGAATTTCAGGCAATGAATACATGTTTGATGAATTAAACCTTCTGAATTATAAACAAAATATTCATCTATTTGCCTGACTGTAAGACTGATACTATTAGAGAACAATTCGTTTATACAATTTATATAATTTTATACTTTAAAATTAATTTAGCCCTTAAATGGATGGTGCAAAATCATATTTTCCCTCCCCCAATCTCAAATCTGTTGATGGAATTAAAATTCCATTTGAATTGAAACCTTAATATGTAGTTTTATTCACGTCACCTCCAATTGGCAATTAAGGATATTTTATATAGAATTGATGTACTAACTAGATCTCAAGCCTTTTTATTTATTTATTTATTTATTTTTAGGTTTTTGCTGTAGGGTGCCTTGGCTTTCCAGAGAAAGACAGAGAGAGGAAAAGCGAGAAATCACCCTTCACGGGGATGGCCACAGTGCAACTCCTTCTTCTCCAGTCTCCTTTTGAGATTTTAGGCATGCAGACACACACGCCCTGCCTGATTTTCAAGCCACTGAGGTCCAGGAATCCAACCGTGGTCAGCCACGTGAGTCTAGTGTCTTAACCACATCACCACCTGCTGGCCCTAGCTCTTAAGCTTTTAAGTCTAGAATTTATTCTTATTTTCAATAAATTGACCATATGCTCAATTAAGAATTGCATAAATAAATTCCTTCTCACTTAAACTGTCTGCTTTGGACTTTTAAAAATATGAACATTGTAGGGACCAGAAGTTGGCTATGTTGCTGAAATCCTATGTAGTCTA
>NW_006209184.1:0-848 GCF_000334495.1 Tupaia belangeri chinensis | reverse complement strand
GTTTAATTAGTCCATCTCTAGCCCTGATTATAATTGTCATCTCTATTTCAACGCACACCCTCGTAAGTTTGCTTGGGACGACTCAGCCGTACCTCCAAAGCTTCCGATTTACAGATGGTCTTCAACCGGATGGATCACCCCTATATATATGTCTTCTAATTTTAAAGCTTTTCAAAGTCATATTTACCATTTGTTTACAGCCCTCAATCCTGTAACCCTCCATAGGCCTCAAAAAACTCAGACATTTTACCTGCGCTCCTGTGTACGAGCTCCCTATGCAATTCTTCGCTATAATAATGGGTCTCAACTTTCTTTTAAAGTAAAAAATAACCTTACTCACATTTATTGTACACAGTGCCAGGTTTCTAACTGCTTGTCTATAATTGCTCAATAGCCTCATTTCTTCCTTCTAAAGAGCCCGTCTTATATTTTACTTCCAATTAACTTAACTCAACTTTGGTATGCAGATCCCAGTTTATTTTCCCTCCAGACAATAAATACAGCCCTCGCTCACGCTCACCCTAAACGTTTTATCGCTGCTTTAATTTTAAGTATATCAGCCCTCATCACTATTATAGAATCAGTGGCCGCTTCAGCCACTGGCCTTGTTCAACAAGTACATACTGCTTCCCATGTTAACGAATTAACTCTCAACATCTCCACTGCCCTATTTAAACAGAAACAAATTAACCAACAACTGGGTGACAGAGTCAATGCTTTAAAAAAAGCAGTGTTATATTTAGGTCAAAAAATTCAAAACATTAAAGTCAGACTAACTACTGTTTGCCATGCTAATTACAAATAGATCTATATTACACCTCTCCCTTATAATCACACTCAAGTCACTT
>NW_006209183.1:0-1616 GCF_000334495.1 Tupaia belangeri chinensis | reverse complement strand
CCCAAATTAATTTATAAATTTAATGTAATCCAAATTAAATTAACAGAAATAAATCATAAAATTTGTCTGGAATCATAAAAGGTCCCATATCAGCAAAACAATACTGGACAAAAAGAAGGAAGTATGAGGCATCTCAGTCCATGACTTGGAAATATATTAAAAAGTTGAATCACCCAAAGCATGATACTGGCACAAAAGTAGGTGGGAAAACCAATGGAAAAAAAATTGAGAACTCAGAAATAAACCCCAAAACATATAGCCAATTAATATTTACCAAAGTGTCCAAGACAGTGGGGAAAGAAAGTCTCTTCAGCAAATGGTACTCAAAAACTATATTTTCCTGCGGAAAGATAAACTAGGCCTTTTTCTACCACCATTATTAAAAATCAGCTCAAAATGGATCAAATATCTAAACATTAAACCCCCAGTTATAAAACTACTGGTGGAAAACACAAGGGAAAGTTTTGAGACCTCAAAGTAGGCAAAAAACTTTTTAAATTAGATCCCCAAAGCATAAGCAATAAATCCAAAAATAGACTAGTGGAATTTCATTTAGTTAAAAAGCATCTGCACTGCAAAAGAAATAATTAGAGTGAATTGACAACTTTCAGAATGGGAGAATCTATTTGCAAAATATGCCTCTGAAAGGAGACTAGTAGCCAGAATATATAGGGAATAGATAACAGCTTCCATGAAAAGAAACTAATCAACCCAATTATTAAAAGGCAAATGAGATGAACAGATCACACGAGGAAGACATATGAAATGGCAAAAAAGCTTATGAAAAAATGCTCAACATCCCTTATCATAAGAGAGATGCCCTTAAAAACTACAATGAGATATTACCTAACCACAATCAAAATGGTTAAGATTAAAAAAGTAAAGAATGATAAATGCTGGCGAGGCTGTGCTGAAAGGCAACCTGTTCTACACCATTGGTGGGAATGTAAATGATCACAGCCACTGTGGAGAATAATACAGAAGCTCCTCAAAAACCTACAAATAGAACTATATAATTCAGCAATTCCAGTCCTGGGTATCTTCCCAAAGGATAAAAATATACTTAGTAAAACACTTGCACATCCATGTTTATTACAGCATTATTCATAATTGTTAAGACATGGAATCAACACAAATGTTTAAGGTTGGATGAATGATTTTACAAATGTGGCATATATAAACTGTGGAATACTACTCAGTCAAAAAAACAATAAGACCCTGATATGTGATACAAAATGTACAAATATGGAACAGTTAATTGTAACAAGTCAAACTATGAAAGAGACACATTGTATGTTCTTACTGTATTCTATAGCAGAAATTGAAAGATGGGAAGGTATTGGAGAGCAACTGCAGATACTAGAGATTGTGTCGGAGGAATATGGGCAATTGGGGGTAAGAGAGGGAATTTAATGGGAAAAAAGCAAAATATTTAATGGGCACGAAATGGAAAATATCTGTTGATGATAATGTATATTTGATAATCTTTGGACTAATATACAGTGTTTTCATGCTGGGAAAATTCACTTTGTGTATATTACTTATATATAGCAATTAAATGTAAAACAAAATAAATATAATTTTAAAATGTTTATGATTCTTTTATTATAATCTCA
>NW_006209182.1:0-762 GCF_000334495.1 Tupaia belangeri chinensis | reverse complement strand
ATGTGCACTCACTGGAGAGAAACAGAGGGAGAGTGAGAAATCCCCTCCTTGCCACTCCACACTCCCATCTCCTCCACTCTCTTCTCAAGATTTTGGGCATGTGTGCATGCATACATCCTTAACTGACATGCTACCTGCTGGCCCCTAGAACCAGTTATTTTTTTATGGAAAATATAGTCATGTACATTTATTACTTTATTCAGAAATATGCTCATACTTATTTTCTGTAAAAATATAGATATGTATCTATGTCTATAAAATAATGTTTACTTTCTGTAAAAAAAAAATTCGATAATCTTGTACATTCTAGAGAAGATCAGGCTGACCAACCCTAAAAATAACATTATGCAACAGGAATCCAATAAGCAGGAAAGGGAAGTACTCTGTACTCTGTGTCCTTGCGAGACACACACAGAACAAAGACTCCAAAACTTGCCATACTGATGAAGTGATGGTAGATTCCTGAGTCTAGCAAGGCTTATTACTTTAAGTTAGAAGACATTTTGCTGCACTCCCTTCCCCAGTCTAAGTGGTATAGCCTTTGTTGAAGCTTTTTAAGTTATGGTAGAAACATACACCACAGATGGGAATATGGTATTGATCAATTTATGATATGTCTCTGAGGAATTTGAATTTCTAGTGAAATCTAGAGCAAGAATATGAGGCATGTGTCTTGGCACATCAGTCATATGACAAAGCAGATCCAATGGTTCAAAGGGATCTGTGGATTAAAAGAATGATGTGCAGAGTTTGATACCAATG
>NW_006209181.1:604-1288 GCF_000334495.1 Tupaia belangeri chinensis | reverse complement strand
TGGTTTCTCAATCTCTAGTCCAGGATTTGAGGTATAAGATAGGCCATGTGGGATCTGACACAAACATCAATGACCAGGTCATGGAGCCAGGCCAAATACTTTGAAATCTAAGTCTCTACTGGCAGAATTCTCTAAGTAGATGTAGCAATTACCCATATACCTTGGGTGAAAATTTTTTTTAAAAAATTTGCCTAATCTTGTTATTTTGAGAAGAAAACCTAGGTTGTATGTTTTGTTTTTCAGAGAGGTTTTTGTTATAGGGCATGGTGTTTGCCAGAAAAACAGAGACAGAGAGACATAAAGCAAGAAATAACCACCCCTTGCAGGGGTGGCCACACTGCAATCCCTTCTTCTCTATTCTCCTCTTGGGATCTTTAGCACACATGCACACTTGCCCAGCATCAGGTACAGTCACCACATCTGGGACTCAAACCATGGTTAACTATTGAGAATCCAACAACATAACCATTATACTATCCCTAGCAACATAACCTTTATACTATCCCTTGGTCCTCAGATTGTGTGTGTGTGTGTGTGTTTTAATACCTCACCAGAGACCAGCAGATGGTGAAATGGTTACATCACTGGACTTGCATGTAGTGGATCACAATTTGAATTTGGACCCAGCTCTTTAAACCTCATGATGTGTACGAGTGTGTGCATGCTGAAAATGCCAAGAGGAGA
>NW_006209181.1:0-579 GCF_000334495.1 Tupaia belangeri chinensis | reverse complement strand
CACTTTCTGTCTCTCCATCTCTCTCTGTCTCACTGGTGAGGGCACATACTCAATAGCTGTAGAAATTAAATTAATAAATAACTCAACAGGTGTTATGGTAGTTAGGGTGGCTGGATTTCCATGTGACCTACTGTGATTCAAGTTCTGGATACGGTGACTTGACAATCATGCTGGCTACATGAGTATGCATGCCCAAAATCCCAAGAAAAGATTGAAGGAGAAGAGATTGTAGCACCACCTTGTCCCAGTGGTGATTTATCACATTTTTTTCCTTCTGGTGAATGCACACACACTGTGACAAAAGCTAAAAAAATAAAATAACATAACATGAAATAAACCTCCAGGAGTCAGCAGGTGGTGTCATGGTTTAGGTGGACTCCCACATGTCTGGCAATGGTGTGAATCACAGAACTGGAAGCTTGAAAACATGCCAGTCATTTGTGCATGCATGCCAAAAAATCACAATAGGAAAATGGAGTAGAAGGAATTGTGGTGTGGTCATTACTCTTTGGGGGATGGGGGGCCATATCTCACTTTCCGTCTCACTGTCTTTCTCTGATGAACTTATGTGTCCAATGG
>NW_006209180.1:0-464 GCF_000334495.1 Tupaia belangeri chinensis | reverse complement strand
TTTATAAATTATTTAAAATATTGTTTTGCACCTAACTCTTAAAAGGTGTCTTTGGAAATTATTATGTAACATGGGCAGAAAAGGTACATCATATAATATTGTCTTCACAGCTAATGCTCTTTGGAAAATATTTTTTCCCAGCTTCTCTGAAGTGCCGTCTCTTTCACTGATACAAGTTACCAAAAGCCAGAGGTATTTTTAAGAGTTTCTCTTGATAGTTCAACTGGTCTGTTTATTCATCCCATTTCTAGTTTTACACGCTTTGATTTTTATTACTTTGTAAAATTTGTATTCTCATGTGTGTTTGTGTGTGTATGTTATCATTACAAGAATATGCATTTGTTATCAAAATTGACAGATTTCTTTGAATTCTTTTTTTTCTTGAGATAGATTTTTGCCACAGGATATGTATACTCACTGGAAAGACAGACACAGATGGAAAGTGAGAACTCATCCCCCAGGGG
>NW_006209179.1:5554-6883 GCF_000334495.1 Tupaia belangeri chinensis | reverse complement strand
TCTCTCTCTCTCTCTCTTTTTTTTAAAGGTTAATTAATTTTTTCCCGTGCGTTCGCCAGAATGACAGAGAGACAGAAAGCGAGAAATCACCCTCCAGGGGGGATGGCCCCACCGCAATCCCTTCTCCTCCATTCTCCTCAGGATCTTGGGCATGCACGCACACGCACTTGGCATGAGTTTAAGCCACTGGGTCTGGGACTCAAACTGTGGTCGAGTCCAGCAACATAGCCATTATGCCAACTGCTGGGCCCAAGAGAACATCTTAAAAACAGTTAGAGGGAGTAGAAAGGTGTAGAGACATAATATAAATAGGGGAACAGTAATAGGAATAAGTAGTGACTTCTCATCAGAAATAATGGAGGCCAGAAGACAATGGAATATACTCTTTAAACTGCTGACAGAAGAAAGGAATTCTAAATCCAACAAAAATATCTTCCAGAAATGGAGGCAAACTATATATTTTCAGATGAGCTAAAGTTAAAAGAATTCATCAGCTTTCATTATAAATGGTGCTAAAATATTCAATAAATCCTTTTGGCTTAAGGAAATTGATACTAGCCAGAATCTTGGATCTAACCGAAGGAATATGGAAGACCAGAATTGGTCTCTCCATGGGTAATATAACTCCATAGGTAATACGACTTTCTTCTTGTTTCTTATTTACTGTAATATACAATTTGCTGTTTAAAACAAAATATTAACAATGTGTTGTGGGTTCATAAGATGAGAAGTGGTGTAATATTTAGGTAGACTGTGATAGACATACTGTAATCTCTAGAGCAGTCACTGAACAAAGAGGGATGACAAAAAGGCTAACAAAGGCCAAAAGGAATCTTAAAGAAAACCAAATAAATGGAAAAGAAGTCAAGAAAGAAGGAACAGTGGGACAAAAATCAGGATGATAAGATAGTAAATATAAGGCCAACTGTATTGATAATTATTTTTTCTAATAATTTTATTTATTCATTCATTCATTTTAATTTGACCAGAGAGACACTTACAGAGAGAGAGGGAAAGTAAGAAAGCAAGCTGCCAGGTTTGGGATTCAAACCATGGTCAGTCATGTGGGAGTGTCCAGCACCTTAACCACCACGCCCCCTGCTTGTCCCCGATAATTACTTTAAAATAAACAAACATAGTCATATGGCAGAAGTTTTTAGACTGAACAAAAAAGTAAGAACCCAGGGCCAGGCGGGTAGTGGTGTACCTGTAATACAACTAGACCCACATGGGAGAGGCCCTCCCTGCTGAGTTCGCAGTGAGCAGGCTGGTCCTGCCCCTTGTGTCCGTGATTTTGTGGCCGGCTGGGGCTTGGGGGGGGCGATACCA